>NC_136510.1:104709446-104779446 GCF_053919585.1 Euprymna scolopes | reverse complement strand
CACCCTCCTCACCAAACAAGTCTGGTGGGGGAACCAGTTTAGTTGCCGGTGGCCTGACCATGAGGCAGATAGTACTGGGTTACATGGTACCAGTAGCATACGAGATTTGCTTCTCCTAGAAAGGTTGCTTTCACCACGGCTTACGGAAGCCGTCTCCACCCCAAAAGTATACACACACACACACACACACACACACACACACACACACACACACACACACACAGACACGCGCGCGCGCGTGTGTGTGTGTATACGCGCACATATATATATATATATACGCACACATATATACACACACCGTTGTCCTCGAAAAAGGGTTTATTCGCCCTTTGGAAGGTCTTGTTTTTAATCCTTCGGGGAGACTAGCCATCCTCCTCACCAAACAAGTAATAGATAATAGTATTCTTGGTTAGAATGGTCATGGGAGTAATGGAACCTAACGAGTTACTCCATACTCCTGAAAGCACCCAAACCTCATTATCGAATGTAGTTTAATCTCCTACCAAGAGTATTAATTTATTGATGTGTGCTTTCTTGTGTACAGTGGTCATGGGAGTAATGGAAACTAAAAAGTTACTCCATACTCCTAAAATCTCCCAAATTGGAGGCTTTATCAGCGGATGTATTTACGATCATATTCAGGACTAATGGAATTAGGTGTGGGGGAGAAAGAAAGAATCCAAGAGAGAGGAAATCGATATATATATATATATATATATATATATATATATATATATATATATAGAGAGAGAGAGAGAGAGAGAGAGAGAGAGAGAAAGAAAGAGAAAGAGAGAGAGAGAGAGAGACAGACAGAAAGGAAGAAAGAAGGGAGTAACAAAGATGTAATAGCGTCAAATCTTGTAAAGAGAGATAAATTCTTGCACGTTTAACCCTCGACATAACGTTAATACCTCTTACCATCAGATCAAATTTTATTCTCTATTTTTTTTCGTTTCAAATTAAAAACATTGCATCGGTTACACTTTTGTCCTTCTGTGTATTCATATCCCCTCTGATCATTTATCGAATTTGAAGTTTTATTTCCTTCAACTATTTTCAATAAAAAAAAGTTCGAAAAGAAAAATGATACTAAAACAAACAAAAGAATTAGAAACTAAAATTTAAAAAAAAATCATCAAAACTATATAAAAACAAAAACAAAACTATCACCATCTGGTGAGCAAACCTTGATTTTTGAAGCAACAGACAAGACGCCATTTTGTTTTTCGCATATTCATATATTTGAAAATTGGTTACTGCTTTTGCTCCTATGTAAATACGCTAAATAACATTTTAATTTTTACAATAATAAGTGGAGTATCCAGCGTACAGCATAAGTAACATCCTTTGCTTAAAAACATGAAAATTTAGCAAATAAATAAAGAAAATATACATTATCTATCTATCTATTATATATATATAAAAAAATAAACTTTGTGTGAATTCGTTCTCTATGGATTCGAAAACGGCTCAGCCGATTTTTATGAAATTTGACACGAAGGTACATTATGTGCCTCGCAATGATTCTAAATAGGGTTTATATTGGAATGTCTCCGATAAGTACTGATAATCGATAATCGAAATAATCTGAGGAAACAAAGAACAGGTGATGTTGACCAAAGTTAACACCTTACACAGCCTAACATCACAAGTGCATCTGAGAAGTTTTATCACCACACAAGCAGAAAGACCCGGTGTATGAAATAAACAGTAGGTTCTTTGATATGACAGGGACGCGTTCTGTTTAAAGCACAATTGCATCATGATACTTAACTTTTTTTTATTTTAAGCTTAAATTCAAGCCATTATCACCGCACAAACAGTAAGGCCAGGCATATAAAATTAGCAATAGGTTCTTTTATATGACAGAGGCGCATTCTAAATGAATGTTTCTGTTTAGAGCACAATTGTAACATAGTACTTGACTTTTACATTTGCAACTTTAATTGAAGCTATTAGATATAAAAAATAATTTTGTAAAATATCTACAGTGTAATCTAGACTACAATGTATTATGGATTAAATCACTGCAGGAGGCATTTGAAGCTTTCTCTTAGTATGACACTATTTGGTGTCATGCATGCATGCATGCAGCGAAGTGCATATTGCGGTGAGAGGGGATGTTTGACCGGACGGGATGGGGTGAAGGAGTGCAGAGATGCAAAAACCTTAGCTAGGAAAATAGGACCAGCCGCCGATGTGTCCTTGTAAGCTTGTTAGACATAAAGCAGATGTTGTGTCGCCTCAAAAAGGGAGACAGATTTGAAATTATCTACGCGTCCAAAGAGATGGTCTTGTTTTTCAAATAGAGAAAGAGATGGCAGAAGAGGGCGGGGGTGATGTCTGGTTGGGGCTCGGGTGTCATTTACAAAGTAAAGGACAAAACAGGTAGGGGGCGAGATGTGACCCGATAGGGACCGGGCGATGCCGAGTGACCTTGCTAGTCGACACGAATTCAGAGGAATTCGCACGGCTGAATTCTAATGATGATGTTGATGATGGTTTGATGTTGTTTAAACAGAAATGTCTATGGGATTTTGTCAGAAAGAAAAAAAAATGATATTTTATCTCATTTGCTGTTATATATCTGTTAACAACGAAAAGGTTGTTTTTAAAAAACTTCTGTTGATAGATATGAAGCTGTGGGTCAAGGGTGAGAGTCGCTGCCAAGCATTGTTCGACTTGGAGTGACTAATCACCCCTAAATTGATAATAAGTAGAAACACCTCAGTGCAGGTGGGGGTTGAGGTTTGGTAGAGATAAGAAAGAAAGGTGTTTGTAACCACTCTCTGAAGGAGAGGTAGGGAAAAAGGAGATTTAGAAAAAGGATTTCTAAACAGCAGAGGAGTGATAGCCAGCAAACCGAGCGGCTGGGCTTGTCCAGCGCTCCCGATTTGGGGAGCCTTTCAGGGCCTGATGTTATAATGGAAACTAGCCTGTGTTAATGGGAACTCTGTGACTTTACTGGTCTTGTCTTACATCGTTCACTGCTATAATCAGTCGCCTCAAATTAGACAGTAGTTGTTATGAAGTAATGACAACAATAGTTTGTTACTGTTATAACCCGGAGTTCTGTTTGTTTGTGGTGAGAACTCTTGATTTTTCAGCAAACCGCAAGGACCAGCAGAGTGATTGATGTACCCGGAGACTCCCTACACATGGAAAGAAAGACGATTCGATCGAGAGGAAAAGTGCCCCTCCATCAAAACACAGTGGGTAAGGACGATCAACAGACCAACTTGTAACGAGACAAGGTACGATCAAAGGATACCTGCCACATCGGTAACGTTATGAACGGTGCCGGATCGTACATCGTTATATTAGTGCACCGCGATGAGTCCCACACTAGAGCAGGCAATCAATCGATTTGATTGAAAAAAAAATGGCCAAATTCACCGATTTCGGTGACATAAAAATATGGGAGTGTATGAAATTCGTTTATCATCGGTCAATCCCGGGCAACGCTAGGTTTCTTTGCTAGTAATATATAACATTAAAATGTCGTTACTATGCCACACCATATACAAGTGTAAAAGAACTACATGCAATGTGTACTAAAATACATTATTTTAGATCTCTAAGACAGAAAAAAAAATATGATTAATTAAAAAAAAAGTCGATTGACAAAGGCTCGATCGAGTCGAAAGTTTTCTTCATATTTTAAAATCTGTTATGATCCGCTTATCACTATAGATTTCATACTCACCGTCTTGGCATCTGCATAAATTAGATTGTTCAAATAGTATTTGTTGGGATGTATGATAGGAGCTTGCACATCTTCTGTTTCTGCTTTTAATTGCTTCCACTCTTGGTTCCTTTATTGTGCGTTTGTCACCTGGGTGTTTCAAACATGGTTAGTCCTATGGGATGCTTATACACTCAAATACAAAAACGTTTATAGTGTTATTATTTTGTAAAATATTGTTATCCTGCTGGTTCAAGATATATCTACAGTTGAACAGTTTGGATCACTTGTATCTTGTTAATATTAATATAAAATAATACAATAAAATCTATGTATCTATAAAAGTGGGCGTGTCTGTGTGTCTGTCTGTGTACATTTCCCTACGCAATAACTCTGTCAATTTTTAGTCTACAGACTCGAAATTTGATATACAGAGTACTGAGATTTTCGAAAATCTATGTGATCCAGTTTCGGCCAGAAATTTGGCTGTTAAGGGGTCAATGTTCAACGATTTGACTTTTGAGAACTCTACTAAACTCCTCCGACAATTTTGGGTCTGAACACTTGAAATTTTAGATGTAGATTCCTTGGACATGGATCTAACTTAATAACTTAATTTGAGCCCAAAATAATAAATATTAAGGGGTCATAATAAGGGTAAAATTTTAAAAATTGACCATTTTTTTGTTTTTGTTTTTTGCTCAGCATACACCTACAAACACCTGGGCAACGCCGGCCACCCATGCTAGTAAATTATAAAACTAAGGAAAAATTAAGATATTACATTAGCTAAGCTCATAGTTTCAAGACTGAAAATTGTAAATAAAATAATAATCCCATCAAAACTTTTGATAAAAAAATACCAAAACATATTATTTCCATATTAAATGTAACAGAGTAGCCTAATTATACATAATATGCGCTTATATCTACAAAATCTGGAAAAATACAAAAATATAGAACTCATAAAATCATACCTACGCTTTCAACTGCGATGGTTGGACACCCCAGTAGGACAAAGTGACATCTACCTCCAAGGAAAACTGAGATATAACTGCGCCATACCACGTGAGCTATACCCTCGCTGAGTCAGGAGGGTACTTGGGAGAAAGGAAAGTTGCTAAATAGGAATTATGAGCACTTAAGTAAAATTGTGGGGTCAAAACATTCCATCAAGAGCGAAAAAAAGGAGTTGGTGTTGCTTGAAAACATTATGGCCATGTTGGACACGCTGACCCACACGCTAACACCAAGACATTTCCGAAACATTGTCTCACTTTTCAGTCAGGTAAGTACTCTATCTTTGAAAGACACTCACTTTCTTTTCTTCCCACTTGTTCCACTCCCATTTAGAGACTGACCTCCTTATCTCTAATTCTAAACACATTTTAGCCAAATAAGCACCATGTTTTTCCGCAGGGTTAAAAATAATGTTTATTTCGAAGTAAACACACACGCATATCGTTTTGGGCTTTCCTTAATTTCAAATTTTTATATTCAAATTAAAAACGATAAAAAGGTACCATCTCGCTACAAACACTGGACAAAGTTTTTATTATTCCTATTATCGGCTCATATGGAGCTTTCACACAAGTCATCAAACGATCTTATCGGAGACCTGTGGTGTTCCCTGGAAGCTGAGTGACAAGAAGTCTCCCCAGACGTTCAGCTCTCTCTTCCTTCGATAGCATTTTCAAATAAATTTGCATCATCTCAACAGCCTCCTACCATTGATTTATCGCTGGAAGTGGCCATTGGTTTATACTGGAATTTGAGTGGCACTAAGCCTCCCCAAGATCCCAGTTCTCTTCGCACTTGTCCAG
The DNA here is from genome assembly GCF_053919585.1 of Euprymna scolopes. Lineage (NCBI taxonomy): Eukaryota > Metazoa > Mollusca > Cephalopoda > Sepiida > Sepiolidae > Euprymna > Euprymna scolopes. The sequence continues at coordinate 104,773,938 of NC_136510.1, read as the reverse complement.
CGGAAGTCTGGCCAGTGCTCCCTCCTTGGTCTTTCTATCCTCCTTGACCCTTCTCGGCTTTTTGATATCACTTGGGGGGGGGGAACGGTGGTGAAACAATGGAGAGATGCATGATGGAGGGTGTAGAACATGTACATCTGCAGCTTTGGTGTTCTTCATTCCCTGTAACGCTTCTTCGTTATATTGTCTTGTGTTATTCTCCGCATTCAAGAGTTTTCCTTAATATTTCAGCCGTTTTCCTTATCGTTAGGCGTTGTATTTTTGAAGCTATTCTTTGATTCCAATTTCTGCCATTCTTTTTTCCAGGTTTTTCGGGATTGTTCCTAGTGCTTCTACTATTATCGGTACTATTTTGATTTTCTTCATCATCCAAATCCCTTTTAATTGTCTGGATAGTTCTGTATATTTGCTTCGTTTCTCCTTTTCTTTCATACTCACCCTGTGGTCAGCTGGGACAGCAAAGTCTACGATTTGACAGCATTTCTCTTTCTTCTTCTTCTTCTTCTTCTTCTTCTTCTTCATCTTCTTCTTCTTATTATTATTCCTCTGTATACTTAGAGCGAAACATAAATTCCATGAGCAGAGGTTCTTTTAAATACTACAACATGGTCGTTTGCAAGTCCAATGTTAATAAATTCTTGCTGAGCTGTACTTTTAAATAATCTGGTTCTGCTCAGATCCAAGTACTGTCTGCAATCCTCAAGAGGTTTGTGTCATTATCCCCTTGTTAAGAACTCATTGACCTTTATTCTCAAGTAGCCTTTGAGCCTTGATGAGTGATGAACTGTCAGTAAAAAAATATTTATTACGTTTTCTTCGAAAGGGGTGCAATAATGTTGTGGGGTCTGCGTTCGCACCTAACATCCATAAAAAGGAAGTACAATGTTTTACTTAATTTATTCTGTTTATAATTGAAAATTATAGAAATTAAAAAAAAAAAAAAAAAGAAAATAGAAAGTTCAAGGCTTGAAGCAGGACTAAAGAGTGTTCCTTGCTCATTCTCCAGAGACGGTAGGCGTGCCTGGAGACGGTAAAGCACTACGTCATTTGGGCCCTCTCTAAAAATTGATTTTTATAAAACTCTAAAGAAATAGGGACAAAAGCGATAATGGGCTTTTATTTTATTACTAGCGGGGGTACCCGGCGTTACCCGGGTGTTTGGAGGTGTGTGTGTGTCGGTGGGGTAGATCAACCAATACTGTTTAAAAAAAAAAAACGTTGGCCGGGTGTTTGGAGATGTAAAAGAAAAAAAAGTTTTAGTAGAAAGGTAGGCTTGAACCCTGAACCTTTGACGCGGAGTTGGAAAGGAAATGGGGGGGGGGCCTGCGACCTAATCATCTCGACCACGGGAATAGATGATTTGATAAGTGTGTTAAGTTGACGTTTATAAAGCGAAATTAGCAGGTGAGAGAACGTTAAGTCGCGTAATGTTTGACCTAGTTTTGCGCTGGAAGCCAGTTTCTTTTTTCCCCGCTACGCGGCGATCAAAAAATATCTCGAAAATAGCTTGTAAAAGTCGGGTAAATTAAAGATAGCTGCGACCAGAGTTCTTTAGTCGTAGATATTATTATTTAGACAGCATATAAAAAGTTTTAAGAAGGAGCTAGCCAACCGAGAATCACGGCCAAAAAAGCCTTTTGTAGACATACAGAAAAAGTGAACACACATACATACACACACATTTTCGCTTATATATATATATATATATATATATATATATATATATATATATATATATATATATATATATATATATATATATATATATATATAGATTAGTTTTTATACTCATGTTCACCCTTTACAAAGCCTATCGCCACTTGGACGTAAGAGGCTACTATTTGGAGCCATGTCTAGGAAATATTAACAAGATATTTGTTTATGTTACATTTAAACTTCTGCATATCAGTACAGCCAGGGAAGCAGGCAGCAGGAAGGGAATGTCAAAGTCTCCCTGTTCGAGAGAAGAAACTATTAGAATAGAAAGCTTCTGGCATTTAGGAACATCAACCGTGAAGCGGTTTTGTCGGGGATATGTACGTCGAAGGGTTACAAGTGCAATGAGTTCATCAGAACACATTCCATTAAAATATTTGTAAAACAGGCAAAGTGATGCAACATTGCGGCGATGGGACAGGGGTTGGAGCTTTGTTGATAAAGTGGGGTCCGATTAGATTGACAAATCTTGCGGGTTTTACGAAAACGAACATTGGGTTCTTATTCAATCCTGGGCACCGGTGGGTCTTCTTGCTGGTTGATTAATAATTGAAAGATTGATGCCAATGTATTTGTATTTTTTGTTTAATAACAAATTTTTAATTTTAATGTTTAAAACCCATTTAAGGAGGCTTATTTAGTGGTATTATTAGGATAATTCATTAACGAATTTTGAAAATTGTTCTAAAAATAATCCAAAAAGAAAAAAAAAGAAAAAGAATGCGATTTCACCGATAATTTCTTCCCACTTTTTATTATTTTTAATGTTTTAATATCCATTTTACTCCTCTTAATAAAAATAATAGAATAAAACCAACATGTTTTCTTTACTAATGCACATTCGTAGCGTACCTACGAATTAATCTTGCTAAAATAGATGCAATGGATTACCGGAAAGAAAGTTCCAGCTAATCATGATTAATTATCGCATAAAAAGCCGCTTTTTCGCAGCACATAAAAATTCATTGAACAATAACTAAATTAGCGAGTTTAAACAACACTCGTGAAATTATACTTAATTATAAAAAGTTCAAAAGTTAAAAAAAAATAAAAATAAAAAAAAAATTTACCTTTTTTAAATAATAAATTTGTATTCTGGTTAATTTTTGTTCATTTTTCGTGGTGAGTTTTTCTTCGGTGAACTTTTCTTATACAGAGTGGTTGCAAGAGAAGCGGGAATTTTTAGGTTGTAAATAATATTAAGTTTTATTCTGTTTACATTTAATTGTGTCTGGACTATTCACGTCTATTTGTACGGACGACATTTTGAGCATCTGTGGATGTATTGTATTAGGTTGGTGCAAAATAATGTCGTTTTTATATATGTTATACCGGACTTCCCCGAACAGAGGAATTTACACCGATTAGCGCTATAAATAGCGCTAGTAATTCCAACACCGGTGAGAGAGATGCGACTGCACTTCAACTGCTAGCCGAGTGCCCAACAGATATACACGTTTCCTATCTTTGTACATTTTTGTTAATACACTTATTTCTTAACCGAACCTCGACTTGATTGTTCTTATTTTCACTGCTGTTCCACGACACAACAATATATTTAGTTGAACGTCAAAAAACGACATTATTTTTTAACCAACCTAATAATATTAGTGCTTGAAAAACTGTTTAGTACTTATTCTTTATTTACTGTTATTCTCGTCTTCATAATTGTTGTTGTTGTTTCGATACTTTTCGGCCAACTCATCCTCTGGCCTTCTTCAGGTGGTTCTTAACGGCGACGGGATAAGAATACTAAATCTCTTAACTGTATCCTGAGTAATTTCTGCATTCCATAATTGTTGATTTCACACCACATTTTGTCAAACTAATACTCCGAGTAGGATTGAAACCGCTATCTCCAAACAATGCTCACTGGAACCGTAGAGATTCTATCCACTGCTCCAGGGGCCCTGAAGGGCGATCAAGATTGGATTTTTTAGTCTTATACATCCAAGTTTTCGTCCTTATCTGGCCTTCCATCGTTGAATCCGAACCGAATGGTATTATATATTGTTTTTTTCTTGGCATTCTTTGAGATAAGTAATTTGTATATTTATTTATTTGCGAACTTTTATCCTCATCTTTGTAATTGTTGTTTCACCACGTTTCGGTCAACTATTCCTCTGGCCTTCTTTAGATGGTTGGCCGAAATATAATGACACAACACCAACTATAAAGATGAGGATAATAGTCCGAAAGTAAATAAATAAATACACAAATTAATCATCTCAAAGGAGTCCAATAAAAAAAATAATATATAATAGTTATTCTTTGTAAAGATGGATTACCGTTTTACACATTCCTTTGCTTTTCTAGCGACCACGTTATGTAACCATACTAGTTGGCAGCCCGGCGTTGCCCGATCGTACAATACGCTAAAAATGATATTTTAATTTATGCAGATTGTGTATGCATTATTATAGAATCGATCCACTATTGATTATTATATATTATGAGGAATAATTTGCCCGGTGGACTAATTCGCCAAAAACGTAAAAAAAATAAAAAATAAATAAATAAATAAATAAAATAAATAAATAAATGATAATGATAATGTTGTTTATGAAATTCCGTCTGTGTTTGTTTACAATATCACGTCAGCTGATATTTGGGCTTGACGATGAAAAGTCACTTCTGATTAATGTTTAGTTTTAAAATAGGCAAACGAAGAAATGATTTGTGGCGATTTTAAATGGTATCTTCTCTTTTATTGTAAATTGAACTAATTAATAAGAAAAAATTAAAATAAAATGGGTTTGAGCAGGAAATCATTCGATCTGTAGTCGAATGCTGTACTAATAAGCTATATCTTCAGATTATAACAAGTCTGTTTTTCTTTTTGTGTGTGTTTTTTTAAGAAATAATCTGCTAACATTGTTACTTCCTTTGACCGATGTAACGTACAAAATTCCCCTGTAAAATTTATCCTTTTTGTATATCTGTAAGAGAGAAAAGTTATATTTAAGATCGGAGTTTTTAGATACTTATCGAATGAATTTCTGTACTAAACATATCTAAGAACACTATCAGACATATAAATTAGTTTTATGTGAAATTTGCAAAATATAGGCTGAGCCGTTTCGGAACCTATGAGAAAGGAACTCACACACACACACACACACACACACACACACACACACACACACACACACAATAATGTGACTTTTATATAATAGTAGATACTTTTATGGTTAAAATATCGATATACTTTGTCAAAGGACAACCCGTAATTTTGGGGAAAAAAAAAACAATGAAAAAAAATAGTTTGACTAAAGAAATTCAGGACACTGATCTGGTAGCAGCAGTTTCCTTCATTGGAAACACCCAAAATGACGCGAGGTCTCTAGTGATAAGCACCTTGGCCGTGATATCCGCCATAAAGCAAAATCCGCCATTAAAAATTATAATAAGTTTTGAATTAGTCAAACAAAATATACATTGTTTCATTTTAAAAATGTTGTTAATTATATTTTTGTTTTCGCCTCCTGTTTCGTTCAATTTGATTTTTATTTTAACAGTTGTGCAAAAAAGCATATTTTTTTTTCAAACGAAAATTTAAATGAAAACTTCTTATTGTGCATAGCGTGAACAAAAAAAAAATCACAAAAATGTGACGTTTTATTTGGATTTTTTTCTTATTTCGATGACACTCAATAGCTTGATAATTATAAAATATGACGAAGCAAGACAAGCCATCGTTTTTTCATTCGACCTGTCATCTAATCCTAAACTTCGCCTCGCTTGTCAGTCTTTAATGTACCTCTGACTTTTGGATCTTAAAAAATACGAAATCTTTTTTGCAAAAAAAAAAAAATTGTTTTTTTTTAATCAACTGCAATAAAAGCAACAAAAACGATCTTGAAAATAAATCTGACAAATAAAACTTCAATATGTCAATTTGTTTTTCATTCGTTAATATTTTCGCACTTCTATTAAATCCTGTCAAAAAAAAACAAAAACAAAAAAAAACACACACACACAGAAAAAAGACACACGAAATAATAAACAATAACATCAAACAATGACAAGTTTTTTCAATATTTATCTTCTAAGAAATTTCCTTCGTGGACCTCCATTGATAAAAAATACATCATATAGATTAGAACAGAAACGCATATTAAACATAGTCAGCACATTATATAAACAATTTGTCGTATCTACTCAGCGTTTTGCGGATGGAGATATATTGCTGGTTAAAGAGTTTATTAGAGAAAAAAATTAAATATCATAATATTTATCAATATCTTTGTTGGGAAAATAGTTTTAAAAATAACATTTCAAATATGAGGTCAAGTAAAAAAGGAAAACTATCATCGCGTTCGAGTTGGTAAAAATACCCTACTTGTTGAAGATTCGTTTATTCAAGGCTTTTGTAAAATGGCAAACGACTGTAATGAATCGAAGTGAATTCCCCTTTTCCTTTTCTTGTTTCAATTTTAAAAATATCAATAAAATAGTCATTTTAAAATTAGTTTTAATTGATTTTTTATCTTAAATTTTATAAATTTGTCCAATAGATGGATTAGTCTTTGAGACTAAAATTCCGAGGACTATAATTAAAATTTATATAAGAGAGGTTTCGTTAGACTATTTACAAGAAATTTTACACTTGACCCATATTAAATACGGCGATTGAAGGAAAATATAAAACATGTGTTATATAGTACATATAGAAGAAGAATAAAGTTAAATAAAAATAATTATTGTCAATTCGAATTTGGCTTCAGGCCTTTACAAAGTTATCTCCCTTAGATTAATTTAGAAATTGGGTTAGGGTTTTTTTTTTTAAATCTGTTTAAGACCGGAAAAATAAAATAAATAAATTTAATAAACCGTAATTTTATAAGTGACCCGATAAATAGTTTATATATATCAGAATTATAAGAAAAACATTTAATTATATGCAAGCTCTCCTTTTTCTTTTTTCTTCTTCCTTTTATTTTTCTTTTTCTTTCCTTTCTTTTGTTTTCTATAGCGTCCAAAATGTAAAACAGACATTTTTTTTTAATTTTATCATTTGAAATTAAAGGTTGTTTAAAAAAAAAAATTAGGTGTGCACGAGATGTTTATAATGTATGTGTATGTTTTCCAATTCCGGTTATGAAACAGATGAGTATCGGCTGAGGAAAGCTAGATATGGGGATCTAGAACAGCCCCTATTATCAGGTTTGAAACTAGCGATACCAATGACACATCTCATTTAAAATTTCTGAAAATAAAAATAATACGCTCTTATTTTTGGAATTTTTTCTTATAATAGAGCACTCTGCAGGAATACTTTTTTCCAAATATAATATATATATATATATATATATATATATATATATATATATATATATATATATATATATATATATATACAGGGTGACCCAAAAATAACAGAGGACATTCAATTGTTTTTTCTTAGCATTTTTACAGTCAACGGAGAATAAAAAGGCCAAAGACCCTAGTATTTTGATGTGATGTTTTGAATATAATAAACTAGTTATGACCAAAGTTTCATTTTATTTGGACAAAACACTAAGAAACGGGGCCTAATTATAGTTGGGGCCCGTTTTTGGGGGGTCACTCTGTATATATATATATATATAATATAAAGCTGTGTGTGTGTGTGGTCACGAATAGGCTTCTATATGGTTGACTATTTTAAAAAACTGATTACATATAATGATAGAAGATGTTTCGAGACACAGGAATGGGTATGCCTGATCTTGCAGAACGGTGGTTCCTGAAAATTGTGGGGTCTGCGTTCGCGCCTGGCCCACAAAGTGTAGAAATAAAAAAATTCAAAATTTAAAAAAAAAAAAACGTTTACAAATGTTTTTGATATAGATGTACATAAGAATACTTTGATAAGTATGTTTTAACTTAAATAGGGATGGTATAATAAAATTGTGGGGTCTGCGTTCGCGCCTGGCTTCCATAGAATGGAAATATGTCACAAAGTTTAACAAGGTTTTTTTTAATATAAATCCACAGTGTGAACAGGTATGGTATAATAAATTATGGGGTTTATCTATTTTATTTTTACTTTCATTATATTTTGCTTTGGTATTGATACCCCCGAATTCGAAGCTATCTCTTTACAAACCTTCCTTTTCATAAGCTATCACACTTTAATAAATGAGAGTCCATTTTCTGTTTTTGAACCCAGTCAACGATGGGTACTTTTGCTAGTATATATATATATATATTTCTTTTATTAGGGGTAAACAGTTACATATGGTCGCTACAAATAGCCATCTGTTTCAGTCAAAGAGACTTCATCAGGCGACCTGGAACCTCACGACGCAAAAGAAAAAAAATCAAATATTCCGCTCTTTTTATTGAGCACTATTTTACAACCTCGTCGTCTTTATTAGTTTTGACTTTTGAACACACACACACACACACACACACACACACACACACACACACACACACACACACACACACACATATATATATATATATATATATATATATATATATATAATACTAACAGTTCAGCCCGACTTTGCTCAGGCCCTATAGACTGTTCATAACTTTATGTGCATATGTATATATAGATTTAAAAGTTTGACTCATGTCCCGGTAACCTACATCTAAAATTTCAAGTTTTTAGACCCAAAATTGGCGGAGAAGTTTGGTAGAGTTCGCAAAGGTCAACTCTTTCAATTTTGACCTCTTGGCAGCTAATTTTCACCCAATAACTACTTAAAAAGCTTGCTCCATATCTGAATACCCTTTATGTAAAATTCAAATGTTTACACCCAAAATTGGCTGAATAGTTTGCTAAAGACTGAAAAGGTTTAATTAAATAAGTTGGTTGGGTAATTTGGTAGAGACCGAAGAGGTAAAACTTTTCAAAAGTTTGAGCTTAATTTTGATCACTTAACATGTATTTTTGGGGGCTCTGATCAAATTAAGAAGTTTGATTCATGTCCGAGTAACCTACATCTAAAATTTCAAGTGTCTGGACCAAAAATTGGCGGAGGAGTTTGGTAGAGTTTTCAAAAGTCAAATCGTTTAACTTTGACTCTTTGACAGCCAAATTTCTGGCCGAAAACCGATTAAAAAGATTTTCCCACATCTCAGTACCCATTATGTAAAATCTTGAGTCTATAGACTGAAAATTGACAGAGTAGTTTGGTAGAGATATTTAAGCACACAGACAAGTTCGTTTTTATATATATATATAGAGAGAGATTAAATGAAAAATGAGGAATTAAATTATATATAACTTTATCATACCATCAGAACAATAAGCAAAATTAAAGGGGGAAATTAAGAAATACCTTTTTAGGTCATAGCATTTCGAAGCTAAATGCTTCTCATCAGAAGAGAAGAAGGGCCAGTGTTATATAAAAGGCAAATATAGATAAAAAAAACTGGCTTAATGACATTTAGAAATGAAATGAGAATGAAGGTTTATGATAATATGTAGAGCAAAGTCGATACAACATATAAGGGCATATATATGTTGCACCTACTTTTAATTACTATTTATCGTTTTATCAGATTCCTATATAGTAAGATAAGAGACTAACATAAATAAATAAATGACGTAAATAAAAAGAAAAGGAAATTTTTAAAGTTACATAACAATATGAAAAATATAATATAAGGTTTACGGTTGGGACCAAAAGCAAACAATAGTCGTCATCCATTCCCGGGCAACGTCGACTGGTTTTTACTTTTCAAATAAAAACTAAACTTAACAAGATGACGCCAGACCATATGGGTGGACGATCTTGGGCGTAATCTCTTTGTTCTTTTTTTTTTAAGTTAACTTTAATTAAATTTCACTTAATTTCATCGGTCTTTAGCATGAAAAAAAAAAGAACATGTCTTTTATCTGCTAAAAATAAATTAATATTTTTAAACACACTTTTTAAAAAATTAATAAAATTTGAGAATTCTCATTAAAGACATTTTTTATGGCAGAAATATTTTTTGATCATATCATCAAATTTCGCTCCTCTTCTAAATCAAAACAGAAGAGGGGGAAAATAGCCGATCAAGGGTCCGAGCAATTTTTATCCGTATTTTCTATTATATAAAGTGCAGTTGTCTGTATGTGTGTGTGTGTGCGCGCGTGTGTATATCTATGTATGTATGTATTAGTGTTGGGACGATTATTCGGAATTAGAATCGGGAATCAGAAAAATCAGAGCTTTTTAGGGTATCGGAATCGGTATCGGAAAAATTTGAGCCCATTTTCCGATGCCAAAACCGATTCCTTTAATTATCTTTTTTATTTGATTTTGGTTTAAGAAACATCCTTCACTGCGTGTAGTAATAATAAAATAATAAATATTCATTGATTTAAACTTTCAGTAAGACTAAAATCTCTAGCACAATTAACATGTATTTTTACAGTAATCGGGACAAAATAACAATTTTATAATTAAATATTTAGAGATTTATAAAGAATCGGTATCGGAATCGGTAATTGTATCGGAAGCGGGAATTTAGTATGGAATTGGTAAAAATATTGTAATCGTCAAATCACTAGTATGTATGTATGCATGTATGTATGTACCCAGCTAAAACTTAAAAAAATACAAAATAAAACCCCACAAAGTTAATATAATCTTGATCAGTATTGCTTTGGACTAATAATAATCAAAATTTAGAAGAAAAATATTCATCTTTTTATTTTAATTGAAGATATCTGAACTATATATATATATATATATATATATATATATATATATATATATATATATATATATATATATATATATATATAGAGAGAGAGAGAGAGAGAGAGAGAGAGAGAGATAGATAGGTCGCGTGTGTTTGTTAGTAATGCATGTGTCTAAAATTAAACGTGTCCTGAAATTTAACTTTATACAATCATATCTGATGCAATAACATTCATATGCAAAATTTCCCTCAATATTTATGAATTAACACTATAGCTACGATATATATATATATATATATATATATATATATATATATATATATATATATATATATATATATATATATATATATTAATTAATATAAGTACTTCTTAATACGTACAGACACTAGAGTTTCATCCTTTCGAGAATCCTCAGTCCAGGGAGTCACAATTACCGCCGGTCGGAAGATTCGAACCCGGCCAAAAAGCCATCTCTGACTCCAGTAGTAAACAATAAACCGCTCGGTCAACGTTAACCGCGGCGAAAATATAGTTGAAATTAGCTTTTATATAAAGTGTAAATTTCATTCAACGAGACCGAGAGGGATCATGCGATTTTTAACATCACGATCTGCACACCTGGGATCAAGTGGCCGATTTATTTCATTTAAACGTAAAGTGCTCAACAATAAGAACCTAGTTCTTAAAAGAGCAGACATAATATATCTATAAGATGTCATAGCTATACTGTCTTATATATATATATATGCCAGAAAAATATTATAATATATATATATATATATATATATATATATATATATATGCGAATTTTTGTATTTTCCTTTTTCATAAAAGTCTTCCACAGGTTTCATTGCGCATATAGGCGATGTTGCTATCACACAAATCATCAGAGACAGATAAATATTAGAGACAATTACACATATGTAAATAGAAATAAAAAATGGTTGCTTAAAGTATGGAAACACATGAATTTTAGAAATGTGTGTGTGTGTGTGTGTGTGTGTGTGTGTGTGTGTGTGTGTGTGTGTGTGTGTGATTATAAATGTTCATCAAAACGGTGAAAGAACTGAACTTCTTATTCCAGTCAGTACGATTGAACGTGTATATCTCTGCGAATCTTCTGATTAATTCATAAACATATCGAAACTTATTTTTTTTCAGATTTTGATGAAAACAGACAAATATGTGTGTGTGTGTGTGTGTGTGTGTGTAAACGCCAGAAAGATGTAAATTAATACGTTGTTACAATTTACCAAATAAAATAAGGCCGATTAACAAATAAGATTTGTGAAGAAAATATGCAAAGCAGAGAGGAAAGCGATCACAGATAGATAAAGCGCTCCATTTTGTGTTGCTGATCGCTAAAGGGAATATATAAATTATAAAACGGGGCTGAAAAAAAAACGAAACGATCCGCAATAAAATAAGTGGGTGTCAAAGCAAAAAAAAAAAAAGTGAAAACACGTTCTATAGCATTCATAACAAATGAAGAACGACGAACATCGCAGTAAGGTAAATAGAAAACAAGAAATGTGTAAAAATAAATATATTCTTCGTTAAAACGAAATAAATGAAAATAACATCAGTTGACGGGTTCGTAAAAATTTCAAAAAGGTCAATATAAAACAAGGAACGTGTAAAGTCTCATAAATGTGCACTTACAACGAAATAAAAAAAAAAGACAGTAAGTGACTTTACAGGTTTTCAAGTATTACAAAAAGGTTAATATAAATCTAGAAACATGTAAGAAAAGAAATATGCCTTAGAACGAAATAAAAAATGGCAGTCATAGAACGAAATACGCGATTTATAAATTTCTAAAGCTTGCTGGGAGGTAAATATGAAACAAGAAACTTGGATAAAAATGTGCCTGAAAACGAAATACGAAAGCAATAAGTGACTATAAGTATGTAAATATTACATAAGGGTAAATATAAAATAAGAGACGTGCAGCAAAAAAAGGTTGATGAAAAAGAAATACGAAAGTAATAAGTGATTTCATAAGTATCTTAATATTACATGAGGGTAAATATAAAACAAGAAACGTGCATAAAAAGAAATTAGAGTGAAAAACGAAATAAGTACATCATAAAAATAAATGTAACGTTACAACTACTAAACTATCACAGAAAATAAAAATGGAGAAGTTAATGAAAATCGAAAAATAACAAATTAAAAATAAACGATTGAATTGGATTCAACCATCTTCTAACAACATATAAAGATGAAGTGCAAAGAAATAAATTTATTTATATATATATATATATATATATATATATATATATATATATATAAATAACATATATAATATATTAAAAAAATTATATGAGTAAAATGATTGATAATTTATAATTAAAATTATCAATCATCTTACTCAATATTAAAATAGCTCTAGGATATCAATGCCTATTGAGCTTATTATATATCTACATTACAACGAGCACTGTTTTCTTTTAATTGTATTAATAAATTTGCTAATACATTAAAATAAACAATGCTCTTTAGACTGTTATTCTAATCCCCTTATATATATATATATATATAAAGGATACTGTTTGAATGACTTACCGTTGGGCTCTCGTCGGGTAAAAAGATTGGGATGTCCTGCGATATACACTTGGGCGCCGAAGAGAAGGATGAAGAGAACGAGGCGGCCGTGGCTGAGGTGGCCAACATGGAGAGAAGCACGAGCTCGGTTGCTGAAAGACCTGACCACCTGCGGGTGACCACAGCAATTTTTCTGTGCACCATTAGACAACCGAAGGAAGTTTCGCCTGCATCACAGAAAGCGTCAAGAAAATTCTGGAAAATAATAATAATAATAATAAAAATATATTAAAAAAAAAATGAACGTTTAAGACGGAGAATAGATATCAAAATCAAAACAGCAGTATTGGGTAACTACTTCAATGAAAAACATTCTCTTTACTGGTTCTAGAATCATCAATTTTTTTTTTCTCTCATCATAAGCGGCCTTGCCGTTTAACAGGGTTGGCAATCATGGTTCTCCAGCGCGGGCGGCTATCCATCGCCCGAAACAGCTAAACTTTTCACAATAATCCCGTCCAATCGATCAAGTTGTCCATCAAATTGCATCTTGGTTGACCTTGCTTTTTTTTGATCCTGGAATTCTACCAGTCAGTACGAGATGTTCTATGCTTCTTTGACGGTAAATATGTCCTAAGACCATCATTTGTCTTTTTTATGATAGTTTTCATCAGCATTCCTTTTAGTGCATCCTGGTTTAGTCCATATTTCCATATGATCCCAAATGAATAAAAATCACAGTAATTCTTTCTACCATAACTTGGTCGAGGCCATACTAAATCTAAAGAACTGGGATTTATCTGAAGAAACAGAGTTTTTCTCTGTTTCTTCAGATAATTTTGTTTTGTTTTTTTGTTGTTTTTTTTTTGCGTTACATTAAATGTCTTCAAATTGATACAGTTTTGGATACAAGGAGCAGGAAAATATTTTCAAAAGCAGGAAATTAGAATAGAAGTTATTAGAGTCGAAAATCTCCCACATTTAGGATCTCTACAGTGAAGATGCGAGATGTTGCTGCTAGCCGGATAACTAAAATGAAACAGAACGAAATGAAATTACGCCTTTCACCACCTTCACACACACACACACACACACACACACACACACACATATATATATGAAGTTTATTTGAAAAAAAAGATTTTTTCGAAATAAATATTAATAAAGCTCTACCTGATAAAGAAGAGCAATTATAAACTTTAGCTTTGAAATGCCCTGACCTAAAAAGGTCCCCCCTTCATTCCCGTTTTATTCATTGTAGTGACCCTTGTCCTTATTGACATAATAATGTAATAAATTATGATTTAAATTTAATTATTATGCCCCCCTCTCTCTGTCTCTCTCTCTCATATATATATATATATATATGTATATATATATATATATCTTGAGTTGAGAATATCGAGAAGTGATACACGAATTACCATTAGCGTATAAAGCGCTGCTTTTTGTGTAAAAAAAAATCGAGCTTAGGTATTTCGGACGATGTCAAAACATCGTTAATTCATAACTCGCATAGCAGCCACTGATTAGATTGGTAAGGAGCCTTGACTGTCGTACAGGCGGTTGGGTTTCAATCCTGGCTATAGGTAGTTGCCTGTCTAGCCGCACGTGAAACAGCGAAACACTACTGTATGTGGATGACTATATATATATATATATATATATATATATATATATATATATATATATATATATATATATATATATATATATATATATATATTGTTGTTGTTAGATTTTAGCGATAACTGAATTACTGGTATTAATCGGCGTCACTGAACCTTGGACATAAATTGATAGCAGATAATTTCAAATAGAATTTTCTTAGCGTAATTGCTAACGCACCCGCCCAACAATAGTCTATGATCGTGTGGTTCGATTCTTCTCATAGCCAGACATGCTGATAAGCCGTAGTATAGCGAAACACTTGTCAGTGGATAAGTACTTTATCTGTAAAATAAATAAATATATACGCATATATGTCTCGAAATATACACATAACATATACAGTTAAATATTTGGACATGGAAGAATGAACATGGCTGACAAAAAGTACAGACATAAGAGCACCAATCGATGTATAATTCGTGCATCAAAATCGTTTTCTGCATTCAGCTTCTTCCCCGTATTAATCTACTTGGACATCTACCACAATAAATAAAGGCGCAAATAAATAAATAATCAGTAAACAGGAAGAAAGATTCTCAACGCAAGATTCTGCCTTTCGCGCGCTTTTATTAAGCGTCTTTTCGTCGCCATCTTGTTTTCATTCTGCGTCAATGTCGATGTTCAGATGGACGTTGGCCAACCCAAACCGTCCTTTTCGTAAGTATTTTTTCCCTGTATTGAGCCTTTTTTTCTTCTTTTATATTCATTTGCTTACTCGTACTCGTACGAGACGCTTTGTCAGTCGGGCACGCTATCTGTCACGATTTAATTTCAAACATCGGTTTATTTGGTCTGCATAGGCTCATGCTTAAAATATACTTACTAGATGCACCTCCACGTCTTTGTGAGGTACTTTGTTCATCTGGTCTGTCACGCTTTGTTCTGAATTAACAACTATGAAGATGAGGATAACCGTCCATAAACAAATAAACATTTTCGTTGCTTACCTCGCATATACATACAATCGACTTGTTTCAAATAAGATATGCCTACGTGTTTTTTTTTTTTTTTGTTTTTTTTTTTATAAGAGATTCCATTATCTTTTTATTGGTCCGTCACGCTAAGGTTGAAATAAAATTTTCATTGGTCGGTCGGTTATAAAATTACATATTTGTCTGTCCGCTACGTCTATTAAGCGGGCGTATCCAAAATAAGGTACGTCCAAATTTTCTATGATGGATTCTGTGGGGTTTTTTTTTCTGTTCGTCACGCTTAGATTTTAAATAGTTTTTTTTTCAGTCTGCTAAGCTTGAATTTACTATTGTTATGTAATCGCTGTGACCGGTTGTTCAAAATGTTTTTGCTCAGTTTATATAATGTTTACATGTACTGTTGTCGCTGGCACAAAATATATACACACGCTGACATCGAAGTAAGCCACAACACAGTTGATCTACATTGTTTTTATTTCACACCGACAATCAGCTTTTCTGTCACAAGTTCTGTTTTGACGTTACTGAAAGGTGCGGGGTGCGTGGTTAGACGATTGGCGAGTGATGAAGAAATGGTTACGCGTACCTCAGCCTTCTCTCTCTCTCTCTCTCTCTGATAGACTGAGTCTTACTTTTTCTATGTAACGATATTATTTATAAAGACACTCTTTCCTATTGGAATGTTTAATATTACCTTTGCCTATCGTTTCAACGTTTGACCGATATCTGCTAACATATTCTGGGTCAAATTATGCATTCCGTTAGACAATCGTGGAAAGTCCCGAATTCTTCACATTTGAATCCATTTTTGTCTGTGCAACCCATCGAATGTTTTTCTTTCCACGATTGCCATGCTAATATCAAGCACTATATTTTTTTATGAAAATTGCTTAATACAAGGCGAAAGGCCACTAACTATAAGGAGCTAACAAGAAAGAAAGATGATTATCGCAAAGACGGGAAAGTTCCAAACATTAGCTGTTCTTGGAAAGAGGCTACTGGAATAGGAAATCCTTTTACAATGAGATATAAAAGCAGCGAATTGAAAGAGACTAATAGACCAATGAATAAACGAGCTGGAACAAAAGAAGCAGAGAATAAGTAAGGCAATTCTGAAAAATACATGCCATAATAATATTTATGGGAAAGACTGAGACTAGCAACATCATCTTTGTGAGGAAGGGGTTGTAGAGAAGAAGAAGATAGGGTGGGGGTCAATTAAATTGCAGATATATTTCTGCACTTTATTAGAGAACCTTCAAATGGGACATAGACGCACCCACACAAATATGATAACAGTGCTCCATACATGGTTTGATAATAGTTTTGTCGAGATATTTAGTCTGCCAAGCTTGAAGTTTGCTATACTACTTTTAGATGCGTCCACAGTTTTCTAGGGAAGGGAAATGTTCGTTCAGTTTAGGCTCTGTAAGGGTGTCACGCTTCCATCGCTAACCGTGCAGAGTAAAAGGCCGTATCTCCAGAGTAACAACGAACACTCGACATTAGAAAGTGATAGCTTAACTCTCGTTACCCCGACAGCCCTTAGGCCAGGTTTATAGCTAATAGATAAATAGACACAAAAAAAAAATGTGTAACATTCGTTTTTATTCCCACTGTACAAATGCCGCCGAAGAAAGACAGACGGTGAAACGCTCGCGAGGAAAAGAAAAAAAAAAACATATTAAATAACAAAACACATACATACATACAAAAATACATACATAAATACATACATGCATACATTATGCATGCGCGTGTGTGTGTTTTCTGAAAGTATAAAAAAAACACTTAACTCGTTCTTCGCACTGTAAGAACGAATCGCAGTCGGCTTTTTATTTCAGCTTTTGTGCGCCCAGACCCTATCGTTTGTCGGCGATGGTGTAATGGCCGCCTATGCAGACAAAACACTTAGATTGTGTCGGCCGA
This sequence comes from Euprymna scolopes, assembly GCF_053919585.1. Lineage (NCBI taxonomy): Eukaryota > Metazoa > Mollusca > Cephalopoda > Sepiida > Sepiolidae > Euprymna > Euprymna scolopes. Next base: position 104,756,508 of record NC_136510.1, on the reverse strand, counting down.
AAACATACGTTCGCATCCTCAGAAGTATATCAGCTTTTATCGCGTCGCAGCACAAATCAATAGCGTACTGGAAGTGTGTTGGTGAGTGGGGATTAAAGCATCATCCCTTCCCCACCGAACATACTCGTTTATAAGTCAAATTGAAAAGGCATCAGAGGAAATCCTCTACAATCTGGGCATAATCACGTTAACGCACCAGTTTTTGTTAGATCACCAAAGGTAAGCAACGTTGAGCCTGGTCAGTACCAAATGGATGACCAATTTGGAAATTCCGGATACAGGACCCATTTGGGAATACCAGGCGCTGTGTGTAACCACTGTCAGTAATTTCCCCCACTCTTTGTCCATATTTACAATGCCTCCCTACGGGACAGAGTTAGACACCAGGGTCATTTTTTTAACGTGGAGAAAAGGTACAAAAATAAAAAAAAATTTGTCTCAGTCGTGAAGGACTGCTCCTCCACCGAAAGAGAACAAGAAATGGAAGTGCAGCATCTGAAGAACAGATGGTATTTATTTGCTCCCCCACTGAGCAAATTAGGCACAAGGCCGTTTTTAATGTGAGGTAAAAACCAGCTCCCCTAAAAGGGGTCACTCTGGTTACCAAAAATAATAATTGTCCCAGTATAGAGGGTTTCCCCTCCATTGACTGGTACAAATTATCGTAAGTGCAGTATCTGCCGGAACAGATGCTACACTTTGATCTTGGCCAAAAAGCCAAGTATAAATCCAAACCTAGATTCCATGAACAAAGCTTCTTTCTTAGAAGTGCACGTCTGTGGAATTCTCTTTCGTTTGCCTGTTTCCCACCTGACTACAACTTGGATGTCTTCAAGTCCAACATAAACAAATTCCTGATAAACCGCCCCCTTAAGTAAGACACTTTATTAGATTTCCATTACTAACGATTGCTACGATACTATCTCACTGATTACTGTACACGCAATAACCGTTATCCTCGAGTGGCCTTCGAAAAAAAATGTAGGGGGACGGCCACACCTCCCTGCAAGGATTGCAAAAACATTACGTCGTCATCTCTCCTAATGAGGATATACAGCGACTTTCATACGCCCTTGATACTTCCTCCTTCTGAGGAAGCCGGTTAAACCCGCAGTTACATTTTAGCTGGGAAGGGGAGTGTAGTATCAGAAGATGCTACACTAATTATTTTTTTTTAATTCTTGTTTAGTGAATGAGGAGTCCTCCCAGACTACGGCAACTTCTTTTTTACCCAGTCCAGGTTGGTTTTTATCGGGGCTTAGATTTTTCGCACATTAAAAACCGACTTGATATCTGACTCTACCCTCGTAGGGGACTAAGTAAACGGGAACTGAAACGTAACGAAAAGCCAGCAGACAAAACGAAATAAATACATTACAAGGTAACAAGCAGTATTAACTACTTGCTGAGAACCCGGCGTTGCCTGGTCATACAATACGCTTAAACATGATATTTTAATTTATGCAGATTGTGTATGTATTATTGTAGAACCAATCCTCTATTGCTTATTATTAGGGCTATGACAACAGCATATTCTTTTCATTGTTTTGACTCTCGAGTGTGTATCCGTTGATATCTTATATGCTTTTATATAGAGTGATGTGACTATCGATTGATTAACTGTGTCTAGCTGTCGGATATATACTCGAGTCAAAACAAGGAAAAGAATATGCTGTTGTCATAGCTCTAATTATTATATTTTACGAGGAATAATTTGCCTGGTGGACTAATTCACACACACACACACACAAAAATAATGATAATTAAATATTAATAATGATGTCATGCATCAAATTCCGTCTGTGTTTGTTTACAAAATCACGTCAGCTGATATTTGGGCTTGACGATAAATGCCATGAAAAAGTCACTTTTGAGTTTTAGTTTTAAAATATGGAGATAAAGAAATGATTTGCAACGCTTTTAAATGGTACCGTTTCTTTTATCGTAAATTGAACTCATTAATAAGAACCATAAAATGGTGAGGTACACCCGAGCTTGAACAGGGGATCATTTGATTTGTAGACGAATTCTCTAGCACTAAGTTATATTTCCAGATGATAATAAATTTGTTGATATTTTTTTAAGAAGAAATGATTGGCTGAAATTTTATTATCTTCCTTGGCCGGTGTAACGTAAAATATCCCCGGTTAAAATTGTTATTTATTTTTTATCTATAAAAGGGAAAAGTTATTTTTAAGATTTGATTTTTTTTTTTCCATTTTCGATACTTATTGGATGAATTTCTATACAAAACCTATCTAAGAACACTGCCAGACATATAAATTACGTGTGTGTGAATTTTTCAAAATATAGGCTCAGCCGTTTCGGAACCTATCAGGAAGAAACTCACACACAGTGACTTTTCTATAATAGTGATCTCTTTTCTGGAGTTCATGTAAACTTTTCTGTCCTCGGTCGATGACGGAAAGGTTTCTTGAGTCTGTGGCAATTTTAATTTTTTTCGCAATAAAGAATGTCCTTTTTAGGGAGAGCTGGATTTTTCACACATTAAAAACCGACATTGACTAAAAAGCATCTATTTTGGTCTTTTTTATTATTTTTAATTTTTTTTATCACTGTTCTATCACTTTTTTTATCACTGTTCTATAACTTTTTATCACTGTTCTATCACTTTTCTATCACTGTTCTATCACTTTTTATCACTTTTTTATCACTTTTTATCACTGTTGTATCACTTTTTATCACTGTTCTATCACTTTTTTTATCAATGTTCTATCACTTTTTTATCACTTTTTTATCATTGTTCTATAAAGAAACTATTTTTATCACTGTTCTATCACTTTTTATCACTGTTCTATCACTTTTTTATCACTGTTCTATCACTTTTTTATCACTGTTGTATCACTTTTTTATCACTTTTTTATCATTGTTCTATAAAAAAACTATTTTTATCACTGTTCTATCACTTTTTATCACTGTTCTATAAAAACTATTTTTTATAACTGTTCTATCACTTTTTCTATCACTGTTCTATAAAAAACTATTTTTCATCACTGTTCTATAAAAAAATATTTTATCACTGTTCTATAAAAAACTATTTTTTATCACTGTTCTATAAAAAACTATTTTTATCACTGTTCTATAAAAAACTATTTTTTATCACTGTTCTATAAAAAACTATTTTTATCACTGTTCTATAAAAAACTATTTTTTATCACTGTTCTATAAAAAACTATTTTTATCAGTGGTCTATAAAAACTATTTTTTATCCCTGTTCTATAAAACTATTTTTATCACTGTTCTATAAAAAACTATTTTTATCACTGTTCTATAAAACTATTTTTATCACTGTTCTATAAAAGACTATTTTTTATCACTGTTCTATAAAAAACTATTTTTTATCACTGTTCTATAAAAAAGAATTTTATCACTGTTCTATCACTTTTTTATCAATGTTCTATAAAAACTATTTTTATCACTGTTCTATCACTTTTTTCATCACTGTTCTATAAAAAACTATTTTTATCACTGTTCTATAAAAAACTATTTTTTATCACTGTTCTATAAAAACACTATTTTTATCACTGTTCTATAAAAAACTATTTTTTATCACTGTTCTATAAAAAACTATTTTTTATCAATGTTCTATAAAAAACTATTTTTATCACTGTTCTATGAAAAACTTTTTTATCACTGTTCTATAAAAAACTATTTTAATCACTGTTCTATAAAAAAAACTATTTTTTATCACTGTTCTATAAAAAACTATTTTTTATCACTGTTCTATCACTTTTTTATCACTGTTCTATAAAAACTATTTTTTATCACTGTTCTATCACTTTTTATCACTGTTCTATAAGAAACTATTTTTTATCACTGTTCTATAAAAAACTATTTCATCACTGTTCTATAAAAAATTATTTTTTATCACTGTTCTATAAAAAACTATTTTTATCCCTGTTCTATAAAAAAAACATTTTTATCACTGTTCTATAAAAACTATTTTTTATCACTGTTCTATAAAAAACTATTTTTTATCACTGTTCTATAAAACTATTTTTATCACTGTTCTATAAAAAACTATTTTTATCACTGTTCTATAAAAAACTATTTTTTATCACTGTTCTATAAAAAACTATTTTTTATCACTGTTCTATAAAAACAATTTTTATCACTGTTCTATCACTTTTTTATCAATGTTCTATAAAAACTATTTTTATCACTGTTCTATCACTTTTTTCATCACTGTTCTATAAAAAACTATTTTTTATCACTGTTCTATAAAAAAACTATTTTTATCACTGTTCTATAAAAACTATTTTTTATCACTGTTCTATAAAAAACTATTTTTTATCACTGTTCGATAAAAAAAACTATTTTTATCACTGTTCTATCACTTTTTTATCACTGTTCTATAAAAACAATTTTTTATCACTGTTCTATCACTTTTTTATCACTGTTCTATAAAAAAACTATTTTTTTATCACTGTTCTATCACTTTTTTATCACTGTTCTATAAAAACTATTTTTATCACTGTTCTATCACTTTTTATCACTGTTCTATAAAAAACTATTTTTATCACTGTTCTATAAAAAACTATTTTTAACACTGTTCTATCATTTTTTTTTTTATCCCTGTTCTATAAAAAACTATTTTTTTAACACTGTTCTATCACTTTTTTATCACTGTTCTATAAAATTGCTGATATGGTTAAATATCTTATTATGTGGAAAATGATGAAACGACAATCAGTAAACCTCTGAATTATGATTTTCGTTTATTTACTTATATGCTCTGAAATTACAAATTGCTGGGTGGAACTATAAAATTGTCGTCATAGAAAAGACATGATTCCATTTCCGTTTGATTAAAACAGGTTTTCTTTCTTTTCTTTTTTTTCTTGTTACATAATATCTACTAGTCGGCAAGTTGTATACAAATTCTAAGAGTTATAGGAGCCTTCTATCATTTCTGAAAGCGACAATGTTCAACGAGCGAGATCGGAGAGGCGCCGCTGCACAACTCATGCTCTCTAGCGATCTAAGTTATGACAATAGAGCCATTGCCAGCACCCTCAAAATGCATCGCTGGATTGTCACGAATAAGAGACGTGCTCCGAGTGATGAAAACAAAGTTTCTGACCGCGATTATGGTCTTTGGTGTGGTTCCTAGTAAAGGCAACATCATGCCATCTCACATCTCTGAAGTCGGGTAAAGTCAACAGCAAAGTGCTGGTTGTACTAAAGAGTATTGTCATCCATTGCTGCAATCAGGTGCAGCAGCATATCACCACACGTTGGCAGACCGTGGGTGTGGCAGCTGGACTCGGCGCACGCCCACAAGTCGAAAGAAACCCAGGCTTGGCTTCAGAAGTGCTACGACTTTGTACCCTTCTCTCACTGGTCCGCCCTGGATCCACTGGACTACTTTGTTTAGTCATACGTAAAAAAAACATCACCTCCCACAACACCAATGCCAGCCTGATCGTCGCCATCCGCCGAGTATTTGCCAGGCTTTCGTCTGCACTTTTAAAAAAGGCATGCTCTCAGTTCCGGATCAGGCAGGGATTGAAGCTGAAGGTGGCTACATTGATTAGATGCCAGCTCTATTACATAATCAAGTTATCTTATCCTTCCTTGATAGAAATGAAAATAGACTTCGTAGCCTAGTAAGAGATGCGCTTTTCTCGTCATTGCAACCACTTTCTCACAGAAGAGATGTTGCGAGTTTCTCTGCTTTATCGTTATTTTCATGGCAAGTGCTCGTCTAAGTCTGAATCTATGGTTCCCCCTCGCCAAATTTTCACAAGAAAGACTTGTCTAGCTGAAAACACTATCAATAATTTCCCCCACTCTTTATCTGTGCCGAAACCTAAACGTAGATTTCATGAATAAAGTTTATTTCTTAGAACTTCACGCCTGTTGAACTGTCTTCCGTTTGCCTGCTTTCCAGCTGACTACAATATGGTTGTCTTCAAGTCCAACGTAAACAAGTTCTTGATGAGCCGTTCCACTTAAGTTAACAAATTTACCAACTTTCCATCACTAACGAGTACTACATTGTCCAATTGACTACTGGGCCCTCTTTTAAAACTGAATTGATTTTTTGAATAAAAGTTTCAAAATAAAGCTGTACTGTCGTTTCCTTTAGAGCGACATTTTTATTGTTCCACCCTGTAATATCTATTGAGCTAAAAATTTAAAAGTTTAACTGCAAAATATCACTAAATATATATTTATAAGACGTTCCGATGGAAGGATATAAAACTTTAATTCAAGCCATTATATAAAAACATAATTGGGTTTGTATAAACTGTACACATAGATTCGAAAAAGTTGTCAGAAAATAAATATATAACAAATAAATGTTATCAAAGGCAAGATAAGTTACTTTTCTATCTAACTGGATATGTTTTAAGTGTTTTTATTTAATGTAACATGTTTATTCAACTCGAAACACATACTGTTTTTACCGATGTAATGGAAAATTCAAAATGGCGCCCGACTCTCTCTTTAACACGGTAAGTTCGGGAAAAGGTGCTATAAATATAAAACTAGACAAAACACTGTTAGGAACTCGCTCAATATATATTTCCGTGACATAGGTTGACATATATTCGGTAGTTTTTTAATAGTATTTTGTCTAGTTTATTATTTATAACACCTTTTCCCGAACTTACCGTGTTAAAGAGAGAGTCAGGCGCCATTTTGAATTTTCCAATACATCGGTAAACAATGTATATTTTTTGAGCTGAATAAACATAAAATATATCCAGTTTGGTAGAAAAATAACTTATCTTGCTTTTGATAACATTTATTTGTTATATATTTGTTTTTTGACAACTTTTTCGAATCTATGTGTACAGTAAAACAAACCCAAATAATTTTATAGAAGCAACAGTAGTATTTTATAACATTACAATATAGACAACAATGCATTGTAGATTAAGTCATTGTGAGGATACATGGAGGGAACAGTTACGTTTTTTTATCAGAAGTTTGTATATAGCTCTAATATTATTTAGATGCCTGGTTATTCGCTGGGACAACGTTGTCGTTTTATGCCCAATATACATGCGTGTGCGAATATGTTGAGAGCAATTGAATTATATATCTACTAGCGGGGGTACCCGGTGTTGCCCGGGTGTTTGGAGGTGTATGGGGGGATTAACATTTTTTAAAAAGTTTTGGAAAGTAAGTATGAAGGATCGAACCCGAACCCGAACCCTTTAGGCAAAGTTGGAAATTAAAGTGTGAAAAAAAAAAAAAGAAAGCATACCACGTTAATCACTGGGCCACCACAAAATACTAACGGAAACACGTTTGAATTTATTTGACTATTTAGAATTGGCAGGTGCCCGTTTTAATGACTTAATGAGGTCAACTTTGACTGCGAGGTAGTATTTTATTTACTGCGGGAACGCTTTTTATATTTTTTATTTTTTTGTTGTTGTTTCCCCAAGATGTTGGGGGGCAGCTCCCCATAACAAGGGGACTGTCCAAATTGAATAGCAATTGTCTGATACAAGGAGAAACTCCACATTGATCAAAACTGATTGCTTTCGGACATTTCCGGCGATCGCGACCGGAAAAAATACCGTCAGAAGCCTTTCTCGGACATACACAAAAAGCGACCATACATACACACATTTTCGCTTTTATATTTATAGATGTCTAAATGATCTATACGTTCATAGAGAGAATCGTTAGTTGATAAAAAACAGGCCAATTCTCCCATTCCCCTCGCACATGCTGAGCAAGAATATATTTCAATTCCACCTTTCTTTATACGTCAGCCATTTTTTTTTTTTTACCCTTTTCCAGTCTTATATTTAACGTACATAATATATATCGATGTCATGTTCGGATAAAAAAAAAAAACAGTCACCCATGTAAGGAACATAGCCGACCCCTCACACATTAAAGAAATATATAAATACAGCCTCAGCTTCTTCTCTTGCACGAACTGATATACATGAAATATATATATATATATATATATATATATATATATATATATATTATCTTTTAAAAACAGTAATCTACGTACACGCGTAAATACATCCAAATAAAAAAATAATGAAGAAATAAATACGTCCAAATAAAAAGAGGGCAACTTTCTAAGAAAACACCGGATCTCCAAGGTGGAGGCAGTAAAATTAATATCGTTTAAAAATCAACAACAAAACATATATATATATATATCATTAAACTCACTACTCGTTCAAGCAGCCGCCAATAGCGTAATGGTTAGGAGCCTTGACTGCCGTACAAACGGTCGGGTTTCAATCCTGGCTTGAGGTAGTTGCCTGTCTAGCCGCACTGATGAGCTGTGAAACAGCGAAACAGTACTGTATGTGGATGACTATAATGCTCCTCAGTTGAGCATATTGAGAAGTGAAACACGAATTACCATTAGCATATAAGCGACGCTCTTTGTATAAACAAATCGAGCGGAGGTATTTCGGACGATGTCAAAACATCATTAAACTCACTACTCGTTCAAGCAGCCGCCAATAGCGTAATGGTTAGGAGCCTTGACTGCCGTACAAACGGTCGGGTTTCAATCAATCTTGAGGTAGTTGCCTGTCTAGCCGCACTGATGAGCTGTGAAACAGCGAAACAGTACTGTATGTGGATGACTATATATATATATATATATATATATATATATATATATATATATATATATATATTATATAGGGAGTAATATTGCTCAATATATGTGTGGTGTGTGGTTGTCAAAAGAGCACTTTTAGCTAGGTGGCGCAGTTATATATATATATATATATATATATATATATATATATATACATATATATATGTATATATATATATAGGAATAAATGATAGAAAATTAGACATTTACCGGATTCATTTGGATCAACAACATCTGAAAAATTGATCGATACAAAACCGGTAACTCTTTCGTTTTTATTATTTTTCTGTGTTTCAAATCTTTTTTCCGTTTTGTCTTATCAGTACATCATGTCAATATAATATCGTGTATATTAACCTCACACGCACACACACACACACACACACACACACACACATATATATATATATATATATATATATATACTGCTGATCAAAAATTTAAGACCACTTAAAACCTTTTGTTAAGGATAGATTTTAAACTCTTCCGACGTAAGGTTACTAATACTACAATCTAAAGGGTTATGGAAACAAAAAGGTACATTCCAAAAAAAATATTTTAAAATTTGTATTTTTATTAAATTAGGCTTTGTACACATGATAACAATTATAAGACCAAGCGTATAAATCGTAAGATTTATGGTAATTCTAATGTTTCCAGTTAAAGATTAGCAATAACTGTGTAAAGGTGTTACCATGTTTAATGCAAGAAAACTAACCGAAGTTGAGCGCTCTCGAATTCTAGGATTCCATGAGCAAGGTTTGTCACAGCGAGCGCTAGCAGATAAGGTAAATCGCAGTAAAACTTATTTGCAACTTTCTAAAGAACACTGAGAATTATGGAAAAGTAATTCCTTTGGTAGCCCCCCCCCACCCAATTTCTCCTGCATTGAGTAGGAGAATCAGACGAGTTGTTAAGAATGATAGAGGATTTTTTTCTAGTCAAATTAAGGTGGTTACAGATGCTGATTGCAGTCCAATAACCATCAGACGACACTTACAACAAAAAGGCATGGTAAATAAAAAGCGTAAACAAATTTCTCGATTGCTTCTACGTTAAAAAGTGAACCGCTTCAGATTTGGTCGTGAATACCAAACCTGGGACGTTGAGAAATGGAAGAAAGTCCTGCTTTCTGATAAGAAAAAAATCAATTTAGATGGTCCTGATGGCTTCCAGCGATATTGGCATGACAAAAACATGTTCCTAGAAATTTTTTCCACACGTCATAGTGGTGGAGGATCTGTAATGGTATGGGATGCCTTTTCTTACAGAGGGACGATGGAGCTCCAGGTGGTGCAGGGTCGTCAGACAGTAGAAGGTTATCTTAGCATACTACAAAGAGCATCTTTGATGATGGAGGGTCATCGTTTGTGTAGGGACGGATGGTTATTCCAACAGGATAATTCTGCCACCCATACTGCAAGACGGACCTTGAGCATTCTACAAGAAAATGGAGTCCATCTCTTGGGACATCCTGCATGCTCACCGGACTTGAACCCAATTGAAAATGTTTGGGGATGGATGACAAGAGAGGTTTATCAAAATGGCAAACAATATTCAACAAAAAATGAACTTCGTGAAGCCATCTTCAGAAACTGGTGCAGGATCCCCCACATCTTAATGGAAACCCTTATTTCTAGCATGCCCCAAAGAATTTTGAAGTCATCAAAAGCAGTGGAGGTAAAATTCATTATTAAGTTTGATTGTCGAATGTTTTCATACACTTTTTGTACAATTTAATAGAATCTTTGTCTCTGGTCTTATAATTTTGCTCATGTGTAAAAAGCCTAATTTAATAAAAATGTAAATTTTACAAATAAATCTTTGAAATGAGGATTTTTGTTTCCATAACATTTTAGATTGTAGTATTGGTAACGTTAAGTCGGAAGAGTTTAAAATCTATCCTTTAAAAAAAATGTATGTTTTAAAGATTTTTAAGTGGTCTTAAATTTTTGCATATAATACAAGCAGATGTACCCGGCGTTGCCCGCTATTAAACGGAACTTCAAATTTCTTTTAAAACACTGATATAAAAAAATCAAAATCCAGTAGATTTTAGAAGCGGAATTTTAGCTATATTAAATTATAGTTTCAATTTAAAGCAGTTTCCGTCCTTTATGAGACAAAAAAGATGTTTTTATTAGTTTTTTTTTTTTATTAAATAATTTATCTCATGCAAAACTTTTAAGGAAAAAAACGGACATTTTCTGCTTGGTATAATGTCCATTTATATATATATATATATATATATATATATATATATATATATATATATACATAATCTTCAGAATGATATAATTATATCCACAGCCAAACAACGTCGCAACTCACAAGAACCGTGACAGTCAACAAATCGGAAGTCTAAGACTCTAGTCTCACCTTCATTTGGGCTTATCAGTTAGACATATCCAAACTCGAGATTCGAAACCCGAACCTCTAGTATGTGCGGCAATCACTCTGCCAACTGAGCAAAGGTACTGCACACAAAAAAGTCTATGAACTAACGCAAATCAAGCAAACCGCGGTGAAATTCGACTCTGGGATGAACCTACTTCGTCTAGAACAAAAGATGCGGTCATCAAACCAGTATAAACCAAGGCGATGCCATCTCTCTATATGTGGCGGGTATAGATACAAGCATATAATTTAAAATTGTATCTATTTTTATATATGATTCTAGAAAGATATATGCACAAATCTAATTCGATCAAGCACATGCTCGCGTTTCGCAGATACACAAGCAAGCTTATATCTATAATCTCCGGCGATATGTGTCCATTTTTACGTGTTTCTCTCTATTATGTGTGATATATTGATGGTTATCTGAGGGAGGATAACACCAAATAGATCAACGGTTTCGCTGAGTTATGACGCAAGGGTCTACAGCTGCTGGCTTCGTACACTTTGCGGGTCGTGCGGGGCTCATGTGAATATTTCACCGCCTGTGACAAGGCAAAGGCGAACGCATGTTGTTAGCCGGTGGTTTCGCTGGGAATGGGCGGAACTGGCGCAACCGGCACGCCGGAATTATGGCAGCAAATCCTTCGGGTTGGGAAACGGGACTGGCCATGTTGAAACGTTGCCAGTCGATAAACACTTGAAAACGAGGGTTAGGATTCTATCAGCCGAAGCCCCCCTCCTCCCCACGAAACTTTTATTCATGAAAATCAGACATGATAACGATAACCTATTATATTAACAATAAGCGGTTTGATGAATACTAAACCAGCCGTGACAATCTGGGTATAGTCCTTGGCTTTTTAGCCAGGAACAAAGTGCAGTATCTGTCCTGATACTACACACTAAACCTTTTCTGTCTTCGGTCAGTCGAGGAGAAATCCTTCCTGACTGAGACAATTTTAATTTTTGTTCCTATCCAGAGTGCCCCTTTTTGGCGAGCTGGATATTCCCACATTAAAAACCGGCCTTATGTCTAACTCTGCCCTCGTGGGGAGGCAAGCAAATAGGAACATTTTAAAAAGTAACGCAAAAGCAATGAATGATTTAAGTTGCTGAATCATTTTAGATGAGATTTGATTATTTGGATAATTTGGAGTACTGTTTTCATCGTGAGTGCTAATCTCACAACGTTTCAGCCGATGTAACCTCCGAGCTACATCAGGCGTACCTTTTCGAAGGCGGGAATTTCAAACAGACCCGTTTTATTTAATGCACGTAGATAGCACGCTGTCATTCCATTATCCAAGATCGGGCAAAAGTCTAAAGTAATTCACACAAAAAAAGTTGCATTTTTTTTCTTTTTTGGCATTCGGGCCAAGATCAATGTGTAGTATCACGTTAATAATTTTTTTTAAAACAATTGAGTACTAAGCAGGACGTCTCCCAGTACAAAAGGGTGAATGCGGTATTATGGCGGAGAAGATACTAGCTAAGAGAAACTTTTGTTTAGTTCTGGAGTGACAAGGATGACCAAAGACCCCCATTTTCCCCTCATTTGAGTTGGCCTTGTGCCTAAGTTTTTTATTCATGTAAATTTTTACCTGAATAAACGATTTAATATTTCAAAGTGTAGTATCTGTTCTGATTCTGCACTACACGTTTTTGGTCTAAGTTAATGGGGGAGAAATTCTTCATGTGTGATATATTTTTTACTTTTGTTACTAACCAAACTGCCTTTTTTGGGGAGCTGGTTTCTCCCCACATTAAAAACATACCTTGTGTCTAACTCTTCCCTCGCGGGGAGGCAAGTAAACAAAAAAAAATCACAATTCGGTTCGTGGCATAACGCATAAAATATTAAGTAAAAATTCAGTTCTGAGTGACACTCTTCTGGGGGTTGAAGTTTCATCTTCAGTGCGGGCGTTACGAAGAATACAACTATGAATTACTTAATATTTCTACGCAGTCATGGCTGACAGAACGAGAGGATGCTATCGGCGTAGAAAAAATAAAGGGGTTCGTTTGTAATTTGGTTCAAATCCCCGAGTTCGACAAGATACACGTGAAGAAGGTCGGGGGTTATATCGACCGAAACACTGCGAGAATAACACTCAATATATAAACACAGATTGACAACTTCGGTGTTCCAAGTAATTTAATCTATTCTATCATCATCATCATCATCATCATCATCATCATGGTGGTATTGGTGGTGTCAAGTTATAATCCACTTCATTCCATAGAAACAATTTCACTTGGGGATGTTGGCAACCTTCACGTGGTCTCTACTGTAAATACCCGATGCCTTTCTAGAAATAATTCAAACGAGAAAGATAACGGAGAAACGAATGCCAACATACAAAATGAATGAATGACAATGATGATGCTGGTTAACACCATCAATGGTATAGTTCGGTTATGTTCTCCGTAATATAAGCGTTGTTTAAATTTTATAATGAAATATGTATTTTACAAACTGTTTGCATTGTAATTTGTTTTTTAATCGTATAACATACGAATTTCATTTTTAAATTTGATCAACGCGTATATCACGGAGAACACAACTATTTCATACCACGCGTTCTCTTCCGGACATTGAAAAAATATCACCGTTGAAGAAAAATGCACAGATTTTTGGCTACTAAATTATTTTCGTTTTAATAGCATCATGGCACGGAAAATAAAAATATTCGGAGGAAGGGTTATTACGCCGAAATATTGTTTTTAAACAAAATAAATCTTTGTTTATTTTACAAAATCTTTGCGTTGTAATTTGGCTTTAAACGTGTTACATTATATATGTAAAAACATTACAGAAGAAAAATAAAGTGAACATATGCAGATTGCTTGCGATAAAAATTCAATGAATGAACCGGATGAATAACGAATTCAGAAAATAAATAGAAAAAAAATACATTAAACACAGAAAGAAAGATCACATGTTCAGAACAAGTTAGTTTATCTCAGAGAAATATCTCAGAGGCGCCTAACATTCTTTCAATCTACATAAAAAAATACATAATTTATGAATATTTAACCTAAGTCATGCCCTGATTTATCACACGGTGCACGTATACACACACGCGTGCATATATATATATATATATATATATATATATATATATATATATATATATATATATATATATATATATATATATATTCTTCAGAATAGTTTTTATTTAACAATCAGTTGTTATGGAAACGTGAGATTGTAAGGTTTACAAAATATTACTGGCAGTAATATTCTATAAGTTATCCCATCTAAACAAGAATTGCTCGATATGCAAGATAGAGCAAATAAATTAAAATGTAATTCAATGAATTTCAAAAATCTCTCATTGAAATGAATTTCATATCAAAGAATTTTTATTATTCTAAGCAAGACAAAGAATGCTTTAGAAAATTAATCTCCTTGACCTATAGGGTTTCGATGACTACCATCTCATCAGAGGAGAGAAAATATAAGCAAATTCTTATAAAGGTATGCACCCTATTTGCTAAAGTCAGTGAGACATGGAAAGTCAAAGTCAAAATAATAAATTTATCATTTAATATATATATATATATTTATATATATATATATATATATATATATATATATATATATATATATAAATATATATATATATATATGTAATAGACAGGCAAAGCCTCAGTAACATATATTTAAAGGTACTGTGCTCGGAGTATTGCAGTTAGGATAAGCCCGATAGGTGTAATTACCTGGAGTTATATGAATAGAACGGATAACAAATTAATAATTGTGACATTTTCAATTAAGTTTTCATAGGGTAAACATTAAAACAAAAAATCAAAATTATATGTACGGTCGTTTGAGAAACGATATCCTTTTATTCCTTCGATATTTACAAATATAACCATCGAGAAATAAGTAAAATATTTCTGGATATTGTCTCCTCATCAGCATAAATGGGGGGAAAGGGGGGAGAAGACACCAAAGTTTTGACAAGCTTCGGGGCTTGACCTTTACTTCTGATCTTAAATGGAATACGTACATCAAATCTGTTGCCAAGGCTGCTGGAAAAATGGTCGGATCCTTCTATCGATCCAGTAGATATCTCACTGCTGATGCAATTCTCTATCTATATAAGAGCCAGATACGTCCAAGGATGGAATACTGTTGCCACATATGGGCAGGAGCTGCTAGAAAAGACTTGTCCTGCCTTGATAGTGTTCAAAATAGACTTCGTGGCCTGGTGGGAGATGTCCTTTTCTCTTCGCTGCAACCTCTATCTCACAGAAGAGATGTTGCGAGTTTGTCTCTGCTTTATCGTTATTTTCATGGAAAGTGTTCAACTGAGCTTCAATCTATGGTCCCCCCTCGCCAAACTTTCACAAGAAACACTCGTCTAGCTGAAAACACTATCAATAATTCTCCCCACTCTTTATCTGTGCCTAAACCTAAACGTAGATTCCATGATCAAAGCTTCTTTCTTAGAACTGCACGCCTGTGGAATTGTCTTCCGTTTTTCTGCTTTCCAGCTGTCTATAATATGATTGTCTTCAAGTCCAACGTGAACAAGTTTCTGATGAACTGTTCCACTTAAGTTAAAAAATTTACCGAACTTCCATTACTATCGATTACTATATTGTCCTTTTGACTACTGTACACTCTTTAACTCTTATCCTTGAGTGGCCTATTGGCCTTGATAAGTGGTGACGCCTATGTAAAAAAAAAATTTCGATGGTTTTAGTTGTAAATATCAAATGAATAAAATATTGTTTCCGAAACGATCGTACATATTAATTTGATTTTTTTTAATGTCTTCTCCTACGAAAACTTGATTGATATTTTCACAATTATCAATCTTTCATCCTTTTTATTCATATGTGAAGTTTTTTACAATGTAAAATACTGGGGTATTGAAATGATGTGACGTATGAATAAAAACAAACAAACTAAGGTCTTGTCGATCTTCGAATATCAATCTAATTTTGAAAATCAATCGCATATATAACTTAGAACATATGAACTTACTGTTCAATATAACTGGGATGGTTAATGTCTTTGATAACTTCGTGAATAACATCTCTTTTTTTCCAAAAAGAAAACGAAACCTTACAGCATTTTTCCATTTTCACAGCATTCGGTTAGTTATTTTTTTTCTTTCTTTTTCTGTAAGTAATATATATATGTCAAACTGTATGTATTAAAATTTTATGATTTGAAAAAGTTAATCTTCAAATATAGATTTTCTTATTGTTTGAAAACAAAGAATACAATTGAATGAATCTATTTCCTTAACTCTGAGTTTTCGATGCTTATTCATCTCCTCAGAAGGAAAATATTAGCAAATGTTTTTATTGGTTTGAACCTTATTTGCTAAAAGCAATAAACATAGAAAAAAAATTTAAGTTTTTAAAACATTTTAGATAGATAGAGTAAGGGAACGGGATATCGAGGTAGAAAAAGGATATTGTATATATATATATATATATATATATATATATATATATATATATATATATATATATATATATATATATATATATATCTCCAAAATGAATGTTAAATCTTGAAATGGAAATTCCTGGTCGTAATGAGATAAGGAAATAGATTTATTCAATTGTATTCTTTGTTTTCAAACAATAAAAAAATTCTGTATTTGAAGATTAACTTTTTAAAATCATAAAACTTAAATACATGAATTTTGATTCATTTGCTCTGTCTTGTATATTGAGCAATTTTATTAGGCTGGGATTATCTTATATAAAATATTACATCTAATAATATTTTGTAAGACCGAAAATCACTGGATTTGCATATTAGTAGATATATTTCATTATTCTGAAGTTTGTGTGCATATATATATATATATATATATATATATATATATATATATAAAATAGTTTATGTAAATATGTTAGAGAATGGATCGAGAGAGAGAGAGAGAGAGAGAGAGAGAGAGAGAGAGAGAGAGAGAGAGAGAGAGATAGGTGAGTAAATTCTATTGTAAACACGTTGACCGGAAGTGAGGGTCAGCTGATCGGATTGCGTGTGGGTCACGTGATCAGATTAGCTGAATCGACGAGATTTGGTTTGGACTTAGAAGGAGACGGACGGCTTAACAGTTGTCTCCTCCCATTCACTGGGGGGGGGGCTGACGTGTGTGGACATAAGACCTAGAAGTAAACCACGCAAGCCAGAGATTCACTTTCCATCCTTCTGCCAGACATCTGGAAAGTGAAATAAAAACTATAAAACCAAATTCATCGTTTGGAGTGAAATGAATCTTCGTCTCCAAAACAGGAACTAGTCTCCTTCCAAGAAACGAGATGGTTCCAGATAGACCAACATCCACGACGCATGAAGATATGTTTAAAATACATGTACCACACACATACACACAATGGCATATGAACGAATAGACTGAACAACTAGACAGTCACACGACGGTCGCCTTTATTAAATAGATAAATAATTACAATTATAGTAATGAAACAAGCAATAACAAATAGCTTTAGATTAAAAAAAAATGGAAGTCTTCGGGAATATTTTATCTATTCGATTCACGATGTAAGATATGATAGTTTGAACTTCGACCTTCGCGAAAGGCAAATCGTTTTCGACTTCTTTTCATATTTATTTATTTCCCCCTTTTCCCCCGTTCTTTAATATATATATATAGATCAATGACTACGATGCATCTCGGTCGGACGACGAGCGGTATCTAAAGGAATCCGTCGGTTGTTCGGTCGAGGACATGCACTTTGACAGTCGTACATGACCAACCGGTTGGCGTTGGTGCACTGGGTCGTTGATTGACGTGAACAGTTGTCGACAGATCGATGTCAGAGGTGATTCGATCGGGTAGGGACACGCCGAGAAAGGCGGGTTAAAAATCTATCGTTTGATCAACTCAACCTTATCAGGGCAGGATCAATGTCGGCTTTGCAGAATCGAACGTGATGGATTTGTGAAGGGGTGGAGGATTGAGAAATAAATAAATGTTTAAAAAAAAGGGAGTTATAGGTTTGTGGTGGTAGAAGGCGGAACTTGAATACTGAGGGAGTAGTCTAATATTTAATCGGACATATTGGCGAGGAAATTAAAAAAAAAGTAAGGATTAAACATTCAAGGGAGAAAATGATGGGGAAACTAATTCGAAGGAGATAAAATACAGAAATAATGAATCTAAGCCGAATGGAACAGAAAGGGGAAAGAACAAAGAGGGAACAAAAAATAAATAAAGTTAAAGGAAAACATGTAAAACTAAAGACTGAAGAAAAAGTCGGTAAAAAAAAATAAAAACATTGATGATATTATTTTTTTGTTTGTTTGTTTACTCGCCTCCCCACGAGGGCAAAATTAGACACAAGGTCAATTTTTAATGTGGGGGAAACCAGCTCCCCAAAAAGGGGCACTCAGGCTAGTAATGAAAATAAAAAATGTATCAGTCATGAAAGATTTAACCGATACCAAAAAAAAAAGGCGAAGCG
This sequence comes from Euprymna scolopes, assembly GCF_053919585.1. NCBI lineage: Eukaryota > Metazoa > Mollusca > Cephalopoda > Sepiida > Sepiolidae > Euprymna > Euprymna scolopes. Next base: position 104,738,024 of record NC_136510.1, on the reverse strand, counting down.
CAGCATCAGAACAGATACTACGCTTTGATCTTAGCCCGAATGCCAAGAAAGAAAAAAAATATTATTATTGGCTCACAAGGAGCTTTCAGACAGGTCATCAAAGATCTCCCATTAAAACTCTGTGGTGTTCCCTGGGAGCTGAGTGACAAGAAGTCTCCCCAGACGTCCAGCACTCTCCACCTCCTTCGATGACATTTGCAAATAAATTTGTGTTATCGCAACAGCCTCTCACCATTGATTTCTCGCTGGCAGCGGCCATTGGTCCATACTGGAATTTGAGTGGCATTAAGCCTCCATTATCATTATTTTTTTATTTTTTTATTTATTTATTTATTTTTTACTCAGTAGGAGTAGTCACACAAGGCATCAAACTAGTTTCCCCAGATTTCCAGTAATCTTCACCTCTGTTGTAACCATTGCAGATGGATTTGCGTTATTGTAGCAGCCGCTTACCATTGATTTCTCGTCGACGGCGACCATTATTCTTCAATGAAATTTTGGTGACAACAAGCCTCTCCGAGGTCCCAGTCCTCTTTGCACTCGTCCAGCGGAGGTCTGGCTAGTGATTTTTCACCTCGGCCTTTCCATCGTTCTTGGCCCTCTTTGTTTTTATATGGTGTCAGATATTGGTGAACCAAAAAAATCTTTTCCACTTTTCATGATTCCATGTGATGTTCCCTTGTGTTTTACAGCTGTAACAGTTTTTGTATGTCCAGTTTGTGTTTGTAGCTCATGTGTAATAGTTTCCGCATTCAAGGATTTTCCTTAATATTTCAGCAGTTTTCATTACTGTTGTCCGTTGTATCTTATCAGCGACCCCTCTAATTCCAATCTCTCCTATCCTCTTTTCAAAGTTTTTCGATATTGTTCCTATCGCTACTACTAGTAGTGGTGTTATCCTGACTTTTTCATCTTCCATATTCCTTTGAGCTCTCTGGCAAGTTCAGTGTATTTGCTCCGTTTCTCCGTCTCTTTGATCTTCACTCTGTGGTCTGCTGGAACAGCAAAAGCTACAGCCTAACAGGTGTTTTCCTTCTTGTTAACTAGTATGACATCCAGTCGTCTTGCATGGATGGGCTTATCCGTTTGCATATCCATGTCCCATAGGAGTTTGTGACTTTTATTTTCAAGTACTGCTGCCGGTTTGTGCTTGTACCATTTGTCTGGATGTTCAAGATTCAATTGTCTGCATAATTGACAGCGTACTGCCTTCCCTACTTGATTATGTCTATTTTTATATTCTTTTGGGGTTAATTTGTTCATTCGCTTTTTATGTGATTTATTGTTTCGTCTCTTTGTCTGCAGAGTCTGCATTTACTGTTTTCTTGTGTCTTCTCGATCCTTGCTTTTATGTGGTTGGTTCTAATCGCGTTATCTTGTGCGGCTGTTATTAGGAATTCAGTTTCTCTATTAAGGTTTCCTTTTTGTAGCGATGTCCAAGTGTTTTCGTGTGTCTCATCTTTTGTCATTCTTGTGAATCGTCCATATAGTTGGTTCTCTTCCCATTTTTCTGTTCTCGTCTTATCCCGTGTTTCTTTTTGTTTTTGTTTTTTCAGTATCTTTTGCTGCAGTAATTATTCTTTAAGTATTCTGCATTATATATTTTTCTAATTCTTTTCTTGTGTCATTTACGCACTCCTCTATACTAACCAATCTTCTTCCTCGTATTTCCTTTTCACATAGAGTCGGTCAGCATCATCCTTTGGGTGTAGTGCACCGTGTATAGTAATGAGTCGTCTGGTCGAGATGTCTCAGTACTTCTTTGGTCCAATTTATAAACAGTTCAGAGTATCTTTCTCATTATTATTTACTCACTAGGAGTAGTCATAATGGGCATCGTAAAAGATTTCTCTTTGAGAACAACTTGTAGTGTTATCTGGAGTCTGAGTGACAACGAGTCTCCCCAGATGTCTAGTACTCTTTATCACTTCCGATAATTTTGAAAGCAGCCTGTGCTTTTCTCTGGAAGCTGAGTGACAACAAGTTTCCCCAGTTTTCCAGTGCTCTCCAGATCTTCTGATAACATTTGCAAGTGAATTTGCATTATCGCAACAGTCGCTAACCATCGATTTCTCGCTAGCAGCGGCCATTGGTATCCACTGAAATTTGAGTGGCCAGAAGCCTCCTCAAAGTCCCAATTTTCTTCGCACTTGTCCAACGGAGGTCTGATCAGTTCTCTGTCTTCGGTCTTTCCGTCCTTATTATTACTATTATTATTATTATTATTATTATTATTATTATTATTATTATTATTATTATTATTATTACAAGAAAGTGGAAAAACAAATAGGTATGGCGGGGGATGAAATGCGAAAGGATGATGGGTGAAAGTAAAGGAGGAAGAAGAAAAAAAAAGAAGGAATGAAAAATAAATGGAAATGAAAGAATGATAAAAAAAAAAATTGGTAAAATGAAAAGAAAGAAAGAAAGAAAGCGATCGATTTCCGGCGGGGGGGGGGGGGGAGTAAAGAAAGCGAATGCATAAAAAAGAAAGATGAAATGAAAAAAATAAGAAAAAAAATTGAAAAAAAAGAAAGAATGAAAATACAGGTGAGAATAAAAATATTTAAAGTAACAATGGAAATAAAAATGAAAACTAGTGAAGAAAATTACATTTATGAATTTTTAAGTAAGAACTGATAATTTAAATTATTTTTGGCCTGTGGTTTAATTGATAAATTACAGTTATATCAAAAAAATCAGTACACAAAGCTAAGACGCCGGAAGTGAAGTCAGTTTACGTAAATATGGAATGGAAGTAAATAAGCATGAAACGAAATACGAAACCATATAGAAACATTTCTTGTTTCATCATGAAAACAATGAAAAAAATAAACTTTTTACATTTTTATAAATATATTTTTTTAATATTTAACCCATATAAATAAATAATAATATATTTAAAATATATAAATAATAATATATTCGGAGAGACAGCAACAAAAGCTTGATTTGTCAGCTTAAATGATATTTGTATGCAACATTAAATATCCGACAAGATAACTTTTTAAGTTAAATTATGTTCGAAAGTAAGAAATTCTTTGATACTAATTATCGTACAGAATGAATATTTTAAGCAAAGAATGTATGTATGTATGTATGTATGTATGTATGTATACATGTATGTATGTATGTATGCATGTATGTATGTATGTATACATGTATGTATGTATGCATGTATGCATGTATGTATGCATGTATGTATGTATGTATACATGTATGTATGTATGTATGCATGTATGTATGTATGTATGTATGTATGCATGTATGTATGTATGTATGTATGTATGTATGTATGTATACATGTATGTATGTATGCATGTATGTATGTATGTATGTATACATGTATGTATGTATGTATGTATGTATGTATGTATGTATGTATGTATGTATGTATGCATGTATGTATGCATGTATGTATGTCAGGTCATGTCATATGCTACTGGTACCATGTAACCCAGTACTACCTGCCTCATAGTCGGGTCACCGGCGACTAAACTGGTTCCCCCACCATACTTGTTTGGTGAGGAGGGCGGCTAGTCTCCCTGAAGGATTAAAAACAAGACCTTCCAAAGGGCGAATGAACTCTTTTTCTGGGTCAACGGCCAACTAGCACCGTGTATATTTGTGTGTGTGTGTGTGTGTGTGTGTGTGTGTGTGTGTGTGTGTATTGGGGTAGAGAGGGCTCCCGTAAGCCGTGGTGAAGGCAACCTTTCTAGGAGAAGCAAATCTCTGATTTAAAAAACCATAAAACGGAAGACCAGTACCCGCATTAAGCTGGTCTGCAGTAATTTGTTGCTGGCTATCTTGCTCTTGCTTGTTGCTGGATCTCAACATTTTGAACCGAGAGAGAGAGACTTAGCTGTCGTACAAAGCTAAGACTCTGTAACATCATATTTGTATAGATACTCCCTCAGACATTTGGGCTCATGGATTTTAAATGTCTGAGGGAGTGGCACTCGTCTGACAAGACGTTGCAATCATCATCATCATGTATGTATGTATGTGTGTGTGTTCGCTTTTTCTGTATGTCTACAAAAGGCTTCTTTCAGAGAAGCGGTCGGTCGGTTCACAACTTTTTAAAACTTTTTATATCACATATAAATCGTAATATCTCACAGTTAACAACGAAGCTCGCCTGTCTATTTAATTTGCTCGATTTCGGAAAGATAAATATTCAACATTTGTCGCTCGCCGCATGTGGGTTAGTCTTTTTCCTATAACATCTTGGGGGGGGCGTTCAGCAGTAAATACTATCCCGCAGTAAAACTTGACCTCATTAACATATAAAACGGGCACCTGCCAAATCCAAGTAATTAAATAAATTCAAACGCGTTTCCGTTAGCATCTCGCGGTGAGGCAATGGTTAACGTCGCACGTTTTTTTTTTTTTTCACACTTTAATTTATAACTTTGCCTCAAGGGTTCGGGTTCGATCCTCATACTTACTCCCCCCCACACCTGCAAACACCCGGGTAACGCCGGGTACCCCTCGCTAGTGTATTAATAAAAGACAGACAAAAGATACAAAGTGAAAAGAGCGTTTTGTGTTTCACCGACCAAGCAACCTGAGATCATTAGGAGTTCTAGTACGTATGGACGGTGATTAAGTCCGTTCAGAGAGTGGTTTCCCCGTAACAAATATATAACAAATAAATGCTACCAAGATAAGTTACTCTTCTAATTACGTGGATTGTTGTGTTATAATTAGGGCTGTGACAACAGCATATTCTTTTCCTTGTTTTGATTCTCAGGTATATATCCATTGATATCGTATATGTTTTTATATAGACTGATGTGGTTCTCGGTTGATTAACTGTGTCTAAATGTGCCGGATATATACTCGAGAGTCAAAACAATGAAAAGAATATGCTGTTGTCATAGCCCTAGTTATAACTTATTTTAAAGCGTTTTTTTTTTCAATTAAAAGGAATTTGGATGTTAAGAATTCAGTTAGAACGGAAAATAATCATGGCTTGACATAAACCCCGCACGGAGATCCTTGATAATCGCTAAAAAACTGAAAAGTAAACAAAATACTGACCCAATAAATGCCACGATTACAGTTATTTGGGTTGGTTTCTACAAATATTTGGTTTAATTTATGATTTTCAGCTATTATTGAGACTGCTTAGATTATGTCGGTTATTTTTCTTGTTCTAAATTATGATTTACAACTACTTGTGTTTCAAAGTAAATAAACGTTTTAAAATGAGTTACACATGAAAATCTTATGTTTGTGATTTTGGAGATGAGGATTGGTTATTTGTATTATTTGGATTCATTGGATAATTTAGGACATCTATGATGATGGAACATAAGCATGCGACCCCCGTGAAATAAATAAAGGGTTTCGTTCCAAATTTCGTCGAAATTCCCGAGTTCGAGAGAAACATTCCCGAGTTCTACAAGATACACCTGAAAAAGGCCGGAGGTTACATCGATCGAAACGTCGTGAAAATGACACTCCAGAAGAGAACAGTAGTCTGAAGAATCCAAATAATACGAAAAACTTATACAGGTAGGTAGAAAAGTAACTTATCTTGCCTTTGGTAACATTTATTTGTTGTATATTTGTTTTTTATCACTATTTTTTTTGTGTCGATACTGCAAAAAGTTCCAATTAGTTTAATTAATCTTTATAAATACTTGCTTTCCATATACATTATACGCCATGCTTTCAGATTGAATTTTTGGTCCCCCGACAACGGTGGGCCTGTAAATTCACCCTTGTCCGTTCGTCTGTTCGTCCGTTCGTATGTCCGCACTTTTCTCAATAGCTACACCTTGGAATTTTTTGAAATTTTGCACAAACATAAAACATGATATGAGTAAAAAAGTAACAGAACAGATTTTCCGGGAAAACTCCGGTTGCCCCCCCCCCCAAGAACGCCTTTCGGGCTAAAATGACTAAAATTTACACTTTTGTGCTTAAAAAAAAAATGATGCCTTGGATATTTATAAAACTTTCTGAAAAGTTGTAACTAACTGATTTCTATATAATTTGTTTGTCTATACTTCGCGATAACTTTTGGGTGCGCCCCAGGGGCTCTTTTAGGGCTAATAAAAACACTACATTTTTAGGACTATTTTACCATATTTGTCCAAAATTTTCTGTGTATGTCTATTTAGCAGTTTTGCATGGTGTTGAACTCAAATTTAAATATGTTTAGACCTTGATGACTTTTGGGGTTAAATGGGGGGGGGCAATAATGGACTTAGTCATTTCTTTTTTTTTTTTTTTGCATGGTGCAGAACTCAAATTTATATATGGCCTTAAGCTGCACCGTTTGTTCATTTTCACCAGAATTTGACGTACACTGAAGACTTTGGGGGCTAAATGGCGGAGGTGGGGGGGATGCTGACCTTAGTCATTTTTATACATCGTTCACTGCGCATGCTGGAGGATCATGCTTCACCTGTTTTTATATGAATTAACATGGTTTAATTTAGCCATTAGAATTTATTCTTAAGTTTTCCTAAGTTTCATTACTTGATATTTTTCTGCGATAATTTTATTTATTTATTTTTTATTTATTTATTTTTAACCTCTTAAAAAGTTCGGTTAACATCGGCTGATTCTGAAAACATTACAAATACTTTTATCTGCGATGTTATCTTTCCATCTAAAAAAAATACAGAAATAAAAAAAAACAAAAAAGATTACATAAAAAAAACAAGAATGAAGTCACAAAACTTTACTGAAGAAATATAAAGAACTATATCAAAAGGAATAGCGTCCAAATTAAGTAGAAAGAAAAACAAAATGGCGGCTCAATGATATCTACTTTTATCAGTAATAAACAGTAAACGTACAAATCGTAGTCAGTTGAAACGCCATCTTCTAAAGGCATAAAAAGAAAGAAGAAATAGTGGGGTTAAGGGAAATGGCCGGAAATACTAAATGATAATTTGAAGAGATTTGAATCTTGATAGACATTTCATCGCGACGTTGAGCGGTGACACTTTTTCGTCATAAAAGGAGGGTTGAGCGGGAACGCAGCAAAGATGTCGTCTGCTTTATTCAACTCAAGGAGAACACTTAAAACAAGTTTTAAAAAAAACGGACGCTTTATGAGCTGTCAGCTTTTGGAGTTGGTCCATCTGATAAAAGGCTAATTCATTCATCGACGATTTGATGTGAAAAATGCTTTGACCAAAAAAGATCTCACGAAAATGACGAGGGCATGATGAATGATGACGTGGGCTTATATTTCAATTCAATATGGCGACATTTTTTTTTTTTTTTAAGTAATTATGGTAAATTTCTGTGTACATCCTATCCTATCCCAACTTTCAAAAAATAAATAGATATGTGATTTTACTTTTATTTATTTATTTTTTAAAAATAATTTTTAACTTAATTGTCCGGGTCAATTTCGTTTCGATTAATTTCCTATTACTATTCTTTATATATATATATATATATATATATATATATATATATATATATATATATATATATATATATATATATAGTAATGTGATTGATAATTTAAAATTTAAAAATCAAATTATAATTAAATTAAAAATCCGTTTCACCCTAAATCAATATTAAAAGCAATAGTTCCCAATATCGCTTTAAGAATTTCTAGACTGTCTTCTACTAAATCCATATTTATCAAAAATGAAAAATATTACAACGAAGCCCTTAAAAACTCGGGATACAATTCGCAAATTAAATTCATCAATAAAAATGATAGAAACATAAACTGCATTGAAAATAAACCTATTAAGAGCGTAATAACATATAATATGGCAATGTCTTCCCGTATGCGAGTTAAGAAAAATGACCAAGAGACAAAAAAAGATAAAACCAAACCACAAATATTAGATAATAATACAAATAAACAACAAACCAAAACCCGTAAACGTAAGAATAGACATAAGGAGACCCTATGGTTCAACCCTCCATATTCCAAAAACCTTGAGACAAACATAGCCAGAGAATTTTTTTAAATATTAGATAAGAACTTTAAAGCCCCCCATAGATATAATAAAATTTTCAATAAGAACACAATCAAAGTCTCTTACTCTACTATGCTTAACCTTCATCAAAAAATAATTAGCTCTAATAGTAAGAAAATTAATAAGCTACAAAATACAACTATACAAAATATATCAGACTGTAACTGTAGAAGAAAAAATAAATGTCCCCTACAAGGCTCATGTAAAATTAAAAATGTAATCTATAGCTGCACAGTATCAAAAACCCCAAATCTACATGAATCTATTAACAGCTATAACTCAACTACCAGATTAAATAAGGACACCAACTTAAACCAATCTACCGATCAATTACAAACCAAACCACCATATAATAATCCAGCACCAGACCTAACGGAAAATAATCACAATAAGCAAGAAGCAATATATTTTTGGTTCCACATCTGGCCTAATAAAACATAGAATTTCAACGCACAAATATTCTTTTAAAAATAACTCTCTGTCAAACCAAACTACTCTATCCAACTATATTTGGCAACTGAAAAATAGCAATATTTCTTTCAACTTGAAATGGCGAGTAATTGAATCTTGCAAACCATATTAACCAGGAGATAAATTCTGTGCACTATGTACAAAAGAGACCCTAAAAATTTTGAAATATGAAGATATAAAAAATGCAACCAACCTATTAAATTCAAGACAGGAACTAATCTTCACATGCAGTCATAAACGTTGGTTTAAATTTAATAAATATAAACCACCTTAAATCATTAAAAATCACTTATTAGTAAAAATAGATTACAATTTTTTTTGTAATAAATTAAGTTAGACTAATTATCCCCCTTGCACCCTTTAATTAAAGAAAATATGACTAATTATCCCCCTTGCATTATGTAATTATACAAATAAACTAAACTTAAAATTTCTTTCGAATTCTAAACCGTGGCGTCTTTAAATCAAAAGTATGCTAACGGAAATAAATTATTGCACGGGCGTCCTTTTTGAAAATTTATCATTCGATCAATTGAAAAGCTATAGCAAGCATCTATATGAGTACTTTAACCATAGTTCCTGATTTCAAAAGGCGAAAAATTAAAAGGTAAATATTTGTACCTATATTTTTATGTATATATCTGTATGTATATGTATATATGTGTCATTTTTTCATATATATGCATGCGTATATATTTGTGTATGTATGTACGTATAATATTGTACTTAAACCAAATTTATATTTTACTCTATTTCTTTTCTATCTCTAACCCATATTAATTTTCTTATCAATTTTAAATCCACACCTTTATTTTAATTTTTTCCAGATACATCTGCCTTACTTTTAATGCTAGGTTTATTTATGTTGTCTTTTAAATTTAATAAAACCCTTTCACAATTTGCTGATGAGGAAACCTTGTTCATTAAAAAACTATATGTAATAATTATTGTCCGTAACTTGATGTCTACCACAATAAAAACACTGTTTTCCGAAACGATCGTACAAATAATTGATTTGGTTTTTGTTCCTTCTTATGAAACGGATTTTTAATTTAATTATAATTTGATTTTTAAATTTTAAATTATCAATCACATTACTAACTATTAAATTAGTGCTAGGATATTTACCTATCGAGCTTATTATATATCTAAATAACAACGAGCACTTTTTCTTTCCTGTATTTTAATTAAACTAGTAATTTCACTATTACATTAAAATACACTCTGCTCTTTAGACTATTGTTCTAATCTCCTTTAAATTATATATATATATATATATATATATATATATATATATATATATATATGTGTGTGTGTGTGTGTGTGTGTGTGTGTGTGTGTGTGTACATTTCCCTACGCAATAACTCTGACAATTTTAAGTCTACAGATTCGAAATTTGATATACAGGGTACTGAGATATGGAAAAATCTATGTGATCGGTTTTCAGCCAGAAATTTGGTTGTTAAGGAGTCAAAGTTCAACGATTTGACCTTTGAGAAATCTACCAAACTTCTCCGAAAATTTTGGGTCTAAACACTTAGAATTTCAGATAAAGGTTCCTTGGACATGGATCAAACTTAATAACTTAATTTGAACCCAAAACAATAAATTTTAAGGGGTCATAATAGGGGTCAAACTTAAAAAAAATTGACTGTTTTTTTTTTTTTTGCTCAGCATACACCTCCAAACACCCGGGCAACGTCGAGCACCCGTGCTAGTATATATATAAAAGTGAAAGTGTCTGTCTGTGTGTGTACATTTCCCTACGCAATTACTGTTTCAATTTGTTAGTCTACAGACTCGAAATTTGATATACAGGGTACTGAGATTTGGGAAAATCGATGTGATCGGTTTTTGGCCAGAAATTTAGCGTTTAAGGGGTCAAAGTCCAACGATTTGACCTTTGAAAACTCCACCAAAGTCCTCCGACAATTTTGGGTCTACACACTTGAAATTTTAGATATAGGTTTCTTGGACATTTTAATTTATTTCTTGTTATTTTTCTTATCAAAGTTAAAATTAATAAGCCTTAAAAATGTTCTTGGTAACTTGGAATAGAAATAAAACATTTTTAAAAACAGTTGAAAAGAAGGGGGGGTCATGAAAAAGTGTCCACCCCTCTTTAGTGGAATATTTCCATGATTAGACTCATCTAACCACGTTGTTTTCTTGAAATTCATATTTGATAAGAATATTATTATCAAAAGGCCTACTATACCAATGAAAATAAAATAATTTATTGTTATGAAGAAGGAAAAAGGTCAATCCCTTAATTCCATAGCTAAACACTTTGAAATGGATCAACAATGAAAAATATATGGAACCTTTTCTTTTTTTTTAGTTAAGGTTCTTTTCTTTTTTAGTTAAGGTTCTGTTCTTTGTTTTAGGTAATTTTCGTTGCTTTTTTTAGTTTAGATTCTTTTCTTTTTTTTTAGGTAATTTTCTTTTCTTTTTTTTAGGTAATTTTCTTTTCTTTTTTTTAGGTAATTTTCTTTTCTTTTTTTTAGTTAAGGTTCTTTTCTTTTTTTAGTTAAGGTTCTTTTCTTTTTTTAGTTAAGGTTCTTTTCTTTTTTTAGTTAAGGTTCTTTTCTTTTTTTTAGTTAATTTTCTTTTCTTTTTTTAGTTTAGATTCTTTTCTTTTTTTTAGGTAATTTTCTTTTCTTTTTTTTAGGTAATTTTCTTTTCTTTTTTTTAGTTAAGGTTCTTTTCTTTTTTTAGTTAAGGTTCTTTTCTTTTTTTAGTTAATGTTCTTTTCTTTTTTTAGTTAAGGTTCTTTTCTTTTTTTTAGTTAATTTTCTTTTCTTTTTTTTAGTTAATTTTCTTTTCTTTTTTTTAGTTAAGCTTCTTTTCTTTTTTTAGTTAAGGTTCTTTTCTTTTTTTTTAGGTAATTTTCTTTTCTTTTTTTTTAGTTAATGTTCTTTTCTTTTTTTAGTTAATGTTCTTTTCTTTTTTTAGTTAATGTTCTTTTCTTTTTTTTTAGTTAAGGTTCTTTTCTTTTTTTTAGTTAAGCTTCTTTTCTTTTTTAGTTAAGGTTCTTTTCTTTTTTTTAGTTAATGTTCTTTTCTTTTTTTTAGTTAATGTTCTTTTCTTTTTTTTAGTTAAGGTTCTTTTCTTTTTTTTAGTTAAGGTTCTTTTCTTTTTTTAGTTAAGGTTCTTTTCTTTTTTTAGTTAAGGTTCTTTTCTTTTTTTTTAGTTAATGTTCTTTTCTTTTTTTTAGTTAAGGTTCTTTTCTTTTTTTAGTTAATGTTCTTTTCTTTTTTTAGTTAAGGTTCTTTTCTTTTTTTTTAGTTAATGTTCTTTTCTTTTTTTAGTTAATGTTCTTTTCTTTTTTTAGTTAATGTTCTTTTCTTTTTTTAGTTTAGGTTCTTTTCTTTTTTTAGTTAATGTTCTTTTCTTTTTTTTAGTTAAGGTTCTTTTCTTTTTTTTAGTTAAGGTTCTTTTCTTTTTTTAGTTAAGGTTCTTTTCTTTTTTTAGTTAAGGTTCTTTTCTTTTTTTTTAGTTAATGTTCTTTTCTTTTTTTTAGTTAATGTTCTTTTCTTTTTTTAGTTAATGTTCTTTTCTTTTTTTAGTTAAGGTTCTTTTCTTTTTTTTTAGTTAATGTTCTTTTCTTTTTTTAGTTAAGGTTCTTTTCTTTTTTTAGTTTAGGTTCTTTTCTTTTTTTTAGTTAAGGTTCTTTTCTTTTTTTTAGTTAAGGTTCTTTTCTTTTTTTTAGTTAATGTTCTTTTCTTTTTTTAGTTTAGGTTCTTTTCTTTTTTTTAGTTAAGGTTCTTTTCTTTTTTTTAGTTAAGGTTCTTTTCTTTTTTTTTAGTTAATGTTCTTTTCTTTTTTTTAGTTAAGGTTCTTTTCTTTTTTTTAGTTAAGGTTCTTTTCTTTTTTTAGTTAAGGTTCTTTTCTTTTTTTTAGTTAAGGTTCTTTTCTTTTTTTTAGTTAATGTTCTTTTCTTTTTTTAGTTAAGGTTCTTTTCTTTTTTTTAGTTAAGCTTCTTTTCTTTTTTTTAGTTAAGGTTCTTTTCTTTTTTTTAGTTTAGGTTCTTTTCTTTTTTTTAGTTAAGGTTCTTTTCTTTTTTTTAGTTTAGGTTCTTTTCTTTTTTTTTAGTTAAGGTTCTTTTCTTTTTTTTAGTTAAGGTTCTTTTCTTTTTTTTAGTTAATGTTCTTTTCTTTTTTTAGTTAAGGTTCTTTTCTTTTTTTTAGTTAAGGTTCTTTTCTTTTTTTTAGTTAAGGTTCTTTTCTTTTTTTTAGTTAAGGTTCTTTTCTTTTTTTTAGTTAAGGTTCTTTTCTTTTTTTTAGTTTAGGTTCTTTTCTTTTTTTTAGTTAAGGTTCTTTTCTTTTTTTTAGTTAATGTTCTTTTCTTTTTTTTAGTTTAGGTTCTTTTCTTTTTTTTTAGTTAAGGTTCTTTTCTTTTTTTTAGTTAATGTTCTTTTCTTTTTTTTAGTTAATGTTCTTTTCTTTTTTTAGTTAAGGTTCTTTTCTTTTTTTTAGTTAAGGTTCTTTTCTTTTTTTTAGTTAAGGTTCTTTTCTTTTTTTTAGTTAAGGTTCTTTTCTTTTTTTTAGTTTAGGTTCTTTTCTTTTTTTTTAGTTAAGGTTCTTTTCTTTTTTTTAGTTAAGGTTCTTTTCTTTTTTTTAGTTAAGGTTCTTTTCTTTTTTTTAGTTTAGGTTCTTTTCTTTTTTTTAGTTAAGGTTCTTTTCTTTTTTTTAGTTAAGGTTCTTTTCTTTTTTTTAGTTAAGGTTCTTTTCTTTTTTTTAGTTAATGTTCTTTTCTTTTTTTAGTTAAGGTTCTTTTCTTTTTTTTAGTTAAGGTTCTTTTCTTTTTTTAGTTAATGTTCTTTTCTTTTTTTAGTTAAGGTTCTTTTCTTTTTTTTAGTTAATGTTCTTTTCTTTTTTTTAGTTTAGGTTCTTTTCTTTTTTTTAGTTAAGGTTCTTTTCTTTTTTTTAGTTAATGTTCTTTTCTTTTTTTTAGTTAATGTTCTTTTCTTTTTTTAGTTAAGGTTCTTTTCTTTTTTTTAGTTAAGGTTCTTTTCTTTTTTTTAGTTAAGGTTCTTTTCTTTTTTTTAGTTAAGGTTCTTTTCTTTTTTTTAGTTTAGGTTCTTTTCTTTTTTTTTAGTTAAGGTTCTTTTCTTTTTTTTAGTTAAGGTTCTTTTCTTTTTTTTAGTTAAGGTTCTTTTCTTTTTTTTAGTTTAGGTTCTTTTCTTTTTTTTAGTTAAGGTTCTTTTCTTTTTTTTAGTTAAGGTTCTTTTCTTTTTTTTAGTTAAGGTTCTTTTCTTTTTTTTAGTTAATGTTCTTTTCTTTTTTTAGTTAAGGTTCTTTTCTTTTTTTTAGTTAATATTCTTTTCTTTTTTTAGTTTAGGTTCTTTTCTTTTTTAGTTAAGGTTCTTTTCTTTTTTTAGTTAAGGTTCTTTTCTTTTTTAGTTAAGGTTCTTTTCTTTTTTTAGTTAAGGTTCTTTTCTTTTTTTTAGTTAAGGTTCTTTTCTTTTTTTAGTTAAGGTTCTTTTCTTTTTTTAGTTAAGGTTCTTTTCTTTTTTTTAGTTAAGGTTCTTTTCTTTTTTTTTAGTTAAGGTTCTTTTCTTTTTTTTTAGTTAAGGTTCTTTTCTTTTTTTTAGTTAAGGTTCTTTTCTTTTTTTTTAGTTAAGGTTCTTTTCTTTTTTTTAGTTAAGGTTCTTTTCTTTTTTTAGTTAAGGTTCTTTTCTTTTTTAGTTAATGTTCTTTTCTTTTTTTTAGTTAAGGTTCTTTTCTTTTTTTAGTTAAGGTTCTTTTCTTTTTTTAGTTAAGGTTCTTTTCTTTTTTTAGTTAAGGTTCTTTTCTTTTTTTTTAGTTAAGGTTCTTTTCTTTTTTTTAGTTAAGGTTCTTTTCTTTTTTTAGTTAAGGTTCTTTTCTTTTTTAGTTAATGTTCTTTTCTTTTTTTTAGTTAAGGTTCTTTTCTTTTTTTAGTTAAGGTTCTTTTCTTTTTTTAGTTAAGGTTCTTTTCTTTTTTTTAGTTAAGGTTCTTTTCTTTTTTTAGTTAAGGTTCTTTTCTTTTTTAGTTAAGGTTCTTTTCTTTTTTTAGTTAAGGTTCTTTTCTTTTTTTTAGGTAATTTTCTTTTTCTTTTTTTTAGGTAATTTTCTTTTTCTTTTTTTTTAGTTAATTTTCTTTTCTTTTTTTTAGTTAAGGTTCTTTTCTTTTTTTTAGTTAAGGTTCTTTTCTTTTTTTAGTTAATGTTCTTTTCTTTTTTTTAGGTAATTTTCTTTTCTTTTTTTTAGTTAATTTTCTTTCCTTTTTTTTAGTTACGCTTCTTTTCTTTTTTTAGTTAAGGTTCTTTTCTTTTTTTTTAGGTAATTTTCTTTTCTTTTTTTTTAGTTAAGGTTCTTTTCTTTTTTTTAGTTAATTTTCTTTTCTTTTTTTTAGTTAATTTTCTTTTCTTTTTTTTAGTTAAGCTTCTTTTCTTTTTTTAGTTTAGGTTCTTTTCTTTTTTTTTAGGTAATTTTCTTTTCTTTTTTTTTAGTTAAGGTTCTTTTCTTTTTTTTAGTTAATGTTCTTTTCTTTTTTTAGTTAAGGTTCTTTTCTTTTTTTTAGTTAAGGTTCTTTTCTTTTTTTTAGTTTAGGTTCTTTTCTTTTTTTTAGTTAAGGTTCTTTTCTTTTTTTAGTTTAGGTTCTTTTCTTTTTTAGTTAAGGTTCTTTTCTTTTTTTAGTTAAGGTTCTTTTCTTTTTTTTAGTTAAGGTTCTTTTCTTTTTTTTAGTTAGTTTTCTTTTCTTTTTTTTTAGTTAAGGTTCTTTTCTTTTTTTAGTTAAGGTTCTTTTCTTTTTTTAGTACAGATTACTATTACATAGTTGAATTCTTTTTTATAATTGTAAACTTTTGATAAGTTGGCTTATGCTAGTGCTAAGTCTATTTTTCTTTAACAGAATTAGTTTTTTTTCTCATCGGTATAGAGTTTACTTCTATTTCGTAATTGTAAACTTTTTAAATATCGGATTGCGATAGGTTAAATTTAACATTTTTTCTCTCGGAATTTAAACCGGATTCTTTATATATATATATATAATTATTATTTTTTTTTTATTACTATAATAATTAAATACATATATATATATATATATATATATATATATATATATATATATATATATATATATATACATATATATATATATATATATATATATATTAGTGTTGGGACGATTAATCACAATCGGACATCGGAACTTTTGGAGATCTCGGAAAAATTGAACTTTTTGGAGTATCGGAATCAGAGAAATTTGTGCCTATTTTCCAATGTAAAAAATACTTCTATTCATTATGTTTTTTTTATTTGATTCTGTTTAAAATAAATTCTCCACTTCTGGTACTAATAATAAAATAACACACACATGTTTATTTTAAACCAGCACTAAAACTAAAAAGAAAACTATAGATTCCCCCCCCAAAAAAAATATTCTTTTACGTTTCAGAAAATATATGCACATTTTACATGTGTTTTTTTTTATGCGGTAATCAGGGGGGAAATATATCATTAAATATTTAAACTATTCATCTAATATTAAACCATAAAAAATGAATAAGTAATTAACACTTGTTTTTCAAAGGAATATGTAAATTAGTTAACCCTTTATTAAGTCGCTCACATATCCATCATTAAGTATATTAAGAAGTTCGCCTTAATAATTTTAAAAATTGAAAATATAGGTTTTTAATGTTAACGCGAAAAAAAATCAACTTTATCAATGTCAAAGTGAAAAGAAATCAACTTGATAGGTATATAGATAACGATTTTAACCGATTTTTTTTAATGAATTCACAAAACGCATGTTTTTTTTTTTTAATTCATCATACGCCTGAAGACAACTCATGGGAATTGAAAACGTTCGCGGCTAAGGCGAATTTCTTTTTACACTCGACAAGAACGTTCGAGCATTGACCCGCCAAAAAAAAAACGGATCGCAAGAGAAGCAAACAGCAAATACCCTTGCTACTCAACGAAACGTGCATATATAAAAATAAAAATAAAAAGGAACAAACCGAGTTATGTGTTCATCAACGTTTCATGTTTATTTCGACACTATATATATATATATATATATATATATATATATATATATATATATATATATAGAGAGAGAGAGAGAGAGAGAGAGAGAGAGAGAGAGAGAGGGAGGAAATTTATTACTGTGAGTCCAGAATGAGTTTACATATTGTTTCAACTAGAGGAAGATCCTCAAAGAGAGGAAATATCCAACTAGCATCGTCAGAATTCATAGATGTCCATCTATGAATTCTGACGATGCTAGTTGGATATTTCCTCTCTTTGAGGATCTTCCTCTAGTTGAAACAATATGTAAACTCATTCTGGACTCACAGTAATAAATTTCCTATATACTGTTCTGGCTACACATTGAGCACTTTAGTCCGGTTTTTTCACCACTGGTAAATATTTATATATATATATATATATATATATATATATATATATATATATATATATATATATATATATATATATATATATATATATATATATGATACGGATTTATTTGTCGTGTTTTGGAAAATCATGGCTGACCAAAAGACATGGCGATTAAATAGTGCCATCCATTTTTCAGTTAAGCTAAATCCTCCCAGAGTTAAGAATTGGAGAAACGAAATGGTTCTCATTCAACAACACCAACAACAACAATAAAGAAAGAAATGAAAAAATAAAAATAATGAAATGAAAAAATAAAAATAATGAAATGAAAAAATAAAAATAACGAAATAAGCTGCCGTATGTTGGAAAAACAAGAAGTAAAAACTATTTGGGAGGGTATTTAGAAATATAACACTCTTTGAGAAAAATCGGCATGCTGGAGCACTAAAAAATGATAAAAGTTAGAATAAAAAAAAACGGTAGACAGTACGCAAGATATTCTTAGCAGATGATGATGATGATGATAAATAAATAAATAAATAAATATATAAAAATCCCTCTAAAAATATGGTTTCTTAAAGTGATTAATTATATCTTGCCCCCAGCTGGGAAACAAAGAGATTTAAAGTCAACGTAGCATGTGAAATATACTCTTTTTTTATCTTGTTAAGACCGAGAATAGACAGGGCAGATAAATACATTATTTTTTTTTACTTTAATAATATTTCGTGAGGTTGTACCAGTTTTATTCAAATAACTTTGCCCACTCGTCGTAGATGAGTGACGGATGTCTACGAATTTTATCGTTTAGTACAGTCTGGATAACCATCTGCACTAGTTTAGCCTGTCTCCTCTTCCATTTACCCATCATCCGGCCAAGAATGATAATAATAATTAAAAAAATATATATTGACTAAAATTCGGATAAAAATTGATTAAAAATCTCCAGAATGTTTTAATTTCGTACCCACACGACTGCTCACACGAAGAGAAAAAAATATAAATAAATTATTTAGGAAAAACAAAATTCTTTACAAACATATCTTTAAAAAAAAAATGGACCAAAGAGAAAAAGGAAAGATATATATATAAAAAAAAATATTAATGATGAACATACCGAAATAAAAAATGCAAAAAAAAAATATTGAATTAAAATTCTTTTTATCTTATTAAAACGCTACTAATTCTTCGTCTTGTGTCTTTTAAATAAAATCGCGCGAGAAAAAATACTTCTAAAAAAGAAAAAAAAAAGGAGAAAAGACATCCCCGACTATTACCCTAAATAAAAAATTTTTTTAAACAAAATAAAAGAAATACTCGCAAAATAAAATTAAGAAAAAAATTAGAGGAATGAGAAAAGGATGGTTATTCGACAATGATTAATGTTAGTCCAGAACGATACGAGTACAGTAATACCAGGTTCTTTAAAAAATATAAAATAATAAATGCCGAATAAATATAGAAATAAGTCGTAATGTATAAAATAAAAAAAGCATATGATTAAAAAAAAAAAAAAACAAGATGGCGTCTAAAATTTGGTACCGCGACCACCAACATATCAGTAACGAAGGAAGTGACAGACGATAACGATTGAGGACAGTTATTTACCCGGTGGAGAATAAATAAATAACCCCTTAATAATGATTGTAAAAAAAAAAAATGTATGAGATGAGTCACATACAGGACATCAAACGAATTTAATTTTAATTTTATTTCAAGGAAGAAGCTGAAACAAAGATACCAAGGAAGATACTAAAATATAAAAATAAGAACCGAACACTAAAAACGGGAGACGCGGGCTGGATTGAAGGGGATAAGGAGAAAATATTGTCGGTCCCCTTTTTAAGGGCGGGAAACAAAGAAAAGGGGAATTGTGATAATAATTGAAATACTACTACTATTAATGATAATAATAATAATGATAATGATAATAATGATAATGATAATAATAAGAATAAGAAATAAAAGTTAATTAAAGTCCGAAAGAAAAACTGATCAGTATCATTATTCTGGCAATCAGAGTCTTTGTTTCGCGATGAAGCTATAAATATTGTGAAAGATGCCTAGGTTGTTTTCAGTTGCATCGACACAAATTAAGAGTTAGTATTTATAAATTGAACAGCTACGGTCACTAGTCGAATTCGGCGGGAAAGAAAAAGGGAGAGGAAAGAAGGGGGATAATATCGGTAATACTAATCGTAGTTATTGTTTAATATTTCTACTTAGAAAAATATATCAGACTAGCGGTGTGTGTGTGTGTGGGGGCTTCGTCCCTTCGTAAAATACGCTTAAATATGATATTTTAATTTATCCAGATTTCGTATATATCATTATAGAGCCGTGATTTCAAAAGTAAAAAAAAAAAAAGTATTTGGATGCCATCAGCTAGAATCGAAACCGAAAGCCAAACTCTAGCATTCGAAGCTGGTGACGTTACCACTGTGCCAACGTGACACGCATATAAACTGATTACAAATTAAAAAAAAAGCTAAGATGAATGTACAAAACATAGAACGATTTTTTTTTTTTCATTTTGGACCCCTTTTTGACACCTTAAAAAACTATTTTAACCGGCTAAAGACCCATAAAAGAACGGTCCATAAAGGTCCAATCATTTGAGGTCCCTAGAGCCGCTCTGCGACTTTTAGTTTCGGAAGAGATAGAGTTTGAAAATATGAAGACAGACAAACATATAGCCTTTTATATATTAGATTTTAGACAGGCTCACATAGACAGAAGTGTATGCAAGAGGTCACATTGCTTTTTGACTTTTCACAACAGCCGGAGGTTACATCGACCGAAACGTTGTGGAAATAACACTCAAGATGAGAACAGTAATCTGATGAATCCAAATAATCCGATTTATCAATCCTCATCTCAAAAATAACGAAACAGGATTTCCGTATTAAAATGTACCTATTTATAATGCCTCCCCACGGAACAGAGTTAGACACCAGGGTCGTCTTTTTAACGTGAAGAAAAGGTACAAAAACAAAAAAATTGTCTCGGTCGTGAAGGACTGTTCCTCCACTGAGACAGAATAAGAAATGGAAGTGCAGCATCTGAAGAACAGATACTACACTTTGATCTTGGCCAAAAGATTAAAATGTAGCACGTAGAATTTTGACTAACGTCCACGTCATCGTTTGCTGACAGATTCGAAAAATTTTAAAATTTAAAGAGAAGCCAGAGAATTGTTGAGAAAAACTCGGGGCATTTTTTTCTGCTTGTCTACATTTGTCGTTCATTTCTGTATTACGTTTAAGTTATTTTAAACCCACTCTTCCCATGTTAAATAATAATTTCGAAATAACGTTAATATTTCAATGCGCAGGTCATGCGCGCATGCGAAACCGGATGTCGTAAACCAGAAAGTGGGTTACATACATCGTTACAAGGTCATTTGAGTTTTATAATTATATAGATAAATATAATTATCGTGTCATGTCATCTTTGAACAACTATGTATATTTTTATTATTTGTCATTTAAAATGAATTGTTTTACACGTACTTTCCACAACTTTTGAGCATACTATCATCACACGACATCTAAAATGTACATCCGGTCTATTATATAGACCGCTATGATATACACTCTGTCATTCATCAAAGAACTCGTTTCTCTCGTCGTCGTATAGAAGCATTGTTTCCCCCCTCCTCTGTAGACATATTGTCAATACGTCCACATCATCGTTTCGTGTCAGCATCACAGCATAAGTTATATGTCTATAAGATTTGGTCTGCTATCGATAACGTAACATTAACATGATTTTGTACAACAATCACATACATAATATATACACAAACTGGTTTCCTTCAATAATTACAAGAAACTTTCTCTGCCACCAATAGCAATGGCCAGTGACTCCCTGTCTGAGAGTACGTTTTTCAAATTGCTTGGCCTAACGTTCACAGGAAACATGAGTTGGAACAATTATATTGAAAACATTGGCAGGGCCGCTGCGAAAAAGGCAGGCTCTCTCTACCGTGCTAGAAAACTACTGACACCTGAAAGTATCCTGTACCTCTATAAAGCCACTATTCGCCCATGTATGCAGTATTGTTGTCACATTTGGGCTGGTGCATCTGCTACTAGTCTCTTGCTCCTGGACAGGGTTCAAAAGAGAGTCGTCAATCTGATAGGCCCTGAACTGGCATCTAAGCTCCAGCCTCTGTCTCATCGACGAAACGTTGCATCCCTCTTCCTCAAGTATTTTAATGGTGAATGCTCTGACGAACTGCAGATACTTGTGCCCCACGACGTAAACACCCTCGACAAACCCGACAGGCAGCTAAATCCCACCCCCACACAGTAGAAATCCCGAGATGTAAAAGATCTTTCTACTCCAGTAGTTTCTTCCCCAGAACCGTTAGACTCTGGAATTCCATTCCAGGTCCTTGCTTCCCTAACTGTACTGACATGCAGAAGTTCAAGTGTAACGTGAACCGACATCTTGCTGCTCAAATCCCAACATAGTGCCCCAGTAGTTGCCGCCCCTGATAGTAGCCCCCTACACCAAAGTGGCAATGTGCCTTGTTTGGGGTGAAAATGTAATAATAAAAAAATAAATAAAAAAAAAACACGCCTGTTACGTACACACATCCTGCTGATGGAGATCGAATTAATCTACATATAAAAAAATATACATTTTAATCACACAAAATATATCCTAAAATATTCCTTAGTCTTACGTTAAAAAAAATCCATTTTAATTCCTTTAATAAACTCTAATTTGTAATTGATTCATTTACTGACATATCTTTTACTAATTTTCTGTCTATAACCCTTATCCTCTCCCACTGTACGTTGTTCTAACGTCGCTTTTATTTTATACAGTGTTTACCACGCTCGCTTCCGTCTCTCCGTTTCTGTTTATTAATAATAATAAAGCAAACTGACAACATTCGAATAGCTCATTACAAATGGCAGGAAATATCGTCACGAATAGTAATGCTATTAAACACATGGGTGTTGAGGAAAAAGGAGAATATGGAGAAGAGAGGAAAGAACTTGCAGAAAGAAACTAGAATTGGATTTTGTCTTTGAAAAAAATTTAAAAAACAAATTAACCCAAGCTCGATGGCTGACCCAGTGGGTCACATCTGTTTCAGTTATTCAATAAAAAAAATGTGTACAAAAAAATCTTTAAAAAATGTTCGATCATTAGAATCGATAATGTGTTTGCTTTTACTTTATGTTGTCTTTTTATTCATACATATATTTTTCGTCTAAACATGTGTGCACATATGTAGTCAAAAATATTTGCAGTCATAAAAAGTCATGTTAAACTACAGTTTTACTTTTGATTTAGATCTATTTTACGAACACCGTTGTTTCATCGGACCAACGTCTATTACCCAACAATACAAACAATATAATAGTGGGCTGGCAAGGCCACAGGGGAGAAAAACAAGCAAAAAAAAAAAAAAAAACCTAAGAAAAACTCATCCAAAAGCAGCAAAGCTAAAGCTTGCTTGCCAGGACACTATATATACAAATGTAGGCAAATTTTGGCATATTTTATTGCTTTGAAAATATAAGTTCTATTTTATTAATTGTTATACAATTTAAACCAAAGAATAGTATTACTAACTTCAAAAAGTCTGCAAATTTTCATATAGTCTTGTCCCATAGAACCAAAGATATGAGCATTTCAATATTCAATTTAGCTACGAGTTATATATGTGTGTGTGTGTGTGTGTGTGTGTGTGTGTGTGTGTGTGTGTGTGTGTGTGTGTGTGTGTGTGTGTGTGTGTGTGTGTGTGTGTGTGTGTGTGTGTGTGTGTTAAAAGTCCACGTATGCTTCTAGGATAGCGATTAAAAAGTTATGAGGATTTTTGAAGCATGAAAACGATGTTAATTTTTTGTATTTAATATTTTTAGTTTATATTCGATATTTTTTTTTTTTTTTGCGGAGGTCCGCTTGATATAAGTAACATCGTTTTCATGCTTCAAAAACCCTCATAACCTTTAAATCAATATATATATATATATTGATTTAAAGGTTTTATATATATATATATATATATATATATATATATATATATATATATATATATATATATATATATATATATATATATATATATTACATTTTCACTCCAAACGAGGCACATTGCCACGTTGATGTAGGGTGCTACTATCAGGGTCCTAAGTTGCAGGGGTACTATGTAGTAAGTTTAGCAGCAAGATGTCTGTTCACATTACACGTGAACTTCTGCATATCAGTACAGTGTGTGTGTGAGTCCCTCCGATTATTACAAATATTGGTCAATACCTCCAAAATAAACCCGTCTAGTGTGATTAAAAAACGGTATATCTATATTAAAGTACATCAACCTAAAGCTTCCTATTTTTTTGTTAACTCTAAATGTTGAGAAGGTACGAAGACGGAAGAAATCAAATAAAGCGACCGTTTGTGTGCCAGAATTTATTTTTCTATGTAGTCACCACCACTCTCAATGCAATTTTGCCACTAGTACAATGAGGTATCTCCTCTCCTGATGCACGTCCATGATAGGGGTTGTTCTCTTAAAGTCTCACACCGTTAATATGTGCAACGGAGAGATCAGATTTTCAGGTAATTGACGCATAAGTTTAGTTATCATAACAATGCGATTTGCAATCCCATCTGATCCATTCAGGTGAAAAAAAGGAGGCATTACTTTTGGGCTATCCCTT
Organism: Euprymna scolopes; assembly: GCF_053919585.1. Lineage (NCBI taxonomy): Eukaryota > Metazoa > Mollusca > Cephalopoda > Sepiida > Sepiolidae > Euprymna > Euprymna scolopes. The sequence continues at coordinate 104,714,528 of NC_136510.1, read as the reverse complement.
GTACATTTTCTTTTATTTTGACACAAAAAATGATTATTAGGAAAACTGAAAACAAAAACAACATATCATTCAAGTAGATAATTCTGTTATGTTTAAAAGAGCGATGTTGAAATACAGACAAAGTATTTATTTCGACAGTGCTCATTATGTGAGTAGAGCTAGTTAGTACATGATAAGGATATACATAGAATTATCCTAGCTAGTCATCACGCGGATAAATGGCGGAATATTCTGCGTAGCTTAATTGTCATATATATTTTCACTAGCGAGGGATACTCGGCGTTGCCCGGTTGTTTGGAGGTGTGTGTGAAAACTCCGGGAGGGTAGGGAGGGGGTAAAATAAAAAAAATGTTTTCGTAGGTAAGTATGAGGATCGAACCCGAATCGTTGAGGCAAAGTTGTAAATTAAAGTGTGAAAAAAAAAAAAAAAAAACGTGCAACGTTAACGATTGCCCCACCGCGAGATGCTTACGGAAACACGTTTGAATTTATTTAATTACTTAGATTTGGCAGGTGCTCGTTTTAATGAATTAATGAGGTCAAGTTTGACTGCGGGATGGTATTTACTGCTGAACGCTCCCCCCCCAATATGTTATAGGAAAAAGACTAACCCTCATGCGGCGAGCGACAAATGTTGAATATTAATCTTGCCGAAATCGAGCAAATTAAATAGACAGGCGAGCTTCGTTGTTAACTGTGAGATATTACGATTTATATGTGATATAAAAAGTTTTAAAAAGTTGTGAAGCGACCGACCGTTTCTCTGAAAGAAGCCTTTGTAGACACACAGAAAAAGCGAACACACATACATACATACATTTTCGCTTTTATATTTATAGATAACTTTATATCTACATGTGTATAAAAGTGAAATTGTCTGCCTGTATGTCTGTGTGTGTACATTTCCCTATCAAACTACTCTGTCAGTGCATAGCAAGGCCGGGCTGAACTGCTGGTATATATATATATATATATATATATATATATATATATATATATATATATATATATATATATATATATATATAAACAAAAACAGGATCCTTCTGTCTTTGACAGACGATGGATACCCACGTAGGGGTGCCTGCGCGCGAAATATTTGCAGCAGGGGGTGCGCAATCTCCAACCACACCTCTCCTGAGCCGACATTGTTAAATACCAGTAGCTAGGGAAGTGTATGCACAGGACGACTGGAAACAAATGCCGAGATAAGCGGAGAACACATACAGCCCCTAGAATTCCTAAATGGTCACCCATCTGGTACTAACCAAGTTCAACGTTACTTAACTTCGGTGATCTGACGAGAACCGGTGAATAAACGTGAGTATGCCGTGTGTGCATCTCTCTCTCTCTCTCTCTCTCTCTCTCTCTCTCTCTCTCTTTATATATATATATATATGTGTGTGTGTATGTGTGTGTGCGTGCATGAGGGGGAGGCACCTTTGTCTGATCGTAGAATACGCTTGAATATGATATTTTAATTTGTCCAAATTTCGTAAATTCTATTATTAGAGTCGCGATTTTAAAAGTTTAATAAAAAAAAGTATTTGGATGCCATCAGCCAGAATCAAAACCGAAGGCAAAACTGTAGAATTTAAAGCTGGTGACGTTACCACTGTACCAACGTGACACACATATGAACTGATTAAAATTAAACTAAGATGAGTGTAGAAAATGTATATATATATATATATATATATATATATATATAGTTTATTTAGTATACAATATATATATATATATATATATATATATATATATATATATATATATATATATATATATATATATATATATATATAGTGGTTTGAGGTACTTAATAGAGCGGATTCCCAGAATCATAAAAAATTTTTGAATCTGTCTCTATCGTGATTCGAAAACCTTCTTTGTGCCAGCAGAAAGACCACCTCCCTATGGTGTTGCTGATTCTACATTAGAATCTAACACGGCGTAACTAAAAAAGCAAAACAATTGCAACTGTATGTTAAATATACCTAAAGAGCATATAGAATAAATGACAAAAAGTCTATATTCCAAATTCCAAGATGTTATTTATTTATTTCAGCATGTAAAAATACTTAATCGTTAACGGCACCTATTTCGTAGTGCAGAAACATTCATATAATTGCAGCTACTCTTCCTTTTCTGATTCCTTTTATTTTTTTTTTAAGTTAATCAGTTCCTATTCTTCTGCTGAGTAAGGCCAGAATAGATTAGAAAAATTGACAGAATAATTACATAAATGAGTTTGCGCTATGAAACAGGTGCTGTCAAAAATTGAAAATTTTAATATGCTGAAAGAAAAAAAAAACAGTAAGATGGACAACATCTTAAAATTTGGATTACAGACTGTTCGAATCTCGCTGGATTCAGCCACTCTGATGAGTCGTAGACGACGAAACACGTGTCAGTGGATAATTATGTTTTAAAACAATATACATGCCACTCCCCATGTGGGGGTACCAGTTTGGTTAAAGGGAAAATTATTCAAAACTCGCATTTAGGTAAAAATGCACTTTCGTAAATAAATGAATTCATTCAAAACTTCTTGCTAAAACAAAAACGAATAGCATATAAGTAAATCGCGATATATCAAAGTCAGCGAGATAGACCAGCGGATAAAGAGTTTAGGCTCATTACCGTGGGGTCCCGATTTCGAAGCTCGCCAGATTCAGCCACTCTGATGAGTCGTAGACGACGAAACGCGTGTCAGAGGATAATCATATTTTAAAAGCAATATCTTCTGGGCTTGACTTTTACTCCTGATCTTAAATGGAAGATATACATCAAATCTGTTGCCAAAGCCGCTGGGAAAATGGTGAGATCCTTCTATCGATCCAGTAGATATATCACTGCCGATGCAATTCTCTATCTATATAAGAGTCAAATTTGTTGCCACATCTGGGCAGGAGCTGCTAGAAAGGACTTATCCTACCTTGATAGAGTTCAAAATAGACTTCGTAGCGTCATAGGAGATGTCCTTTTTTCTTCCCTGCAACCTCTTTCTCGCCGAAAAGATGTAGTGAGTTTGTCTTTGCTTTATCGTTATTTTCATGACAAGTGCTCGACTGAGCTTCAATCTATGGTCCCCTCTCGCCAAACTTTCACAAGAAACACTCGTCTAGCTGAAAATACTGTCAATAATCTCCCCACTCTTTATCTGTGCCTAAACCTAAATGTAGATTCCATGAACAGAGCTTCTTTCTGAGAACTGCACGCCTGTGGAACTGTATTCCGTTTTCCTGCTTTCCAGCTGACTACAATATGGTTGTCTTGAAGTCCAACGTAAACAATTTCTTGATAAGCCGTTCCCCTTAAGTTAACAAATTTACTGAATTTCCGTTACTAACGATTACTATATAGTCCAATTAACTATTTTACACTCTTTAACACTTATCCTCGAGTGCCCCCTGTGCCTTGATAATTGGTGATGCCTATGCATATATATATATATATATATATATATATATATATATATATATATATATATATGAAAGAGAGAAAGAGGAAAAATCACCAATCAGAATGTGAACAAAAGAACTCATATCAAATGAATTGTAAACTTAACCTCCGTTTGATTCAAAGTTCGATTTCTAATGTCGATATATCGGGTCCCTTTTTTGTTCGTCGTCAGCAAAAGAGTTCCATACATACATACATACATATATATATATATATATATATATATATATATATATATATATATATATAAATCAGCGTCACCATTCTTCTCGATTATTTGTCTACGCAAGTATTGAAACAAAGCAGAAGAAATAAAACAAGAACAACGTTACAATTTGTCAATAATAACGCCAATTAGATAAATAATTTTGCACGGCAGCCATTACACAAAGAGTTATCGCCCTTTGCATTAAGTAAATAATCAAATAAAAAAGCATACAGTTTTAATGAAGCAAAATAAATCAACAAAAAATACAAAGCCGGAATCGGAAAAAATTTTGTCACGGGAGCGGATAAGCGATTAACGAAGGGGAACAATTCCTAACAAAGCGAAAAGGGAAGAAAAAAAAAAAAAGCTCCCCAAAATGTCGGCGTTGATAATGAATCCAACGGACGCGAATAAATAGACTGCGGGACTAATTTAGAGTTGATGCCGGCGTCCATGTTTGGTATGTAAATTTATTTATTGGGTGCTTATGACAGAGAGAACAACAGATCAGCCAACAGAGTGAAATGCAGCCAGTCAGATGAGAAAGTAACAATACCCGAAGCGATTGAATGAAGAGAGTAGAAACACTCGAAGAGGATAAACTTCCGGTATGTGTTTTCATCTAAGGCTATCGATCTGGAGGATGTCTTTCATTGACTTATTGAATACAGTGAATATATTGTGATCATTTAGGCATAAAAGTTATTGGGAAATAAACCTGCAGCTATGAGTAAAATAGCAACTTGTGTTCAATTAACTGAATAAAACGTAGCGTTTACAATAAGTAGTTTGCTTTGGCATAGAATAATACATGTTTAATATGACGTAAAAAGAGATAAATCATATGTGTGTGTGTGTGTGTGTGTGTGTGTGTGTGTGTGTGTGTGTGTGTGTGTGTGTGTGTGTGTGTGTGTGTATTGGGCCGATTAATCGGAATCAGGAATCGAAAAAATCGAAAAATTTGGGGGTATCGGAATCGGAATCGAAAAAATTGATGCCTATTTTCCGATGCCAAAACGATTCTTTTAATTGTCTTTTTTTTTTATTTGATTTTGTGTAAAACAAAATCTTCCATTGCTGGTAATAAATGATAAACTAATCAATATTTATTGATTTTAAAAATAATAGTAAAGCTAAAATCGATACATCATCCTCCACAAGAGTAATTTTACGTTTAGGAAAATATCTGCATATTTAACATGTTTTTTTACGGAAAATAACAACTCATATGTTAAATATTTAGAGATTTATAAAGAATCGGAATCGGTAATTGTATCAGTATCGAAAATTTAGTACAGAATCGGTAATTGTATCGGAATCGGGAAAATATTCGAATCGTCCCATCATTATATATATATATATATATATATATATATATATATATATATATATATATATATATATATATATAT
>NC_136510.1:104681946-104699446 GCF_053919585.1 Euprymna scolopes | reverse complement strand
TTGGAAAAATGTGTGAACAAATGAAAAAAAAATGATCCGCTCCACTTGATGACATCAAGCATAGTAATATTTTAGTGAAGAAAATATGAAATTGATGTTCAGTGATTAGTTTGGATGAATGAGAAAATGTAATTGTTTGATGCATAAAAATAACTCAGTTGCTGTATTTGATATTAAGCAGCAAAATATAGTGATTTGAATATTTGGGAAAACATCAAACCAGATTATGTAAAAAGAAAAAAAAAAGATGAAATTAGAAAATATATATTTTATGTTTATGAGTTCTGCCAATCAAAATTTTGTGGCAGAAATTGGGTGATTACCATGCAATTTTATTTTGGTAAAATTCTTAAATTATTAGAATGTTTATTATAATTTCTAATTAGTGACTTGTTATAATCAAAATCCGCCCTAAAGAGTGTCCTTTCTTTTATTAGGTATCAGAGTAGGTATCAAGATTTCTACTTCTATACAAATGTGATATTTCAGATCTGTACATAAAAAATTTGTTGAATATATAGGTTGAGAATTGTTCTGTGTCGCTCTCTCTCACACACACACGCATTCTCACTTTTATAGATATAATAGATAGATTACTCTAGATATATTTCCATATGTCTGAATACCCTATATACAAATTTTCAAATCTGTAGATAAAAAAATTTGTTGAGTATATAGGTTGAAAATTGTTCTCTCTCTCTCTCTCACACACACATTCTCAATTTTAGAGATATAATAGATAGATTATGCTAGATATATTTCCATATGTCTGAATACCCTATATACAAATTTTCTAATCTGTAGATCAAATATTTGTTGAATATATAGGTTGAAAATTGTTCTTACTCTCTCTCTCTCTCTCTCTCTCTCTCTCTGGCTACCTCACACACACATTCTAACTTTTATAGATATAATAGATAGATTATGCTAGATATATTTCCATATGTGTGAATACCCTATATACAAATTTTCTAATTTGTAGATAAAAAATTTGTAGAGTGCATAGGTTGAGAATTGTTCTCTCTATCTCTCACACACACACATTCTAACTTTTAATGATATAATAGATTATGCTAGATATATTTCGATATTTCTGAATACCCTATATATAAAAATTTGTTGAATGTATAGGTTGAGAACTGTTCTCTCTCTCTCTCTCTCTCTCTCGCTCACACACACACATTCTCACTTTTATAGATATAATAGAAAGATTATCCTAGATATATTTCTATTTGTATGAATACTCTATATACAAATTTTAAAATCTGTAGATAAAGAATTTGTTGAGTATATGGGTTGAGAATTGTTCTCTCTCTCTCTCTCTCTCACACACACACACACATTCTCACTTTTATAGATATAATAGATTATGCTAGATATATTTCCATATGTCTGAATACCCTATATACAAATTTTCAAATCTGTAGATAAAAAATTTGTTGAGTATATAGGTTGAGAATTGTTCTCTCTCTCTCTATCACACACATTCTCACTTTTATAGATATAATAGACAGATTATGCCAGATATATTGAAATATGTCTGAATGCCCAATATACAAATTTTGAAATCTGTAGATAAAAAATTTGTTGTATACATAGGTTGACAATTGTCCTCTCTCTCACACACACACACATTCTCACTTTTATACATATAATAGATAGATTATGCTAGATATATTTCTATATGTCTGAACACCCTATATACAAATGTTCAAATCTGTGGATAAAAAATTTGTTGAATGTATAGGTTGAGAATTTTTATCTCTCTCTTTTTCTCTCTCTCTCTCTCTCGCTATCTCACACACACGCATTCTCACTTTTATAGATAAAATAGATAGATTATGCTAGATATATTTCCATATGTCTGAATACCCTATATACAAAGTTTCAAATCTGTAGATAAAAAATTTGTTGAATATATAGGTTTAGAATTGTTCTCTCTCTCTCTCTCTCACACACACATTCTAACTTTTGTAGTTATAATAGATAGATTATGCTAGATATATTTCCATATGTCTGAATACCCTATATACAAATTTTCTAAACTGTAGGTAAAAAATTTGTTGAGTATGTAGGTTAAGAATTGTTCTCTCTCTCTCTCTCACACACACACACACACACACAAGTTCTCACTTTTATAGATATAATAGATAGATTATGCTAGATATATTTCTATATGTCTGCCTACCCTATATACAAATTTCCAAATCTGTGCCCAAAAATGTGTGGAATATATAGGTTGAGAATTGTTCTCTCTCTCTCTCTCTCTCTCTCACACATATTCTCACTTTTATAGGTTATATAGGTTGAGAATTTTTTGCTCTTTCCATCACTCACATTCACACTTTTATAGATATAATACATAGATTATGCCAGATATATTTACATATGTCTGAATACCCAATATACACATTTTCAAATCTGTAGATAAAAAATTAGTTGAATATATAGGTTGAGAATTGTTCTCTCTCTCTCTCTTTCTCTCTCTCTCACACACACATTCTCACTTTTATAGATATAATAGATAGATTATGCTAGATATATTTCCATACGTCTGAATACCCTATATCCAAATTTTCTAATATGTAGATAAAAAATTTGTTGAATATATAGGGTGAGAATTTTCCTTCCTCTCTTTCTCTCTCTCTCTTTCTCACACACACACAAGCTGAAAATTGTTCTCTCTCTCTCTCTGACTCTCTCTCTCTCTCTCACACACACACACATGGTCATTTTATAGATATAATAGATAGGTTATGCTAGATATATTTCTATATGTCTGAATACCCTATATACAAATTTTTAAATCTGTAGATAAAAAATTTGTTGAGTATATAGGTTGAGAATTGTTCTTTCTCTCTCTCTCACACACACATTCTCACTTTTATAGATATAATAGATTATGCTAGATATATTTCCAAATGTCTGAATACCCTATATACAAATTTTCAAATCTGTAAAGATAGAATTTGTTGAATATATAGGTTGAGAATTGTTCTCTCTCTCTCTCTTTCACACACATTCTCACTTTTATAGATATAATAGATAGATTATGCTAGATATATTTCCTTATGTCTGAATACCCTATATACAAATTATCAAATCTGTAGATACAAAATTTGTTGAGTATATAGGTTGAGAATTGTTCTCTCTCTCTCTCTCTCTCACTCACTCACTCACTCACTCACTCACTCACAAACACACACACACATTCTACCTTTTATAGATATAATAGATTATGCTAGATATATTTCCATATGTCTGAATACCCTGTATACAAATTTTCAGATCTGTACATAAAAATTAGTTGAATATATAGGTTGAGAATTGTTCTCTCTCTCTCTCTTCTCTCTCTCTCTTTCACACACATTCTCACTTTTCTAGATATAATAGATAGATTATGCTAGATATATTTCCATATGTCTGAATACCCTATATACAAATTTTATAATCGGTAGATAAAAAATTTGTTGAATATATAGGGGTAGAATTGTACTTACTCTCTCTCTCTCTCTCTCTCTCTCTCACGCACACATTCTCACTTTTATGGATATAATAGATAGATTATGCTGGATATATTTCCATATGTCTGAATACCCTATATACAAATGGTCAAATCTGTAGATAACAAATTTATTGAATAGATAGGTTGAGAATTGTTCTCTCTCTCTCTCTCGCAACCTTACACACACAACCACACGCAAACATTCTGACTTTTATAGATATAATAGATCGATTATGCTAGATATATTTCCATATGTCTGAATACCCAATATACAAATTTTCAAATCTGTAGGTAAAAAATTTGTTGAATATATAGGTTGAGAATTGTTCTCTCTCTCTCACACACTCACATTCTCACTTTTATAGATATAATGTATAGATTATGCTAGATATATTTCTATATGTCTGAATACCCTATATACAAAGTTTAAAATCCGTAGATAAAAATACGTTGAGTATATAGGTTGAGAATTGTTCTCTCTCTCTCTTACGCATACACACACACACACACACACATTTTCACTTTTATAGATATAATAGATAGATTATGCTAGATATATTTCCATATGTCTGAATACCCTATATACAAATTTTCAAATCTGTAGATAAAAAATGTATTGAATATATAGGTTGAGAATTGTTGTCTCTCTCTCTCTCTCTCTCTCTGGCTACCTCACACACACACACATTTTCACTTTTATAGATATAATAGATAGATTATGCTAGATATATTTCCATATGTCTGAATACCCTATATACAAATTTTCAAATCTGTAGATAAAAAATGTATTGAATATATAGGTTGAGAATTGTTGTCTCTCTCTCTCTCTCTCTCTCTCTCTCTCTGGCTACCTCACACACACACACATTTTCACTTTTATAGATATAATAGATAGATTATGCTAGATATATTTCCATATGTCTGAATACCCTATATACAAACTTTCAAATCTGTAGATAAAAAATTTGTTGAGTATATAGGTTGAGAATTGTTCTCTCTCTCTCTCACACGAAACTGTGCGCTCGGCTTCTTCCCCCCCTTCCCACCCCAAATGCTTGGGAAACTGTGCACTGTTTTTGTTGGTTTTCAAGCTGCCTCTTCCCCCCCCCACACACACACACAGTTTAACAGTAGTAGGAGGTCAAGAGAAAGAGGGTGAGAGAGAGAGAAGAGTAAGTTGGTGAGAGAGAGAGAAAAGAGAAAGAGGGTGTTGGTTTTATATTTTTATTATCGTCTAATATTTTGAAAGCTGAATTTCTAATAAAATGTGCATCTATAGGAGATAATGCCTGGGAATGTGTTCCCCCCCCCCACAGTTTAACAGTGGTGTGACGTCAAGAGAAAGAGGGTGAGAGAGAGGGAAGAGTAAGTGGGTGAGAGAGAGAAAGAGAGAGAAAAAAAAGAAAGACGGTGTTGGTTTTGTGAAAAAAGTTGTTATTTACAATTGTTCGCATTCTTGGCCTTTTGGTCAAGATCAAAGTGTAGTATCTGTTCTTCAGATGCTGCACTTCTATTTCTTGTTCTCTTTCGGTGGAGGAGAAATCCTCCACGACTGAGACAATTTTTATTTTTGTACCTTTTCTCCACGTTAAAAAACGACCCTGGTGTCTAACTGTCCCGTGGGGAGGCATAATAAATAGGTATAATTGTTCGCCATTAGTGGATGTTGACGTCACGTCACGTGACATGACTAAGCGTTTTTTTTTTTTAGTATGAATAACATTTTTTGTTTTAATCATAAAGTCTACACTTAATTTTATAGAAAATGATGTATATATAATAGAAAAAAAAAATTACTGGTTTTGTTGGATTCAAGTGGATCCCCCCCCTCCAGTTTAAGAGATAGCAGGTCACGTGGTAATATACAAAATGGCTAGCGTAAATATAAAGATCGGTTTTTTTATCGACGAATATTTTGAAAGCTGAATTTTTTTTTATTCCTGTACATTTTTTCCTGATATTTTTCGTTAAAACTCTTGTATAAATACTATTTTTAACCAGTTAAATACGTTGGAGACATTGTCATGGAGTTTAATAATCTCTAGAACAAAGCAGAAGAGAAATTACAAAAGTATCGGTAAAACAAAGTGTTTGTTTACATTTGTTCGCCATTACTGGATGTTGACGTCACGTCACGTGACATGACTAAGCGTTTTTGGATTATGTAATATTAACATTAAAATGACAGGTTTTTTTGGGGGCCCCCCTAGGAGAGAAATGATCAGTTCACCCCCTTTTAATGGTCCGTTTGGTGTGGAATTTCGATATTTGTCATGCGGGTGATCAAGGTTCAATATGATACATAATTTGTCAACTTTGGTTGTGTCTGTCAAAAGTTTGAGCTGACGTCACGTCACGTGACACGTATTGAATAACGTTAAAATGACAGGTTTTTTGGGGGGCCCCCCTAGGAGAAAAACGATCAGTTGACCCCTTTCTACTGGTCCGTTTGACGTGAAATTTCGATATTTGTCATCCGGGTGATCAAGGTGCAATATGATACCAAATTTGTCAACTCTGGTTCCGTCTTTCAAAAGTTTTAGCGTTACAAACAAACATACATACATACATACATACATACATACACACCGATTTTTGCCTTTTATATATATAGACTAGCAGGGCTACCCGGCGTTGCTCGGGACCGTATAAACAATGAAAAAACAAAAGCAGATATTGAACATATGTTTTATTCTTAGGGGAGAGGAATCTTTCATCTCTATGTATTATTTGTTTTATCTACCCCCGGACTGGTATAGTTCATGTTTTATCCCTAGCATAGGTAATTTACAGCATGTATATGAAATTGTTTTACCTTAGGGAGAAGAGAACAGGTAATATACAACATAATGTGTCTATATTACATCCCTGGCAACGCCTAGAAACCAGCTAGAACATGTATTTCAGTCAATGTTTATTACATCCTGGGCTATGCCGGGAAACCAGCTAATCTCTATTTAGTGACTTGACCACCAAAATACCTCCCTAAGTGTGTCCTTTCTTTTGAACTTATTAGATATAGGTATCTAGAAATGTGTGTGAAATTTTGTTGAATGCATTGTTCACTATGATTTTCTTATTGTTCTACACAATATCAACTGCAGCGAAATAAAACAGTAAACTTAGTGTAGTGTTAGAATAAAGAGCAAAGGAAAAAATTAGAATCATATTCTGTAATTGCAAATCTAAATTTGCTAGCGTGTACCAGTATTTGCCAGGTTGTGGAAATTTGGAATTTATAACGTATGTAGTGGCCTTTTCCTAGATACCTATTGCTAAAAATTATACTTTCATTTTGTTAGAAAAATCTCTCTTCGGATGCCCTGCATCATCCAAAATAAAAACAAATATTTTTATAATTGTTTCAGTACATTGCTACACATTGTGAAATTTGTTGACGTTTGTAAAAAAAAATCATGAATGTGCTTATATTCCAAAAAAGAAAATATCAGTGCACAGTATTGAAAGTGTTCGAGATTCAAAAGTCTGTAACATTTCTACTAACTTCATAAGATGTCATGTGAGAAACTGAATTGAATATCAAGACATTATCTGAAGCGTTTTTATTTTGGTATAACGTATGTGTTTACAGTGAACCGTAACTTTTAATAAACAGCTTGGTATGCAATGACATAGGCTAAGAATCTTAGACAAAATATATATAAATTGGAAAAATGTGTGAACAAATGAAAAAAAAAAATGATCCGCTCCACTTGATGACATCAAGCACAGTAATATTTTAGTGAAGAAAATATGAAATTGATGTTCAGTGATTAGTTTGGATGAATGAGAAAATGTAATTGTTTGATGCATAAAAAATAACTCATTTGCTGTATTTGATATTAAGCAGCAAAATATAGTGATTTGAATATTAAGGAAAACATCAAATCAGATTATGTAAAAAAAAAAGATGAAATTAGAAAATATATATTTTCTGTTTATGAGTTTTGCCAATCAAAATTTTGTGGCAGAAATTGGGTGATTACCATGCAATTTTATTTTGATAAAATTCTTAAATTATTTCAATGTTTATTATAATTTCTTAGTAGTGACTTGTTATCATCAAAATCCGCCCCAAAGAGTGTCCTTTCTTTTATTAGGTATCAGAATAGGTATCCAGATTTCTACTTCTATACAAATGTGATATTTCGGATCTGTAGATAAACAATTTGTTGCATATATAAGCTGAGAATTGTTCTCTCTCATTCTCTCTCTCACACACCCACACATTCTCACTTTTATAGATATAATAGATAAATTATGCTAGATATATTTCCATATGTCTGAATAATCTATATACAAATTTTCAAATCTGTAGATAAAAAATTTGTTGAGTATATAGGTTGAGAATTGTTCTCTCTCTCTCTCTCTCCTCTCACACATGCTCACTTTTATAGATATAATAGATAGATTATGCTAGATATATTTCCATATGTCTGAATACACTATATAAAAATTTTCTAATCTGTAGATAAAAATTTGTTGAATATAAAGGGTGAGAATTGTTCTTACTCTCTCTCTCTCTCTCTCTCACACACAGACATATTCTCACTTTTATAGACATAATAGATAGATTATGCTAGATATATTTCCATATGTCTGAATACCTTATATACCAATTTTCAAATCTGTAGATAAAAAATTTGTTGAATATATAGGTTGAGAATTGTTCTCTCGCTCTGTCTCTCTCTCTCTTGCTACCTCACACACACACACACGCAAACATTCTCACTTTTATAGATATAATAGATAGATTATGCTAGATATATTTCCATATGTCTGAATACCCTATATACAAATTATCTAATCTGTAGATAAAAAATTTGTTGAGTATATAGGTTGAGAATTGCTCTCTCTCTCACAGACACACACATTTTCACTTTTGTAGATATAATAGATAGATTATGCTAGATATATTTCCATATGTATGAATACCCTTTATAACAAATTTAAAATCTGTAGATAAAAAATTTGTTGAATATATAGGTTAAGAATTGTTCTCTCTCTCTCTCTCTCTACCTCACACACACCCACACACACAAACATTCTGACTTTTATAGATATAATAGATAGATTATGCTAGATATATTCCATATGTCTGGATACCCTATATACAAATTTTCTAATCTGTAGATAAAAAATTTGTTGAATATTTTCAACCCTTATCCTCGAGTGGCGTCTGGGCCTTGATAAGTAGTAATGCGTATTTAGCAAAATATAAATATATATATATATAACAAATTTACTGAATTTCCATTACTAACGATTACTGTATTGTCCAATTGACTACTGCGCTTTTCAACCCTTATCCTCGAGTGGCCTCTGGGCCTTGAGAAGTAGTAATTACTAACGATTACTATATTGACCAATTGACTACTGCACTTTTTAACCCTTATCCTCGGGTGGCCTCTGGGCCTTATTGTCCAATTGACTACTGTGGACTTTTTAACTCTTATGCTCGAGTGGCCTCTGGGCCTTGATAAGTGGAAATGACTAAGTAACAAAAAATAGGTATATAACAAATTTACTGAATTTCCATTACTAACGATTACTATATTGTCCAATTGACTACTGTGCACTTTTCAATCCTTATCCTCGAGTGGCCTCTGGGCCTTGATAAATGGTAATGCGTATGTAACAAAATATACATATATATAACAAATTTACTGAATTTCCATTACTAACGATTACTATATTGTCTAATTGACTACTGCACTTTTAAACGCTTATCCTCGAGTGGCCTCTGGGCCTTGATAAGTGGTAATACCATCGAGTGGCCTCTGGGCCTTAATAAGTGGTTGTGCCTAAGTAACAAAAAATAGGTATATTACAAATATCCCGCATTTCCATTACAACCGACTACTACGGTGCACTTTTCAATCCTTATCCTCGAGTGGCCTGTGGGCTTTGATAAGTGGTAATGCGTATTTAACAAAATATTAATATATATATAACAAATTTACTGAATTTCCATTACTAACAATTACTATATTTTGTCCAATTGACTACTGCACTTTTCAACACTTATCCTCTAGTGGCCTCTGGGCCTTGATAAGTGGTAATGCCTATATAAACAAAATATAAATATATATATAACAAATTTCCCGACTTTCCATTACTAAGTATTACTATGTTGTCCAATTAACTACTGCCATTTTCAACCCTTATCCTCGGGTGGCCTCTGGGCCTTATTGTCCAATTGACTACTGTGCACATTTAACTCTTATCCTCGAGATGTATCTGGGCCTTGATAAGTGGAAATGCCTAAGTAACAAAAAAATAGATATATAACAAATTTCCCGAATTTGACTACTGTGCACTTTTCAACTCTTATCCTCGAGTGGCCTCTGGGCCTTGATAAGTGGTCATATATATTTTTTACAAAATAACAAAATAGGTTGGAGTTGCTGAATAACTCATCCTCCTGTTAAAGCGGTTCCATCCTCTTTCCCAAATTTGACTACTGTGGACTTTTTAACTCTCATCCTCGAGTGGCCTATGGGCCTTGATAAGTGGTAATACATATTTTGTTATAAATATATATATATATATACCAAAACAGGTGTGAGTCGCTGAATAATTCATCCTCATATTAAAGCGATTAAATCCTCTTTCCCAAATTTGACTACTGTGCACTTTTAAACTCTCATCCTCGTGTGGCCTCGGGGCTTTGATAAGTGGTAATATATAGTTTGTACAAAAAAAAATATATATATATATATATATATATATATATAACAAAATAGGTTGGAGTGGCTGAATAACTCATCCTCCCGTTAAAGAGGTTCCATCCTCTTTCCCGAATTTGACTACTGTCCACTTTTCAACTCTCATCCTCGAGTAGCCTATGGGCCTTGATAAGTGGTAATATATATTTTTTAGTAAATATAGATATAAATATATATATAACAAAATAGGTTGGAGTCGCTGAATAACTCATCCTCCCGTTAAAACTGTTCCATCCTCTTTCCCGAATTTGATTACTGTGCACTTTTCAACTCTTATCCTCGAGTAGCCTATGGGCCTTGATAAGTGGTAATATATTTTTGTTATAAATATAGATATATATATATATATAAAAAAAATAGGTTGGAGTCGCTGAATAACTCATTCTCCCGTTAAAGCGGTTCCATCCTCTTTCCCGAATTTTACTACTATGCACTTTTCAACTCTCATCCTCGAGTGGCCTATTGTCCTTGATAAGTGGTAATATATATTTTTTAATAAAAGTATATATATATATATAACAAAATAGGTTGGAGTCGCTGAATAACTCATCCTCTCGTTAAAGCGGTTCCATCCTCTTTACCGTATTTTTTATACAGTGCACTATTCAACTCTCATCCTCGAGTGGCCTATTGTCCTTGATAAGTGGTAATATATATTTTTTAATAAATATAGATATAAATATATATATAAAAAAATAGGTTGGAGTCGCTGAATAACTCATCCTCCCGTGAAAGCGGTTCCATCCTCTTTCCCGAATTTGACTACTGTGCACTTTTCCACTCTAATCCTCGAGTGTCCTATGGGCCTTGATAAGTAGTAATATATATTTTTTACAAAATATATACATACATATATATAACAAAATAGGTTGGAGTCACTGAATAATTCATCCTCCTCTTAAAGCGGTTCCATCATCTTTGCCGAATTTGACTACTGTGCACTTTTAAACTCTCATCCTCGTGTGGCCTATGGGCCTTGATAAGTGGTAATATATATTTAAAAATAAATATAGATATAAATATATATATACCAAAATAGGTTGGAGTCGCTGAATATCTCATCCTCCCGTTAAAGCGGTTCCATCCTCTTTCCCAGATTTGACTACTGTGCACTTTTCAACTCTAATCCTCGAGTGTCCTATGGGCCTTGATAAGTAGTAATATATATTTTTTACAAAATATATACATACATATATGTAACAAAATAGGTTGGAGTCACTGAATAATTCATCCTCCTCTTAAAGCGGTTCCATCATCTTTGCCGAATTTGACTACTGTGCACTTTTAAACTCTCATCCTCGAGTGGCCTATAGGCCTTGATAAGTGGTAATATATAGTTTGTACAATATATATATATATATATATATATATATATTACAAAATAGGTTGGTGTCGCTGAATAACTCATGCTCCCGTTAAAGTTGTTCCATCCTCTTTCCCAAATTTGACTACTGTGACCTTTTGAACTGTCATCCTCGAGTTGCCTATTGGCCTTGATAAGTGCTAATATAGAGAGAAGAGAAACGGGGTGAGAGAGAGAGAAGATAAAGAGGGCGAGAGAGAGACAGAAGAGAATGAGGGGAGAGAGAGAGAGAAGAGAAAGACGGTGTGAGAGAGAGAAGAGAAAGGGGGTGAGAGAGAGAGAAGAGAAAGAGGTAGACAGGGAGAGTGAAGAGGGTAAGAGTGAGTTGAGAATGAGGGTGAAAGAGAGAGAGAGAAGAGAAAGAGGGTGAGAGAGAGAGAAAAGAAAGACGGCGAGAGAGAGAGAAAAGAGAAGAGAAGAGAAAGAGGGTAAGAGAGAGAGAAGAGGGTGAGAGAGAGAAGAGAAAGAGGTAGAGAGAGAAGAGGGTGAGAGAGAGCAGAGAAGAGGGTGAGAGAGAGCAGAGAAAGAGGGTGAGAGAGAAAGAGGGTGAGAGAAGTGAAAGAGGTAGAGAGAGAAGAGGGTAAGAGAGAAAGAGGGTGAGAGAGAGAAGAGGGTGAGAGAGAGAGAGGTAGTGAGAGAGAGAGATAAGAGAAAGAGGTAGAGAGAGAGAGAAGAGGGTAAGACAGAGAGAGAGAGAGGGGTAGTGAGAGAGAGAGATAAGAGAAAGAGGTAGAGAGAGAGAGAGAGAGAGAGAGAGAGAGAGAAGAGGGTGAGGGAGAAAGAAGAGGGTGAGAGAGAGCAGAGGGAGAGAGAGAGAGAAGAGAAATAGGTAGAGAGAGAGAGATGAAGGTGAGAGAGAGCAGGGAAAGAGGGTGATAGAGAAGAGAAAGAGGTAGAGAGAGAGAGAGAGAAGGGTGAGAGAGAGCAGAAAAAGAGGGTGAGAGAGAGAGAAAGAGGGTCAGAGAGAGAGAGAAGAGAAAAAGGTGTACACAGAGAGTGAGAGAGAGAAGAGGGTAAGAGAGAGAGAGAGAAGAGGTTGAGAGAGAGAGAGAGATAAGAGAAAGAGGTAGAGAGAGAGAAGCGGGTGAGAGAGAGAGAAGAGGGTGCGAGAGAGAAGAGAAAGAGGTAGAGAGAGAGAAGCGGGTGAGAGAGAGAGAAGAGGGTGCGAGAGAGAAGAGAAAAAGGTAGAGAGAGAGAAGAGGGTGAGAGAGAGAGAAAGAGGATGAGAGAGAGAAGAGAAAGAGAGAGAGAGAGAGAAGAGGGTGATAGAGAAAGAGAGTGAGAGAGAGAAGAGAAAGAGAGAGAGAGAGAAAGAGGGTGAGAGAAGAGGGTAAATGTGCATCTTTTTTTATAGTAGGTAATGCTTGGGAGACTGTGCACATTGCCTCCTCCCCCCTCCCCCCTACAAAAGCGGTTCCATTCATAAGAAAACAAACTCGTATAAAAGTAATTTTCGTGTATTTAAGCGGCCTCATACTGATAGCCACCCCCCCTTCCAGAGAGAGAGAAATATGGTGATAGAGAGAGTTAGGAAAGGTGTAGAGATAGAAGAGAGTGAGAGAGAGAGAGAAAGACGGCGAGAGAGAGAGAGAAAGACGGCGAGAGAGAGAGAGAAAGACGGCGAGAGAGAGAGAGAGAGAGAGAGAGAGAAGGGAAAGAGGGTGAGAGAGAGAGTAGATAAAGAGGGTGAGAGAGAGAAAGAGAAGAGAAAAAGGTCTAGAGAGAGAGAGAGAGAAGAGAGTGAGAGAGAGAGAGAGAGAAATATGGTGAGTCGAGTTGATCCTCTCTCTCTCTCACTCTCTTCTCTCTCTCTCTCTCTCTAGACCTTTTTCTCTTCTCTTTCTCTCTCTCACCCTCTTTATCTACTCTCTCTCACCCTCTTTCCCTTCTCTCTCTCTCTCTCTCTCGCCGTCTTTAGAGAGAAGAGAAACAGGGCGAGAGAGAGAGAGAAGATAAGAGAAGGGAAAGAGGGTGAGAGAGAGAGTAGATAAAGAGGGTGAGAGTGAGAAAGAGAAGAGAAAGAGGTCTAGAGAGAGAGAGAGAGAAGAGAGTGAGAGAGAGAGAGAAATATGGTGATAGAGAGTTAGGAAAGGTGTAGAGATAGAAGAGAGTGAGAGAGAGAGAGAAAGACGGCGAGAGAGAGAGAAAGACGGCGAGAGAGAGAGAGAGAGAGAGAGAGAGAGAAAGACGGCGAAAGAGAGAGAGAGAGAGAGAAAGACGGCGAGAGAGAGAGAGAGAAAGTGGAAAATGTGCAAGCGACCTAATTTTCGTTTACATAAGCGGCCTGATACTGATACCCCCCCTCCCCCTTCAAGTTAACAGAGTTAGAATGTATAAACAAAATGGCTAATCTTTGTTTACATGTAAATTACAAAGAGCAAAGTCATCTTCGCCGGCAAAAAACTTCGAGCAAAAATAAAAACATTTTCCCTACGTCAATTTTCGTGTAATTTTGGGTTTTTTTTTATTTTTGGAGTGCGATAATTACGTTGGTAATAACGGTTCGAGTCGAAAACTAATATTTAACTGTGTTATAGTATCAATTTCTCCTCCGAAGGCAGTTTTAACGTACCTCAGCTGCAGCCGACATTTTACTGAGCTGACGTCACGTCACGTGACACTTAATGAATAACGTTATAATGACAGGATTTTTGGGGCCCCCCCTGGGAGAAAAATGATAAGTTCACCCCCTTGTAATTGTCCGTTTGACGTGAAATTTCGATATTTGTCATGCGGGTGATCAAGGTTCAATATGATACATAATTTGTCAACTTTGGTTGTGTCTGTCAAAAGTTTGAGCTGACGTCACGTCATGTGACACGTATTGAATAACGTTAAAATGACAGGTTTTTTGGGGGGCCCCCCTAGGAGAAAAACGATCAGTTGACCCCTTTCTACTGGTCCGTTTGACGTGAAATTTCGATATTTGTCATCCGGGTGATCAAGGTGCAATATGATACCAAATTTGTCAACTCTGGTTCCGTCTTTCAAAAGTTTTAGCGTTACAAACAAACATACATACATACATACATACATACATACACACCGATTTTTGCCTTTTATATATATAGATGATTATAAATAAATATATATAAATAATAATAAATATATATATAATACTATAACTACTTAATTTACTCAAATAAAATTAATATACGAAAGTATAAGATTTATGCGTAAACTTTAAGTATTTACTTCAAAAGTGCTCAATACGTAGGTAGAGCAAGTTAGTAAATAAAACAAATAAATAAACAAGCAAATAAAACTCTAGATGCCATTGTAACTTATGAAATACTAGCGGGCGCCTGAGGTTGCCCGGTCGTAAAATACGGTTGAAAAAAAAAAAAAAAAAAGACGGAACTTCTTATCGTGTTATTAAAAGAAAAAATGCCGCGTTCTGAGTGCGAACTTGTAAAAATTAAGTTCGTAAGCGAACGCTCTATCGATTGGACCAAGACATCACAGATGATATTATGCTGCAAATTTAGCTTTTTAAAATGAAACAATGAATCGACCGAAGCTTATACACCTGGAGAACGTCAAAAGTTACATCGACTGAAACATTATGCTGTAACAGAGCACGGCTGCATGTATGGCAGCAGCAGTAGCAGCAGCAGCAGTATGTAAATGACCGAGCCGAATGCGATGTGATGTCACAGCAAGGGAGAAGGAAAGAAAAAGATTATAAAAATGAGTTACACATGTAGCCGAGAGCGACAGGAAAAGACGTGTCCTAAATATGGCCTGACATAGACCGAGTACCACATGTTCGACACGGCAGAGACAAGGCGTTATTCTAGAAGGACTTGTAAATAAATGTACGTTGTTTGAACTGAAAAAAAGTTAATCAAATTCTTTCCTTGGTTTTGTTTCATTGCGACTATCTGCATGGTTTTGATTGCTATAACTTTTGATGGCTTGGCAGTCTATAATTTTTCAATTTTAGCATTCTATAATTTAATATGCCGTAGCCCAACTTTCAATAATTCTCACTGGCTTGGCAGTCTATAATTTAGCATTGAATCTAGACATTCCATAACCTAGCAGTCTATGGTATAGCTTTCAATAACTTTTATTGGTTTGGCAGTTTATGATTTGTATTCAATGTTATGACTTGAATTTCTTATGCCAAACTCTCAAGTGTTTTGCATAAGAAAATTTCATTATTATGGCTCACACCTGTTATTGGATGAAGACATATATATTCACATAAACCTGTTCGGTTTAAATTATGGACAAAATGTGAAGATATTTCGCTGTTACATATTTAGAGAAGGCAAAAGAAAAACAATTTAATTTAGAATGTATAGGGATTTAATCAAGTTTTCAATGATGAAAGAAGGTTTATATATATATATATATAAAACAAATATAAATGCTGGAAGCTATTAAAAAGAAAGAAATTTATATATATATATATATATATATATATATATATATATATAGAGAGAGAGAGAGAGAGAGAGAGAGAGAGAGAGAGAGAGAGAGAGAGAGAAAGAGAGAGAGAAAGAAAGAAAGAGAGGGGGAGGGAGACCGGTAGGTGGGGAGAGAGGTGAAATAAAGTATATAAAAATGGGAGTAAGATATTTATTGAAGGGGAGAAAACAAACCAAAACCTTTAAACGTTATTTCACACAATGGCTAAATCTAATTGGGAACAATAGTACAAAAAATAAAACTTGTAAAAATAATTTAGATGAAAAAAATATAAGAATCTCTCAAAATAATAACGGAAATAAAAAGAAAAAGGACAAATAGACGTAGAAATTGCATTTGGTTTACTCCGCAGAACATGCATAAAAATAATTTGCCGGGGGATTTTTTTTTTAATTATTGACATTAGAAGCATGGATTAGGTAAACAAGGTAAAATAAACTAGAAATCGTACATCACAATAATCCAAATACATAAACCAAATGTAGCAAATATTACTTACTAACTAGATCTACCTACGTATTGAGCACTTTTGAAGTAAATACTTAAAGTTTACGCATGAATCTATACTTTCGTATATTAATTTTATGTGAGTAAATTAAGTAGTTATAGTATTATATATATATTTATTATTATTATATATATATATTTATTTATAATCATATATATATATATATATATATATATATATATATATATTAGAAAAGAAAATATGATATATTTTACATAATGTAATATTTAGTTTTAAACTAACACATAAGAGCTAATAATTGTATTTTATAATTATATGTAAATAATAGATTAAATGTTAAATTTTCATATGGAGCTTGAAATAGCCCTGGACTTGAAATAGTCTAACAATTGGCCTAACTGCAATATGTGGGCATGCCACATATTAGTTGTAAATAAAATATTTTTATTATAAATAAGATAATAAGCACATGAATGTAAGAATATTAGCGGCTTTGTTTTTCATAATACACTATTCATAAAACAATAAAGTAAAAACAGAATAAAATTTTCAAGTGTTGATTTAAATACTCATTTAATTAGTTGAAACAAGAAAGCATTATATTGACACAGATGATGATAGTAAAATACATATGAAAATATTATTTATAATCGATGCATTATTTTTTAACATGAAATATAATTTTTTATATTAATTGTTCCTTAATAATTTTGTTTGCAAATTATACGGTAAAATATATAAAACTATAAACTTAACATACGGAAGTGAGGGCGTGGAGATTGAAATATTCTATCAGTTTGTTTCATTGCAACATTTAAACATGTAAAAAATAAGTTTATATTAACATTTGGAATAAAAAAAATGGTAAATGTGAGGGTAAGAGAATATAAGATATTATGTTAAAATAACATTATCTATATATATAAAAGCCACACGTCTGTGTGTATGTATGTATGTTTGTTTGTAACGCTAAAACTTTTGAAAGACGGAACCAAACT
>NC_136510.1:104654446-104676946 GCF_053919585.1 Euprymna scolopes | reverse complement strand
TTTTTTTAGAACACCGCAGGTTTGTCCTCCAACCACGACGTGACTTCAGAAATCAAGGCTGCATCATCTGGGAAACGCTTTCCTTTCAGAAACAACTTCATGACTGGGAAGAGATGAAAGTCAGAGGGTGCAAGGTCAGGAGAATAGGGAGGATCGGGAAGGATTTCATAACCACACGCCCGTGCTTCTGATCTGGCGACATGCGATTTGTGGACTGGAGTGTTGTTCTGCAGGAGGAGGGTACCTCTACTGATATTGCCACACCTCTTGATTTTGATAGCTTCCCTTAATTTCCTCAAAAGTGAAGCACAACAGGCTCCTGTAATTGTGGTACCCTTTGCCAGGAAATCTGTCATCACTACCCCGTCCTGGTCCCAGAAGACTGTGAGCATGACCTTGCCAGCGGAGGGTTGCACCCTTGCCTTCTTTGGAGGTGGTAAGTCCAAGTGCTTCCAGTGCATTGACTAGGCTTTGGTCTCTGGATCATAGTGATGGACCCAGGTTTCATCTTGTGTAATCAGTCTTTTGAAAAACTTTGACTCATCTTCTTGGCACATCTCCAAATTCATACTCATGCACTCGACGCGTTCTCGCTTCTGGAATGGTGTGAGCAACCTGGGAATCCATCTAGCAGACACCTTATGCATATGCAAATGGTCATGAATGATAGTTTCCACAGACCCTGTACTAATCTTGACATCTTGGACTATTTGGCGAATAGTAATGCGCGATCTTCCAAAATGGCAGCCTCATCTTGACGGACAGATGCCTCATCAATGGCAGAAGGAGGGCGACCAGGTCTGGGAGCTGTTTCCACAGACTTCCGGCTATGTTTGAATTCAAGATGCCAGCGTTTTACAAGGTCATATGATGGGGCATTATCACCATAAGTTTCTTTCATTTAATCAAAATTCTCCTGTGATGTGCGTCCTTTCAAATACAAAAACCGGATCATTGCTCGACATTCAACAGGCTCCATTTCACACCTGACTCAGTTCAAACACCTGTAAAACAGAAACTACAATTAGTTCAGAGCTGTAATTTGCCACATAACCCGTAGAGATATAAATCATTGCACATGCAAAATTTCAGCTAGATCTGACAACTGGAAGTGGGCCAGGGGCATTACTTATTGCACGCCCCTCGTATATATATATATATATATATATATATATATATATATATATATGAGATCCTAATATATATATATGAGACCCTAAATTAAAGACACTCGACTAGTTACAATCACAATCAACAATTTTCCTCTCTTTTCTCTCTCTCTCTCTCTCTCTCTCTCTCTCTCTCTCTCTCTCTGCCTAATTCTAAATGAACAAAGTTTCTTTCCTAGAACTGCCCACATGTGGAACACTGTTTCATTGGACTGCTTTCCGGCCGATTACAATATGGTAGCCGTCAAGTCCAATATAAACAAGTTCTTGCTGAGCCGTCCTCTTAAATAATATAAATTCTACCCAATCTATACCATTAATGATTACTACACTACCACCTTGCATTCATTAACTCTTACCCTCGAGTCGCCTTCGGACCTTGATAAGTTGTGACTCCTTTGTAAAATAAAACAGTTTTCTATATTGCCGCAATAATGAAAAAGACCGAATATTACAGATCTTATCTAACTTTTATCCCCGAGTAGCTTATGGACTTGGTAAATTATGACTCATCAGTATATTAACGAAGTCTTGTATGTGATGTCTTTTTCGCCTTCTTGAAACCTTTTTCTTACAGAATTTACGTTGGGAGTCTGTTGCTGCTCTGTTGTTATTTTCATGACAAGTGCTCGACTGAACTCTAATCTGTATCCCCTGAAAAACATTAAACACAAATACTCGTCCAGCTATAACCACTGTCAACAACCTCCCTCCGCTCTCTATTTGTGCCTAAATCTAAACTCAAGTTCAATGAACATAGTACCTTTCTTAGAACTGCCCGCTTGTGGAACTCAGTTTCGCTGGCCTGACTACAATAATGTTGTCTTCAAATCCAATTTAAACAAATTCTTCTAGAGTCATCTCCTTAAATAATCCAAATATACCCAACACTTAAAATCACTACGCTGTTGTCTTAGTGACCACTGTATACTCATTAACCCTTATTCTCGAGTGGTCTCCAGGCCTTGATAATTTGTGACGCCCTTGTAAAAAATATTTATAAAAAGATTAACAAGAAGACGAAAAAGAAAAGAAGGGAAAAATTGAGGAGGAGTTATTTATCTCCTTCCTACGACCGGTAAAGATGGAACAAGCGGGATTTGATAGCCTAGCGCCCCAGAGGACGAGCACTTGCCCTGCAATATATGGCATTCCACGTTAGGGGCGCCTCAGGCGACTAGCAATAAACTAATCCCTTTCTCAAATGGGTGAGAAGTCAGAGATTGGGAGGGTGAACCTCCTAGAACTGCACAGGACCAGTGTGATCTGAACAGCCATGAGACGCTGATACATGTTAGCAGCAGCAATCACCGCATGTCACGTATGCAAATGACCAAGCCAGTGCATGATGTGACGTCACAGAGGAGGAAGAGAAGGGAAAGAAAAAGCAGAGACAAAAATATACATGTGGTGAGAGGACCGACAACGTACGCTGGCGTGAGATGGACGTGTGACTACGTCGTGGTGTACGAGACTTTTAAAGCATGTATTTGACACGACAGAGTTTTGTCAACTACACGGAGAACTAAGCGAATTTTAAACAAGATGCAATGTGTTTTTTCGGAAAGTACCAGCAATAAATGCCGTTTATTTTATCTAGAAAAATGTGAGTCAAACTTCTTTCTTTTTTTTTGTTCCTTTGCGACTTTTTCAGACACAATGTGTTGGGTCCAGTGTTCAAATGTAACGACACCACTGAAAAGAATTAACGATAACGTTACACCTACAGGAAGAGCACTTTGGCTTGTACACATAAAATGCACGGACAGTCACATTGACATTCCCAAGTTTGGGCCTCAAGGGAGAAGGTAAAACCTGTGAGGATTAACCTTCTAGAAATGCAGATGACCAGGGGAATTTAAAGAGCATGGAGCCTATAAGAAAAGCATTCTGGCGTGTACACATAAAATGCACAGACAGCCCCATTGGTATTCCCAGGTAGGGGCACCAATGGTAAAGATAAAGCTTGGGAGAGTGAACCTGCTAGAACTGTACATGACTAGGACCATATCTCAGCCAACAAGGAACAAGTCATTTGAACTTAGGTGGCTTTGGGTCAGAGGAAAACCCCGGTGGAGGAGGAGAACACCAAAAATGTAGGGTAATAAATAGGGCTATGACAAGAGAATATTCTTTTCATTATTTTGATTCTCGAGTAGATATCAGTTAATATTTTATGTTTTTAGATAGAGCGGCGTGGTTCTCGCTTGATTAACTGTATCTAATTGTGTCAGATATATACTCGAGAGTCAAAACAATGATACGAATATTCTCTTGTCATAACCCTAGAAATAACCCACCGTTGACCTGAAAGCACACCAATGCAACACTTCAACAAGAGAACGAGTCTTAGAAAAACAAGGAGCTTAATCGATTATCGATACAGTAAAGAAGCGCGATTGCAAAAGAAATCAATCGATGAAGCTTCCCCCCCCCCCAATTTGATACACTGATACTAGAATGTCCCCATAAATATGATCGATATGTTTATTTACTTCATGATTCTAAAAAGAGCGAGGTTTATATTGCTGGGACATTGCCCTTGTTCGATGTTCGTCTTCTGAGCCTTCGACCCCCACCCGTCCGGCTTTTGTCATTTCGGCAGGTGCGATTCGCGCGAACTTCTCTGCTATGTTCTTATCTACAGAGCTGTGATAGATATGAATCCTAAGTGATGATAGGGGGCATAAGTAGGCATCTAAGTGGTTCGATTGTACGCGGGATAAGTAGGTAGTCACGTGGCTAAACGTTTACGTGCCGAGATAAAAGGGGTGCGTGGGTAGGAAAAAAAAACGGCAAGGAAGCGGAGTACCAAGGAAGAAAAAAAAGGTATGAGAAAAATAACGAATGGATTGAAATAGAGGGAAGGAAGGAGGTAAAAACTCGAAAAGAAAGAGGAATGGAAAGACAATGGAGTGCAGAATGTAGGGAATGAGGGATGATTAAGGGAAAATAAAATAAAAAGAAAGAATAAAAAAGATTACAAGATAGGAGAGAAGGAAAAGGGAGAAAATAGAGAAAAAAGAAAGAAAATGAACAGAATTGGACGAGAGGGGGAAACAAATGAGAGAGAAAGAGAAGACATAGTTGAAAACGAAAAAAAAAAGAAACAAGAAAAGAAAAGAACAAAGAAAATAGACGATAAAAAGACAAAAGAAGAAAGAAGAAAAGGAGGAAAATAGACGATATTTAAAAAAAAAAGGAACTGAAACGAAAAAGAAAAAAAGTAAAGAAGGTTTTTGAATATGAATGGAGAATAAAACAGAAGAAAAAAAAAGAGAAAAAGAAGAGATAAAAATAAAAAAAATTTTTTTAAATAAAAACAGACATAAAAAAGGCAGTTTCGTTTTACGGCATATCAACCCGTTTCAGATTATTCAATATCGACTCCGGCCATTATTGTAAAAATGTTTAAGTTCCAAATTTTTATGATCTGGAGGTAGAATGCCGCTTACGAAGTCAACGGTGACTTTGTGAGTGGGTTCAAATATTCCGGGTGGCACTTATTCCATAAATGATCTTCAAATATTTTATTCTATGACGTTTGTTTTATTTTATGGCATATCAACACTTTGCGGGTTAATGAATGAAGAATCATTTTTTTGAAAACGTTTTTATATTTTAAGCTTTTTATATCTTCAAATGTATATTCATGTTGCTTGCTTTGATTGTTTGGTTTTACGGTAAATCACCCCCTTTTTTTTATTATTATTAAATGCTGAATTCGATCATTTTTGTAAAAGTTTCAATTTTTTTTTTTTTACATCTTCACACATCTATTCAAGATGTTTGATTTTCTTATTTTATTTCACGGCATAGCAACGCCTTTTAAAGTTATTTAAATGGTCATTTTGATAAAAGTCGATATGCTTCAAATTATTATATATATATATATATATATATATATATATATATATATATATATATATATATATATGTATGCATGTATATATATATATATATATATATATATATATATATACATATGCATACATATATATACACACACACATATATATATATATACACACACACACACATATATATATATATATATATATATATATATATATATATATATATATATATATATATATATATAATTAAAGATTTTTATGGGTACATAATTTTACAACACTTTTGAAGAACACCGAACGTAGTGTCATAATTAATTGCTGAGGGTTTAGTTTTTTTTTTTTTTTTGTTTGTTTTTCTATGGTTTAAACATAAACCATTAAAAAGAACTTTTGAAAAGACCAAAATACACTTCTAAAGTATATTTCTCCTAAGCATAAATTAGACGTCAAGTTTGACTGAAAGACGTCTTGATATTTTTTTTGTGACCCACACGTTATTTATCCTCTTTATCTAATTTATGCTTAGGAGAAATATAATTTAGAAGTGTATTTTGGTCTTTTCGAGAGTTTCTTTTTAATGGTTTATGCTTAAACTATAGAAAAAAAAATCAACTAAACCCCCAGCAATTAATAATGCCGCTACGTTCGGTTTTCTTCAAAAGTGTTATATATTTCTGGAGGAATTACTGTTTTTATATTTAGCTCTGCAGAAAATGACTGAGTTTTACAAAGGATAAATAAAGAAACAATAGCATCAATGTTTAATTCGTTTTAGGTCAAGAAGTTAGTGTCTTAAGACAGCCTGATCTGAAAACATCAGTGAAAAAGAAAGAGAACAGATGACAGAAAAGGATGGAAAGAAAATAAAGTATAAAAATTGGCCAAGAAAGAAAACAGATTTAAAAAAAAAGGAAAAGCAAGGAGAAAGATTTTAAAGAAAAATATAAAACGAAGAAATCTGATGAAAAAAGAAAAAAAAAGAAAGAGAAAAAATGAAAAAGCGATAATGAATGGGAAATCTAAAAGAAAAATGAAGAAAGCAAATCCGTTGCCAATGCCTCTGAAAAAATGGTGGAATCCTTCTACTCCTCCAGTAAATATATCACTGCTGATACAATTCTCTACCTATATAAGAGCCAGGTACGTCCAAGGATGGAGTACTGCCACATCTTGGAAGGAGCTGTTAGAAAGGACTTATCCTTAACAGATTTCAAGATAGACTTCGTGGCCTCGTAGGGGATGCCCTTTTCTCTTCCCTACAACCTCTTTCTCACAGAAGAGACGTTGCGAGCCTGTCTCTGCTTTATCGTTACTTTCATAGCAAGTGCTCGACTGAGCTTCAATCTATGGCCCCCCCCATCGACAAACTTTCCCAAGAAACACTCGTCTAGCTGAAAACACTATCAATAATATCCCCCACTCTTTATCTGTGCCTAAACCTAAACGTAGATTTCATGAACAAAGTGTATTTCTTAGAACTGCACGCCTGTGGAACTGTCTTCCGCTTTCCTGCTTTCCAGCTGACTACAATATGGTTGTCTTCAAGTCCAACGTAAACAAGTTCTTGATGAGCCGTTCCACTTCAGTTAACAAATTTACCGAATTTCCATTACTGACCATTACTATATTGCCCAATTGATTACTGTACACTCTTTATTCCTTATCCTCGAGTGGCCTCTGGGCCTTGATTAGTGGTGATGCCTATGTAAAAAAAAATAACATAAAAAGTGACGCAGTAAGAAAATTAGAGAAGAATAAGAAAAAGAGAAAAGGAAGTAAATGAGGTGAGACAGAGAGAGAGAAAGAGAGAGTAAAGTGTAGAAATAGAAAAGAAGAGGCAAAGAAAAACGAAGAGGAAGATAAATAAGGAATAAAATTCTACTGAATTGAAAAAAGACGAAAAGAATGAAGAAAGAAAAAGAATCGAAGAATAGAAAAGACAAAGAAAAAAAGAAGAGAATTCTCAGATCCAAAGTCGATGAAATCGTTTGTTTGCAAAACAAAACAAAAGTAAATAAAAACGTAAAAAAAAATCCAATAATGATTTTTTTGTCTTCGTTTTTTCCTATCTTTATTTACCAAAAGCTTTTCGTATTTTTCTTAGTAAAAAACAAAACAAAAAAAAAAAACATAAAACATTGAAGTAAAAAAAATGATTTTAAAAGAAGGCTGAGATCCCATGAGGCAAACTCCACAGTTTATAGGAGTAAAGAGGAAAGAAAACAAATATATCGCGATGTCTGAAACGAACGCGGCAGCGATAAGCGCGTCATTATCTACAAAACATATGTGTAGTTCTCTTCCATCTCAGACGTGTATTTACATACATAGGAAGACTTGGCAGGTCGGTGCTCGGCAACACTGGTCGTCGAAAATGATCGGAATGAGACATTCGACAGACGCCGGTGGATAACGCCGGCAAATACAAGAAGAAAAAAAAAGGAAAAAATAAAAAAGAACCAATGGATCTGCTTGGAATTGCATCCTAGATAAATTCAATCATTGATGATGATGAGGAGGAGGAGGAAGAGGGTGGTTGTGGTGGTAAGATTGATGATAACTATGATGGTGGTACTGGTCGTGAGGACGATAATGATGTTGGTAATGATGATAACAATGGCTATTAAATCCACGATAAATTACATCATTGACGATGATGATGACGACGATGATGATGATGATGATGATGATGATGACGGCGACAATGACGATGACGATGATGATGATGATGATGAAGATAATGATAATGATGATGATGATGGTTGTAATAATAATTGTGGTGATAACGATGATGATGACGATGATGATGATGATGATACTGACGATGTTGCTACTCATGATGATAATAATGATGATGCCGATAATAATGATGGCGATGACGATGATGATAACGATGGCGATGCTGGCGATTATAATGCTGACGATGCAAACAATGATGATGAGGATAATGATGATGGCGATGATAATAGCGATGATGATGATGATGATGATGATGATGATGATGATGATGATGATGATTTGCCACGCCATTCCTCTTTCTTTATATCCTGACACCAATTTCTCAAGCACTGAAGCGTACGAGATAAACAAATGCGAATATTTTCGTTCGATACAAAAACAACAACTAATTGATGAAGATTATCAAACTGGCAGTTACAGTTGCCATCCTAAGAATCGAACTCATAACACGAGAGATTGATGGAGAAGGACATTCTGCCATCCAAGCACAACAATAGACCCCATGTCAGCGAGGCATTTTAAAAGTTGGAACAAAATCGAAAAAATAGATATATCTTACGTTGTTTCATAGCCAAGTCATGATAATGGTTAAACGCGAGCGATGCTTCTGACAAAGAGGGAAAAATTGCTCTTTTCTGAGTCAGAATCTATTCCATCTAATACTACGGGTGAGATTATTTACGACAGTGCGCTACCGAAAGAGGGGGAGGGCTAAAATATATTTGTAGTCATCGACATACAGTCCTGTTTCGTTGTATCACAACTCATCAATGCCGCTTGCTTAGCATCTCCCCCTAGCCAAGGACTGAACCTAGAACCGTCGTGTTCACAGTCGGCAGTTCTCTCTCTCTCTCTCTCTCTCTCTATATATATATATATATATATATATATATATATATATATATATGTTAGTGTGTGTGTGTGTGTGTGTGTGAAGATGAGTTATATGTCGTAAAGTTTTTATCCTAAAAGTAAATACTACTTAATCGTGAAAACACCAGCAACTAATTTGCATATTCAATTCAAAATAAACTTTTATTAATTAACAGGTTTTTTTTTTTTTCTATTTTCTTATTGGATGATTAGAAACGTTTCACTATTTCTGCATATTTTCTACATTGGGCTTAATTGCATAGCATTCAGAGATGCATTTAAAGTAAATCTCTATCTCAATCTATGTAACGGTTTATAACAAAGCGTAATATCAATTTTTGTTAGCAGACTTGAAACTTGATATATAGGGGATTCGGATCTGTTGAACAAAATCGATTTGTTTTTAGTCGAAAAATAGCTGCTATAGGGCTAAAACTAAAAACTGGGGTTGGCAGGCATAGTATGGTCTATGCATGCACAAATGTACATTCATTTAATTTTAACGATTTTAAAATAAATTCATTTTAAATATTTGCTGATGACACCACGCTCTATAACAGGCACGAGGGGGAAACAAATCAACACATATCTAAGGAAATGGCAGAAACACTAGAGGAAGACCTCCAATCTGTAGTGAAATGGGGACAAAAATAGATGGTTACATTCAATGCTGCCAAGACTAAGTTTGCCACCTTCAATAATTACAAGAACACTTCTCAACGAAAAATAGCTATGGATAAAAATACTCCTTGCCTTAACGTTCACAGGGAACATGGGTTGAAACGGATACATTGAGAGCATTGTCAGAGGCGCTGCAAGGAAGATGGGGTCTCTCTATCGTGCTAGAAAGTTACTTACGTCTAAAAGTATCCTGTACCTCTATAAAACCCCATTCGCCCATGTATGGAGTATTGTTGTAACATTTGGTCTGGTGTATCTGCTACTTGTCTCTCACTCCTGGACAGGGGTCAAAAGAGAGTTGCCAACCTGATAGGTCTTGAACCGTCATCCAAGCTTCATTCTCTGTCCCGGTCCTGGATATGACCTTAAACTTTATCCGATGGTGAGGCCCCAGCTTGCGGGCTTTGGGAGTGTGGAGCTACTCTTTAATTGCCATTGCTCCCAAGTCCACTTTGATCCAGAGTGGTAGTACCTGTTAGGGTCCCAACTATGGATTAAATAGAAAACGACTTGAAAACACCCCCTTAAGAACCGCCCCCTTAAGTAAACATTTCAGCAAATCTCCTCACTAACGTAATGTACTTGCAATAACCCTTATCCCTGAGTGGCTTCCGGGCCTTGATAAGTGGTGATCACTGTGTAAAAAAAAAACAAAAAAAAAACAACAAATATATTCTATTAAAAAATTTTTCTTCAAAATCTTTGGATTCGGCATTAAATAACCTGAAAGGGTTGATATGCCGTAAAACAAAAACAACCAACCAACCAATCAACCTCTGTCCCATCGACGAAATGTTGCATCCCTCTGTCTGTTTTACAAGTAATTTGATAGTGGATGCTCTGACGAACTACAAGCAGTGGTACCCCCCCCCCCCCGACAAACTCGACAGAGTAGAGATCCCTAGATGTAAGGAGGCCTTCTCCTCTAAAAATTTCTTCCCCAGAACTGATAGACTCTGGAATTCCCTTCTGGGTTCCTGTTTTCCCTACTATACTGACATGCAGAAGTTCAAGTGTAATGTGAACAGGCATCTTGCTGCTCAACTCCCTACATGATATCCTTGCAACTTATGTCTCCGACAGTAGCCCCTACTTCAAAGTGGCATTGCGCCTTGTTTGGAATGAAATTGGAATGAAAAAATAATAAAATAAAATAAATGTTGGTGAAGACTTCTAAGCCGGACTAATTATAAACTTGTGATACTAATACTATAATACATAAACTATAATAAACACTAATGATATAATAAACACTAATGAGATAATAAACACTAATGATATGATAAACACTAATGATATAATAAACACTAATACTATAATACATAACCTTTAATAAACACCAATGCTATAATAAACACTAATGAGATAATAAACACTAATGATATAATAAACACTAATGATACAATAAGCATTAATACTATAATACATAGACTTTAATAAACACTAATGCTATAATAAACACTAATGAGATAATAAACACTAATGATATAATAAACACTAATACTATAATACATAAACTATAACAACAAAAATAAAACAATAAATAAACTATAATAACAAAAATAAAACAATAAATAAACACTAATACCTATAATAAACACTAATGAGATAATAAACACTAATGATATAATAAACACTAATGCTGTAATAAACACCAATGATATAATAAACACTAATGATATAATAAACACTAATGATATAATAAACACTAATACCTATAATAAACACCAATGATATAATAAACACTAATGATATAATAAACACTAATACCTATAATAAACACCAATGATATAATAAAGACTAATGATGTAATAAAGACTAATGATATAATAAACACTAATGATATAATAAACACTAATACTATAATAAACACTAATGATATAATAAAGACTAATGATATAATAAACACTAATACCTATAATAAACACCAATGATATAATAAACACTAATGATATAATAAACACTAATGATATAATAAAGACTAATGATATAATAAACACTAATACTATAATAAACACTAATGATATAATAAAGACTAATGATATAATAAACACTAATGATATAATAAACACTAATGATATAATAAACACTAATGATATAATAAACACTAATACTATAATAAACACTAATGATATAATAAACACTAATGATATAATAAACACTAATGATATAATAAACACTAATACTATAATAAACACTAATGATATAATAAGCACTAACGTGTGTTTGTGTGTGTGTGTGCGTGTGTGTTTGTGTTTGTGTGTTGTTTTGATAAAATATATTTTTTCAATTATATTTCACTCAATGTTAAATTTAACAATAGAGCATGTATAAAATAATAGTAGTGTAGTTACTAGTGTTGAGATTATTAATCGGAATCGGGAATCGGAAAAATCGACAAATTTGGTGGTATCGGAATCGAAAAAATTGATGCCTATTTTTCGATGCCAAAACGATTCTTTTGTCTTCTTTGATTTGATTTTGTTTAAAGCTAACTTTCTCATTGCTGGTAACAATGATAATGTAATAATTATTGATTTTAAAATATCAATAAAGTTAAAATCTATAGACCATCTTTCACAAATGTAAATTTACGTTTATGGAAAATATCTGCACATTTAACATATGCTTTTTTACAGAAACCAGGAAAAATAAAAACTCTATAGTTAAATATTTAGAAATTTATAAAGAATCTGAAAAAAATATTGGAAATGTCCCATCACTAATAGTTCCATTCCAAGATCCAAATATTTATTTTTCATGCAAAACAACTCACCCAGCATGTTAAAATTTCCGTACATTTTTTACTGATCCATTTTGTTAGCAGAAACAAACGGTAGAAACCGTATTGTTGTTTAATAGTATTATAGTCTATGATTTATAGTATTAAAGTATTATGAGTTCATGTTGAGTTCGGGTTAGAAGTCTTCACCGAGATTTATTTAAAAGCAAAGAATTTTAAATGTTTCCGAAGAGTATATGCACGAAAAGAGATGGTATTGATATAATAACTATTTGTTTATGCATAACAAAACGGATCTGTAAAAAAATATACCGAAATTTTAATATGCTGGGGGAGCTGTTTTGTATGAAAAATAAATATACTGTAATTCGTTTATACATACATACATACATACATGCATACATGATGATTGCAACGTATTGTCAGGCGAGTGCCACTCCCTCAGACATTTAAAATCCATGAGCCCAAATGCCTGAGGGAGTATCTATACAAATATGATGTTACAGATTCTTAGCTTTGTACGACAGCTAAGTCTCTCTCTCGGTTCAAAATGTTGAGATCCAGCAACAAGCAAGAGCAAGATAGCCAGCAACAAATTAAACAGCAGACCAGCTTAATGCGGGTACTGGTCTTCCGCTTTATGTTTTTTTTAAATCAGAGATTTGCTTCTCCTAGGAAGGTTGCCTTCACCACGGCTTACGAGAGGCCTCTCCACCCCAATACACATATACGCACACACAAATATACATACATACATACATACGTGTGTGTGTGTGTGTGTGTGTGTGTGTGTGTGTGTGTGTGTGTGTGTGTGAGAGAGAGAGAGTAAAAAATAATGTGAAAATATATAAATGCATCATGCATTTGATTCGTACGGGTTCATCCTAGCATCTTCACACATATATTGTGTTAAAACGAACGTCATTGACTCGACGGCCTTCTCCATGTTTATAGCAGACATCACATACATGTTCAAGAACAGCCTTCCCCCGGGAGGCGACACTCGTTTACAGGACAAACGGGCGAGTTTTAAATATATCTCGCCTGAGACAAACCTATGGAGAATATGGACCACTTCCAATACTTTGAAAGCCACCTGTAATACAAAGCTGACATCCAAAACGAGGTCCAATACCACCCAAAATGCACCGGGGCAGTCTATGGCTGTCTTCAAACTCGCGTTTTCCAAGACAGGGAAGCCAAACAGACACCAAAATGACTTGTACGACGTATCACTGATGCCTCAAGGCATTGAAGAAGTTTCACCAACGCTGCCTGCGGAGCATTCTGGATATCTTCTGAGGAAACTATCATACCAATTTCAGCTACAGGGGACCAATCCCATTAGTGTTGAAACCATCGTCATCACGAACCAGCTGAAGTTTTCTGGCCACGTCGTAAGGATATCGGATTCCCAACCCTTCTATGGGGAACTATAAGAAGGAAAGCGCACTCGAGGAGGGGTGGAGAAGCAATACAAGGATTTTTTCAAAGACAAACTTGAAGATGTGCAGCATCAATAAAGACGCATGAGAAACTCAGGCAAATGAAAAGCAAACCTGGCGGCAAAACTCAGGAATCTGGACGGAATTTCGAACGGAACTATTTTGCTCCACCGGGTTACCATGCTGTCGTCCTGTCAGCCATGACTGAAGGAAAATCCCAAGTAATTCGCAACTGTATGTTTTTGGTCGCCTACACTGTGAATTGAACCTTTAAAATTGAGGAGAATATCACTTTCACAACTGATTTTTCGATGTACTCTCACCAAAATTCCGTTCAGATTCCTGAGTTCTGCAAGATATACCTGAAGATGGTCGGAGGTTACAACGACCGAAACGTAGTAAAAATTACACTCAAAATGAGAAAAGTAATCTGAAGAATCCGAATAATACAAATAACCATTCCTTATCAAAAAAATTCGGAAAACATAAAATTGAACTTTTATATTATAATAATAATAATAATAATAATAATAATAATAATAATAATAATAATAATAATCATGAATAAAAGAAATTAAGTTTTCTCATAAGCTCATTAAGGCTCTTTTAGGGTCATGCTATTTCCCCTTCTCGAATATTTATTCAACAATGACCTCTTGAAGAATGCTGTTCTTCACGAAAAAGACACAGTTTCCTGAATTGCAAGAAAAAAATAACTCTAAGATTCTGAAGAGCTTCGCAAAACGTCTACATTGTGTTTATAAGTACGGATTAAAATTGGTTCTTGGATTTATTCCATTCGTTTTACCGAAAAATGGCCAAGCAGTAAAAGAAACAAAGCTAGAAGAAAATTTGAAGGAATCTGCAGTCGTTAAAGGAATTTATTCGCTCTTCAGATTATCTTTATTTCATCTAAAGAACGATTTTTACCAAAAATTCAGCATTTAATTAAGTATAAATCATATAACATTTATTTTTTGTCTACGCATATCAATGACGAGGGAAAAAAGAAAAAACTGATCGATAATTCAAGTTTCTTAAGTTTAAAATGAAGCAGTTTCTGGCCAATCATTCTTTACTGGCACGATTATTGCCTTATGTCCTTCCATACTTGAAAATGTATGCTTTTTAGAACAAGTTCTGTATATCTCATGTTTAAGTTTGCAAAATTAAAAAAAAAAAAAACTTTGTTGCATAGTCAAGTAACGACAATGGTCGAACACGAACTTCATAACATACATAGTTATCTCTCTCTTTCTTTCTCTCTCTCTCTCTATATATATATATATACATATACATATATATATATGTGTGTGTGTGTGTGTGTGTGTGTGTGTGTGTGTATAAAAGGAAACACGCATAATGTGTAATATATAATATCTATCTATATATCTATAAAAGTGAACGTGTCTGTCTGTCTGTGTGTCTGTGTGTCTGTCTATCTGTGTACATTTCCCTACGCAATAACTCTGTCAAATTTTAGTCTATAGACTCGAAATTTGAAATACCGGGTACTGAGATTTGGGAAAATCGATGTGACGGGTGTCAGCCAGAAATTTGGCTGTTAAGGGGTCAAATTTCAACGATTTGACCTTTAAGAACTCTACCAAACTCCTCCGACAATTTTGCGTCTAGACACTTGAAATTTTAGATATAGGTTCCTTGAACCTGGATATAACTTAATAAAGTGATTTGAGCCCGAAACTATAAATTTTAAGGGGTCATAATAGGGGTCAAAGTTTAAAAAAATTAACCATTTTTTTGTTTTTTTGCTTTTTTTGCACAGCATACACCTCCAAACACCCGAGCAACGCCGGGCACCCCTGCTAGTATATAATATAATAAAGACAAGGAAACACGGATTTCATTCCATATGCGTATCTAACACACACACACACACACACACACATACACATACATGCATATAGATGCGTATGTGAAATGAAATGCGCGTTTCCTTGTCTTTATTATTCACCGTTTGATTTTTATTTTATTTGCATACATGTATTGTATATATATATATATATATATATATATATATATATATATATATATATATATATATATATATTCATAGGTAAAGAACTAGGTCCAAAACTTGGGACATTTTTGGATCTTGTGATTAAGGGAGGTGGTGTTTGATCAACACTGCTGAGGAGCCATGATTTAGTATACTGTTTTGTTTTTGAAATCCCCGAAGCAGTGTTTCTTGGTAAACAACTGATGATCCCTCAAATTAACATTAGGACTATAGTGAATTCGAGACAGCAAGTTGATGCAGTGATTGCACGTGATTAAATGACTTAATGACTAGTTTTCCAACGAAGGTAAAAAAATATAAAAGTTAAATAAGTTTTTTTATATAGTTTTAAAGATTAAAATCTTTAAAGACTATATACATATGAGTGCGTATATAGCTTCTCATATGCTTCACAGTCTCCTCCTACACAATCCTCATCTATACTCGCCCGTCTCATTCATTTTACCGAGGAAGAACGAAGGTACGGTCGAAAATTTTGTTCTTGAAAAAATATTTTTTTCAAATAACATTTTGTATTCCTACACGTCACCCAATAAAAAAATGAATAAAAGAAAAGATATAAACTATACTATATATATATATATATATATATATATATATATAGAGAGAGAGAGAGAGAGAGAGAGAGAGAGAGAGAGACAGACAGACAGACAGAGAGAGAGAGAGAGAAATAAAAAGGGACAAACCAAGTTATGTGTTCAACGTTTTGTCTTTTATTTCGAGACTTCCTCTGGAAGAAAGTCTCGAAAAATGTGATGGACACACACGCACACACACATATATATATATGTATATATACATATATATATATATATATATATAAATTAATATATATATATATGCATGTATGTATACATACATATATATATATATATAATAATTTTTTAAATAAATATTTACAATTACCTTTATACCTACAGGTATTAGTGTGTCATACTTACGCAATCATCAGTGTAAACAGTGATGATTACTGCTGGTCATGTGATTCGAACCAAGTCACAATACCACTCTTAACCTCGTATGCTAGCATTGTGCCTGAATGCCACCGGCAATTAACACAAGGTTTCTGAGAAATTAAATGCCTATTAATAACAAGTCAGCGAGCACAAACAGTAAACAGACAGAAAGTTTTCAACGACAGGAAGTCGCAATGTTGTACTTGTGCTAAAGTTTAAGATTTGTTTCTCTTAATTGCTTAAAGAGGGATATATATTCTTTAAAGAGTTTTTATAGCTATAATATTTTAAATAAATATCAACAATTATGTTTAGGACTACAGACACCATTGTTTCATGCTGCAGTTTTATTTTGAATCTTTTATTGAAAAAAAAAATCAATTCAAATAACTTGATTACTTAGTAGACCTGACATCTATTCAATGTAGCCGCCTTCAGCCTCAATCGATACGGATCCGGAACTGGGAGCATGCCTTTTCTACAAGCGCCTGTGGGAGCTCGGCAAATACTTAATTTTTACACCGGAAATTATTTTATATTCGGCAGTTTAAATACTTCCAAATGCATTATAAATATATATATTTTTAATTACGAAGTTATTAAATGTTTTCTCTTAAACGCTGACTTTTTCACGAAGAAAAGAAAATGCATTCCGGTGGATTTAAACTTGTATAGTTTGTTTTATTAAATAAAATTGTTAAATAGTTTGTATTTTGCATCTTACGCTACTAGATCTTTTATCTCTATAAATAATTGATCAATAATAATGCCTGAGCGCAGTGTCAGTATATAACAGACCAGTAAGGAAACCCACCGTTGCCCGGGATTGAATGATGATCAACGACTGTTTCACACTCCCATAGTTTTATTGTCATAGAAATCGACGCATTTGGCCATTTTTCAATCAAATCAATTGATTTCCTGCTATAGTTAGGGACGCATCGCGGTGCGCCGGGAGGAAGCTCCACATGTCTCCCCGCAGTAACTTAGTTCACAATGTATTGCAGTCTACAATGCATTTCAGAGAACCTGCTGTTGATTTTATAAAATTATCTCTTCTCTATCTATCTTCTATCTATCTTCTTTCTATATAAATAAAATGAACTCATTTTTCCCCGTCTGATTTTGACATTAATAGGATTAAAAATCAAGATATTTCATGCAAATATAATATGCACAAACGGCAGAACAATATCTGAGGTGTGTTATAGGCTTATTATTTCTCAAATTCCTCGATAATCTTAGATTTCTATACTTTTTCTGCTGAGAAGTCACGGCCAAAATCGGTTAAGATCAATGGAAGTGGTAAAATATTTTCTCTCTAATAAATTCCTCCTCCCCCTGCCACCACTTAACACCGTTTGGGGATCGTTCACAAGGAAC
This sequence comes from Euprymna scolopes, assembly GCF_053919585.1. Classification (NCBI taxonomy): domain Eukaryota; kingdom Metazoa; phylum Mollusca; class Cephalopoda; order Sepiida; family Sepiolidae; genus Euprymna; species Euprymna scolopes. The sequence continues at coordinate 104,659,059 of NC_136510.1, read as the reverse complement.
AGTTGAGAAGAAAACACCGGTTTGGCTTCGTAGTTCTTTCATGTGAAGTTATTTAAAATCACTAAAGTAAGCTGCAGTGCTCTGTGGCGTAGTGGTTAGCGTGCTGGACAATTCACATTATATTTTCACGTTCGCGCCGACCTACCGTAGTCGTTTCCCCCCCCCCCCTAAACAACTGGAATGGACTTTTCTTGGTGGCCGAACTGTTAACGTTGCAGATGTTTTTGTTTTTTTTCACACTTTATTTTCCTACTTTTACTCATGACTCCGGGTTTGATCCTTCCTACTTACTTACCATAACATTTTTTTAAAACTCCCCCCCGTCCCGGAAACAAACACTCGGGCAACGCCGGGTACCCCCGCTAGTTTAATATATAAAGTGTTCAATTTTAAGTTAAAATCAAACACCGTGCTTCAATTGTGCTCTAAACAAAAACATTCATTTCGAACGCGGCCTTGTGATATCAAAGCACCCACTGTTGGTTTTATATGTCGGGCCTTTCACATTATGTTGTAATAAAACTTTCAAATGCAATTGTGATGTTAGGCTGTGTAAGGTGTTAACTTTTGCCAAAATCGCCTGTTCCTTTTTTCATCGGATTATTTCGATTAGGGATTATCGATGATTATTGAAGACATTCCGATGAAAAACCTATCAAAGAACACTGTCAGGCACATAAAGTACCTTCGTTGGAAATTTCATAAAAATCGACCCAGCCGTTTTTGAGTCCATAGGAAATGAACTCACATATCCTTTTTTATATAATAGTAAAGATAGAGATCTATTGAAACAGATACAGAGCGTGTCTTACTATGGTTGATTATCGCCGTTACATCTGTCGCCATCTGTAATTCATCCAAAAAAGACAGGACTGTGATCATAGATCACTTAAAAAAAAAAAAAAAAAAATCAATACAAAGAATAAATTGTTGAACTCACGTGCCACGTATATAAAGTACAATGTTTTTATTGACTTCTATCTATGTTGGATTCACTCTGACCCTCGGCCAAACACAAAAATAAAACCAAGATTTTCTCAACGTAAATTTAAAAAAACAAAATGGCGTCGGGAAATGAAAAAAAGATATATACAGTCTTCACCTTTGGAGTTCCCCGACGTTTTTATCTTTGTGTGTGAGCTGGGGGTCAGGAAGTATATTAAATCAAAACAGTTTTTAAAAAAGAATAAAATAAAATAAACCGGTAATCTAAATCTATAATAAATAATAGAGATAATAAAACTTACTTTAAAAAAAAAAAAAAAATGGCGGGGCGTGGGGGCGATATGGATGGAAAATAAAAGATGCTCATAATTCTATGAAAAATGGGATTTACTTTCGCTGTAAAATAAATCTTGAGGAAATGGTGCATTTACGAGAGGTTTTTAATACGGACGGGGGCGCATGGGCAACGCAAAGGTTTGGACCCTCCAATAATAAATCTAATGAGGGATACAATATTTAGCATTAAATATCTTCTGATTTACGGTCTCTACGCACATACATTTTTACTACCGGAGGGCGATAGATCCAAACGAGGTGAGGTCTAAATCAGCTGACTTTTTTTTTCTTTTTTTTTTTTTTTTTTTTTTTTTTTTGTCAGAAACTATGTCCCTAGAGAGAAAGAGTGAGAATAAATATTTTTTTAATGGCGAGTGTCTGTTTTGTTCAAATTAGTGATGAAAATTGGGGAAGCCATTTTTTTTTTTTTTTTTTTTGAAATCTCATCAATTCTTTTGTTTTAGTTGTGATGTTGATCTATGAAATCGCCAGGGGAATAATTGTGAACAAAACCCCCCCCCCCAGTTAATTATAACAGCGAAAGAGTACAATCGCACGTAGTTTAATAAGGTTATTTAAGTAAATAAATATACAGGGTGTCCGTAAAGTTACAATACAGTCTTATTGTTTTATTGTATTATATTTGTATTAATAGTTAATATTTACTGTATAGTAACTTTACGGACACCCTGTATATTTACTTAGTAAGTTTCTAAGCAAAGCTATTATAATATGCTAGCAAGGTAACCCGGCGTTGCTTGGATCAAAAGTCTATTAAAACTTCTATTGCTATCGCCTTACCTTTACCTATCCGTCTCTCTATCTTTCTCCTTTCTCTCCGCAACCCCCTATTCTTACTTCACCTAGCCCTTTCCTCTCTACCAGGACACACACAAACATAAACACAGAAAACGATTCTTTACACAATAGATTCCGCGAGTATTAAGTCGGCATTTTATTTAAAAAATAATCCATAATAACACTAAAAACCGATACCCCCTCGACGAAACTTGACCCAGGTGACCCACAGAGATGGAACCATTTTTTTTCTTTCTAAATTTTAGATATTATTCATCCATTACAACGCTGATCCAAGAAAATACCAACTTTGTGGGTCTTTGTTTTGTAGTTTTCTTTTGCTTCAGCTGAATATATGAACGTACACAAAGAAAGTTAAAAATAAACTAAGTGTTGAATATGCTGGGCGAACCAAGTGCAAGAAAAATACAAACAATTGCACCCAAAGGAACAATTAGAATCTTAAAAAGATCTATCGGTTGAAGTGGCTGAAATTGTGGATGAATGTCTGGCATCCGTTAGGATGTTCCATCTCCATGAAAAACAAAATTGTAAAAAAAAATAAAACAAAAGGGAAAGCATTATGTTTATGTTTCCGTATTTATTTCATTCGTGCTCAATATCTGAGTGGAGCTTAGTAAAACTATAAAAATATGCATGTAAGCTACGCAGAAGCGTTTGTGGTTGATCCCCGAGGGGAATCATCAGGTTAATTGCGTCGATTTTAAAAGCATTTGTTTGTTTGGGTCACGTACGTAACATTTTCAATATCAAATATAGAAGTTCATTACATTTGCACGTTATACACTTTATTTATTTATTTATTTATTTTGCAATGTCACCTCAAACAAGGCACAGAACCACTAAGTCGTGGGGGGGGGCTACTATTTGGGCCCAGATTTGCAGGGATACTATTTATGGGGTTGGGCAGCAAGATGTCTGTTCACATTATACTTGAATTTCTGATTGACAGTAGAGTTAGGGAAGCAGGGACCCGGGAGGAAATTCCCAAGTGTAGCCGTCTGAAGGAAAAGGCTACATTCAGATAGAAGAAGGCTTTACGACATCTGGGGATCTCTACAGTGTAGGGGTGGGATTTTGTTGCTTGTCGGGTCGTCGAGAGGGTATTAATGCCCGGAGTTCGTCAGAGCACTTGCCATTGAAATACTTGTAAAGCAGAGGCAAGAATGCCACGTTTCGGTGATGGGACAGAGGTTGTAGCTTGGTTGATAGTTCAGGATCTATTAAGTTGGCGAAGCCTTTTTGAATCCTGTCTAGGAGCAAGAGACTAGTGGCAGATGCATCAGCCCAGATGTGGCAAGAATACTCCTTGCATGGGCGAACCGTAGCCTTGTAGAGATACAAGATACTCTAAGATGTGAGTAGCCTTTTAGCACAGTAAGAGAGTCCACCTACCTTGAAGCAACCTTGGCAATTGCTTCAATGCATTTGTTCCAATTCATATTGTCTGTGAATGTTAACCCAAAGAGCTTCAGGGGAGTACAGTCAATAATTTAAAAATAAATTGACATCTACAGTCTGACGTAGCATTATATGGAGGTCACTTAAAGTGACGTGGACTTTAGTTAAAGTTTGAGAAAACACGTATGGTTATTTTAGAGATCGGAATCGAGAGAGAGTAGACGCAGTCGGAGTCGAGGGAGGGAGAATGACGGTCTATGGACATTGGTGGCGCTCAATAGATGGGATCAGAATGCGTTAGTCTAGGACCTTTGTGGCAGCTTGCCAATGGAGAACATCGGCAATAAAGTTGCTGGAAAGACACGCCGAGATCTGTTGATTTATTAGAATGAATCTTCTTTGCAGTTTTTTCGCGAGGATCCGTCAAACATCAGGGACGAACCAGACTGTTTCTCCGATTGACCTAATGTTACAACCCTAAAGAACTGTTATTTCTTCCTTTCTGTTGTAAATGAATGTTACATGTCCGTTGTTAAACTGTATCTGTTACTGTAAGTGTTGTATACGCATCAAGTCAACGATAGAAAAAGTCGATTAGACAATTCACACGTTTAGACAAATGTGCACAACATATAATTCCCCAATATTGCATCTTTTTAGATCCTGTCTCAGAGTGAGAGAGTAGTTGTAGATGCACCGGTCCAATTGTGAGCTATTGTCTGCAGACGATTTTTAACGCTTAAGATTGTCATCAATTCCTTGTCAATCATGTAGACGAATCACTCGCAAATGAAATCGCTATTTTCCCCGCTGAAATGGACAGAAACTGGTTAAGGGGCGGGGTTAAATGATGTGTGATATCTATACGATAACATTGATTGGTTAATGTTTGTCTGTGTCTATTCATTACAATAAAAGGTGTCGTCCGTCAGTCTCAATCAGTTGAGCAGTCTGTCAGGTTTTACGTTAAAAAAGCCGTCTGTCAGGTTTTACCTTAAAAAAGTAGTCTTGTCGTTCTTTTATTTTTGTCCCCGCTTATCAAAGCCTAAAAGCCACTCGCGGATAAAGGTTTATAAGGTTTTAACCGTAGATGTTTAGACAAACACCTTGCG
>NC_136510.1:104631946-104649446 GCF_053919585.1 Euprymna scolopes | reverse complement strand
ATAGTTAAGAACAGATTGAAGGAATTTAATTTGTGAGGCTGTGTTGCAAGAAGCAAGCCAATGGTTTCTGTAAAAAACAGAAAGCGCCGTCTGGACTTCGTCAGATGTAATAAAAATCATGACTCTTCATATTGGTCAAAATTGATTCTTGGCGACGAACGCAAATTCAATGTGTTAGGCAGTGATGGTAGGCAGTACGTCCGACGAAGAATGGCAAAGAATTTAATCCTAGGTGCACAGTTTCAACGCTGTAAGATGGTGTAGGTTCAGTTTTGGTGTGGGGCGTTTATTAGTCCCAACGGTCCAGGGCCTATAGTTCGCTTGCAAGGTCGAATTAGGTCGACTAAGAACATTAATATGTTGACTGAGCATTTTCTACTCTACTTTGGCCGAAATTGGGATGATAATCCCATCTTCATGCAGGATTATGCTCCCATTCACACAGCTGGGAATGTCAAAATGTACCTGCAGAGCATGATATTCCGTGTTTAGATTGGCCTGCACAATCTCCAGACCTCAATCCTGTCGAAAACGTACAGCATTACATCAAACAACAGCAACGCAATGATAAAATTTCAAATCTGAAAGTACTTTGGACAAAAATTAAAGAGAAGTGGAATGCCCTCTCACCAGAGTATTGCTGCAGAATAATTCAAGGAATGTCAACAAGATTGCAGGCTATCAAAGTGGTCTCTTCCATTGTGTTCTTGTTGTATTTGTGTTGCATTAATGTTCTAAATTTACATTTAAATAACAATTTTTCATTGTGCGGAGTTTCTTTTTGCCTTTTCGATTTGAAATTTTTTAAATTGACGTGAACACTAGGATACTTCAATTAAAAGTCAAATATGAACAGGTAAAATTATAGAGGAATAAAAGGCAAATCAAATGAGGAATACGTTGTTAAAACAGTTACATTCAATTTAGCTTAAATTTGCGGTTTTTGAAAAAAATTGCAAGTGCGGACTTTCTTTTTGTCGCTACTGTACAGATATATGCATCTTTGGTCAAGTTTTATTATCAAATGTAATCAAGACCTTGGAAAGTATAAATAGGCTCTTTGAACAACTCGAAACCAAGTAACTAGATTAAACCTTAATTACTTGTTTTAAATCTTGGGTGTAAGGGAGAGAGATAAAATCGAATGAAATTAAAGTAACAAAAAAAAAACAAAAACAAAAAATGAATAAAAACATTTTTTTAAAAAATCGAACACGACAAGGTTTAGTCATTGATCATGTTACCATGACAACATCAACTTAACAGAGGTCAAACCGACCTTACACGATTTCATTTTCGTAATCTCATATTAAACATACTTTATTAGTAAGCAAATTTATCGGATTTTTTTTCTTTTTTATTTGTTCAATATCTTTTTAAAAAATCCACTCACTTAGATGTCAGGAAAACCTTTTAGAGTCATATTACTTCAATCCGGGTTCTTTCGTCTTTTTTTTTTTTTTTTTTTTTTTTGCCTGTTAAATGAATAAACGCGAATGTTGGGCCCATTTCTCGCACAAACTGTAAAGTCAAAACACGCTCTTTCAAATTAATTCAACTTTATACAACATACGAACAGTGGGCTCCCTTTATCGTGCTAGAAAACTACTCACACCTGGCAGTATCTTATATCTAAAAAAAAAAAAAAAAAAAAAAAAAAACGATTAATCCGAACATCGTATATTGTAATCACATCTGGGCTGATGATTTTCATTCTCAGACACGACCCCCAAAAAGAGTATCAAACCTGAAAGAACCCGCACTGTTACCCATACGCCAATTTATGAGTTGAGCAGCGAGATGTCTATTCGAATTATGTTTAAATTTACGCAGGTTATTACAGTCACAAAAGAAGGAAAAGCGGGGATCGTAAAGTCTAGCAATCCAAGGGAAGAAACTGTTAGAATACAAGGCTTTCGACATCTAGAGTTTTAAATAGTGAAGAGGTGGAATTTTTCTGCTAGTCGGGTTGGGAATATGTACGTCTAGGTTGCACAACTGCTACTAGTACATTAGAGTACATTAAAGTACTTGTAAAATAGATATAGAAATGCAAAGTTCAAATGATGGGGCATGGGTTAGAGTAATAAATACGATGTTTGATTGTCTTTAAATATGATCGGCTGTTTGGGTTTCCAATCTCTGGAAAGCTGCACTCGCTAGATTGAGGCATACTGGTCTATTCTAAATGATGAAATAACTAACCGTGGATGATTATAAATATATATAGTGTCCAAAAAGTCGCTGACGGGTTGAAAATCTTCGTCATTTTATCATTAATGATTATTGTTTTCTCTATTCCAGATATTTTACAGATAATCTTTTGGAAATTAATTGTGGATAAGTATAGAATTAAACAATGGACGCAAATTGTTTTTCATGTAAGAGATAGCCCAAGTCACCACACAATTCGAAACATTTTGCGCCGATTTGAAGTCCAGGGAGCTATACCTGATCGTCTGCGAGCTGGCAGACCTTGAAACGTCATCACAAATCAGGAACGAAATAAAGGAGTTAAATCGCAATCCAGAGATTCTGCAATCCGTCATGAATAATGTTTTGGAAAGAGCACAAACATACGAAGCTGAAAATGGGCAACATTTGAAAGACATTATTTTTCATAAATATTGTTTGAATTTTGCATTTTTTTTTTTTTAATTTCAAAACGTCTTCGTCAGATTGTAGCAAAATTACAAAAAGATATCATTAAAATTACAAAAAGATATTAAAAATAAAGAATCTATTAAAGTTCAAAACCCTTCAGTGACTTTTTACTCATTAGGTCTTTGCTAATGAAGACAGAGATGGCTTCTGTTGCCGTGTTCGAATCTATCGACTGATGTTAATCGTGACCCTGTGCTGATGCTTCCTGAAAGGATGAAACACTAGTGTCCGTAGGTATGTAATTATTAATTAAAGCTCATAATTATGTCAGCCCATTAAGGAAACTCGTTTCTTATCGTTGAGCACTTTCAGTTGAAATAAAGTTAGACAATTTAGCTCATATGCGCAGCTTATCATATAATGATTAGATCACTCTGACAGACGTTAAAAAAACATTTTAAAAAGTAAATGTTCAAATTTCAACAGAATTTCTTGCGGTTAACGGTGGTCGAATGGATCAGATCCTTGCTAATGGAGCCAGAGATGGCTTCCGTCGCCGGGTTCGAATCTATCGACCAGTGTTAATCGAGACACCCTGCACTGATGATTCCCGAAAGTGTCTGTAGGTATTTAATAATTATTATAATATATATATATATATATATATATATATATATATATATATATATATATATATATAATTTAAAGGAGATTAGAATAATAGTCTAAAGAGCTAAGTGTATTTTAATGTAATAGTGAAATTACTAGTTTAATTAAAATACAGGAAATGCTCGTTGTAATTTAGATATATAATAAGCTCGATAGTTAAATGTCCTAGAGCTAATTCAATATTAAGTAATGTGATTTATAATTTAAAAATTATAAAAAATTTTAAAAATTTAAAAATCAAAATTTAATTAAATTAAAAATCAGTTTCATAAGAAGGAACAACAACAAAGTCAATTATCTGTACGATCGTTTCGGAAATCCGTGCTTTTTATTTGTGGTATACATGAAGTCACGTAGAACAATTATACATAGTTTTTTTGGTAAGCACGGTCTCCTCATCAGCAAATTTAGGAGGATTTCTATTGAATTGAAAAGACACCAAAAATAAACCTAGCATTAAAAGTAAGGCAGATGAATCTGAAAAATTGAAGTAAAAGGTTTGGATTTAAAATTTATAAGAAAATTAATAAGAAAATTGGTATAGGTTAGAGATAGAAATGAGTAGAAAAAAATATATTTTTTTGAATTTACATAATAAATTTGATTTAAAAATATATAGATATATAATTACCTTTTGGTTTTTCTTTTTTTGAAATCAGGAACTGTATTTAAAGTAGTCATTTAGATGTTTGCTATAGCTTTTTATTTTATTGGATGATGAATTTTAAAAGGGCGACGCTCGTGCAGTAAATTGTTTCCGTTAGCGTATTTTAATTTAAAGACGCTACAGTTAATATCTATAGAGAGAGTATTCATTTTGCAAGTTTTTAAGGGGAGATAATTGTCATGGCTTTATTTATTATTTGATTTACGAGTCTAAGGGCGGTAATTGGTTTAACTTAATTTATTAAAAAAAAAAAAAAAAAAAGTAATCTATATTTACTAATGAGTAATTTTTAATGATTTAAGGTGGAAATAGAAATCCTCCTAAATTTGCTGATGAGGAGACCGTGCTTAATTAAATTTTGATTTTTAAATTTTAAAAATTTTTTTAAATTTTTAAATTATAAATCACATTACTTAATATATATATATATATATATATATATATATATATATATATATATTAACCACCTCGAGGAATGCATATTATCACTTGGACGCAAGGGAGTACTATTTTGGACCATGAAGTGAGTTAAGCAGTGAGATGTTTGTTGTATATATATATATATATATATATATATTAACCACCTCGAGGAATGCATATTATCACTTGGACGCAAGGGAGTACTATTTTGGACCATGAAGTGAGTTAAGCAGTGAGATGTTTGTTTGTTTTTTTCAAATTACATTTACATTTCTGCAGGTTAATACAATCAGAGAAGCATAAAAAGGATTCCAAAGTTTAGCAATGCAAGGGAAGAAACTAAAAGGAATAAAAGGCTTTCCGACATCTACGGATCTCAACAATGAAGAGGTGGAATTTTTCTGCTAGTCGGGTTAGTTGCTACTATTACATCAAAACACATTAAAGTCATTGTAAAAAAGGCGTAGAGTTGACGTGTACGTGTGGTTAAATCGAAATTTCAATCAACTTAATTATGTAACCAAAAAACCGGGATCAAAATTTAAATACTTATGTCTCATTTCAATGCAAAATCTGGTCTAATAAATAAGTCAGATTGTAAAATATTTTTTTATATCTCTTGAGACATCGATATTTTTGGAATGTTTTCACGAAGCTAAAAATGATTGAGAAACATTGATATAATCCTAGAATGGGCGGCCTTTGAAAAATACAAAATATTATCGATTTCAAGAAGAGTGGCGTATAACTTTTACATACTCCCAGTTGTACTTAATGACCTGGAGTGCATTTCAAAAATGATTTTGAAATGCAATATGGTTCATGACTGACAATAGAATCGCAGATCACATTTTAATTAAAGAATTTCATCAGGTTACAATTTTAAGACCAGTCATCCAAGCAATCAAGAGCAAGGTACTAAAATTATTTCGACCTAAAAAAAAAAAAAAAAAACTGGATGAAAGGAGGAAAATGAGCTTAAATTCATATTTATCCTTTTACCATTTCTACCAACAATTAAAAATTAAGTTTAAGATATTTTAAAGAATCGTTTTTGGAACAGGAAATTTGGCTAAAATTGTTGTAGATTGCTATAACCAATTCCGATATTCCAAAAAAGTTCTGACTTTTTCGATACACAATTCTGATTGATCGTCCTAACACTAATTGCCATAGAGAATACTAATCATCATCATCATCATCATCATATGCTTTGCTTTGTTGGCTCTGTTCAGTTTCGAAAAACAATGAATACCCTCTGTAAGGGCAGCTGCGCATGTAATTGTGAGGCAATGGTTGCGCAATCTCTAACCACACCTCTGCTGAATCGACACTGATTGACTCCAGTGGTAAGGAGAAACCTAAAACGACTGGAAACAATGCCAAAATAAGTGGAGAGCCTATATAACACTTGGTATTTCCAAATGGTCACCCATTTTAGTACTGACCCGGTTCTACGCTGCTTAACTTCAGTGATCTAACAGGAACCGGTGTGTCAACGTAATCATGTCGTATGTTGCAGTAATTAATCGTTTTTTATATTTGTAGGCTGCCCGTTCAATGTACTATTAAATACATTCGGTAACATTACAAAAAACGTAATGGAAATGACATTTTCTTTTGTTTAGCTTTGTAAAGAAAATACTGACTTCCTTATATTGTTAGCTACCTTAAGTTGTCTATCAATGACTTCGATACTAGCCCATGGTCGTCTTCAAGTCCAATGTAAACAAGTTCTTAGTGAGCCGTTCTCCTTAAGTAATCCAATTTTCCACATTTCCACTACTAACGATTACTACGATATTGTCGCATTGACTACTGGATACTCTTTAGCTCTTATACACGAGATGTCTCTGGGCCTTGACAAGTGGTGACCCCTATGTAAAGAAAAAAGAAAAGAAAAAAGCCTTGATTATAATAATGTATTTATTTGCTTCCCCACCAAAGCAAATTAGGCACAAGGCCGTTTTTAATGTGGGGTAAAAACCAACTCCCCTAAAAGTAGGCAAAAAGGGGGCACTCCGGTTACCAAAAATAATAATTGTCTCAGTATAGAGGGTTTCCCCTTCATTGACTGGTACAAATTATCTTAAGTGCAGCATCTGCAGAACATATACTACACTTTGATCCCGGCCAAGAACAACAGAAAAAAGGCAAGCCTAAGCTTGGGATGAAAGTTTTGTAAAAAGAAAAAAAATCCAACCAGTACCTTAATTATATACGATAATCGTAGATAATCTTTTAAATTCAATCTCGTTTCGTATAACTAAATGGATTTAAAAAAAAACAACAAAAAAACTAATTTTCTCTTTGAGATTAAGTCAGTCTTTCTGACTTGATTATAAGCGTTTAATTAAACTAACCCCCTTTCCCCGACTTGTGAAAACATTAAATTCTAAAACTCTAAAACAAACAAATACATATATCCAAAGTAGAATACACATATCGAAATTCTGACGTCGTTCATTCATTCAAAGTACCCAAAGGATTACACACGCAACCACTGCGTACACGTATGCGTTCGTAAAGCCGATGTTAACTGCGTATGTGGCTACATAAGCATTGGTTCCTACTAAGCCTATCTTTAAAAGACACATCCTTTACTTCCTTCCTAAGTATTAATTTCTAAAAACCTTTAAAGGGAGTTTACCCTCCATTGAAAGTTAATCCTTTTAGAGACTTAAGATCAACTTTGCAGCGAAATTTGACTCGGCTCAAACCAGGGATCAAGTATTATTATCGCTGACACGACGTCTACTAGGATAGTACTATATTACCAACATCAATGCCAATACCAGCACCAGCACCACCACCACCACCACCACCACCATTAGTAATGCCGATAAAAAGTTGCATCCATTAAGCCATAATCAACCTAAGGAAAGAGAGGGCGCATATCCTCGTCGCAAGTACTAAGAGATTATGACAAGACTAAAGTCCACCAGACCGGCATTGACTGAAGCGAGACAGGGACATTCGAAAGAGATAAATACGTACATAAAGCATGGAATACGGGAAGGATAAATCGCTTGGGGGTGGAAGTTGAAGGCATTTGATGATGTAGTAGTAGTAGTAGTAGTAGTAGTAACTAATACTTAAAATATACAAGTCCTGACTTTGAACTAAGCCTGCTTAAGTTGACTATTAATCACGTAATACAATAAAAGCAAATAACTAATCCGGATAACGCTTCCAACTGGAATGCAAGCGGGGCAGGGGGACCTAAGTGGGTATAATGGTAGAATAAATTCGCACCCTGATCTTGCGAAGAAATTCTTCAAATATGACGTCTTCCTACCGAAATCTCATATTTACCACAATTATCGTTTTTTTTTTTGTTTTTTTGTTTTTTTTAACTATTTTTGTAAAAACTGAGATTCCCATATTCTCCACCACCAAACGCATCGTTAATACGATTATAAAACTCTGTGAACCGTGCACCTTTGTTTGAAACTTGTCTTCGACGATCGGGCAATTCCATCATTTTAAAAAAAGGGATGACAGGTGAATTTTGTATATCTCTACAATTCCCTAAATGCAACTTTGTCTCTGTGTGTGTGAGTTCTTTCCTTATAGACTCCAAAACGGCTGAACAGATTTTCTTTTAAATTTACACAAGTTTAGTGGATGAGTCTGGGAGGGATCTTAGTTTACTTTTGTTTCAGAATACTCCCGATAATAACCGATAATCGAAACCGTTCTTTTAATTTATCTATCATCGATCTATCATCCATGTCTTCGCTTAGTAACAATGATAGAACAACGAGCCGTGAAAATTCTACTGTGAATAAGTTGATAGCGAGATTTTTTTTCTTTTGTGACGTGGTCTGTAGGTTCAAACTCCGCACGTAAATTTCTTATTGTTTTTTTTTCATTAACTGCAAAGAATTTTATAAGACTTAAAAATGTACGTGGGGGATTGCATGTCATGATCTGTAGGTTCCAACGCCGCACGAAAACTGAACTATTGTACTTGACTTTAGGATTTAAAACTTAATTCAGGTCAGTATATACATTTAAAAATAATTTCATAAAATCAACAGTAGGTTCTCTACATTGAAATGTACACTACAGTGAATTGTGGACAAAGTTACTACGGGGAGGCATGTGAAGCTTTCTCCCAGTGCACAACGATGTGTTCCTGACTAGAGCAGGTAATCAATTTATTTGATTGACAATTGATCACGGATTTCTCCGATTTCGATGACAATAAAAGTATTGGAAGTGTGGAAACTTTGTTAATCCTCTGTAAATCCCGAGCAATTTTGGGGTGGGGCTAGTGTATTATATATATATATATATATATATATATATATATATATATATATATATATATATATATATATATAAAGCTGAACGTCTGTGTGTGCGTCTGGTCACGAATAGGCTCCTATATGGTTGACTATTATAGAAAACTGATCACATATAATGATGGAAGATGTATCGAGACACAGGAATGGGTATGTTTGATCTGGCAGAATGTGGGGTCTGCGTACGCGTCTGGTCCACAAAGTATGGAAATAAAAAAATAAAAAAAGAGAAACGTTTACAAGTGTTTTTGATATAGATGTGCATAAGAATACTTTGATAAGTATGTTTTAACTTAAATAGGGATGGTATAATAAAATTGTGGGGTCTACGTTACCGCCTGGACTCCATAGACTGGAAATAGGCACAAACTTTAATAGACTTTTGATATCTATCTGCGTAAGTATACTTTGATAATTATGTTTCAGTTTGAAGAAATATGGTATAATAAAATTATGGGGTGTTCGTTCGCGCCTGACCTCCATAGAATGGTAATATGTCACAAGGTTTAACAAGGTTTTTTAATATAGATCCACAGAATATTGTGATAAGTGTTTCAGTGTGAACAGGTATGGTATAATAAATTATGAGGTTTATCTATTTTACTTTTACTTTCATCATATTTTGCTTTGGTTTTGATACCCCCAAATTCGAAGCTATCTCTTTACAACCCTTTCTTTTCATAACCTATCATACGTTCATAAATCAGAGTCCATTTTCTATAATTTAAACCATTGCTAAAGAGTTTTCTTAATTTAGAATTTTTTATTATCTTAACATTTTCTGTAATTATCTGTCTTATCTCATTATTACAGAAAGGAGAGGGGTTACATTCTGGAATATTTATAAAATTATCATATATATTAATATGTTCTACCGTTCTTTGTTAATTGAACACCTTGTTACGTTTGGTTAGCCCTAGTTTATATGTAAGTATTGGTTGTTGCTATTTTGTTAGTACTTGTACAGTTTTTGGATTATTTAATATTTTAGGTAAATTTATATCATCAAAACCTTTATTTTCATACAAAACTACACACACAAAAACATATATATATATATATATATATATATACTTTACTTTCAGGCAGAATTACATATATATATAAATATATAACTACTTCATTTACTCACATAAAATTAATATACGAAAGTATAAATTTATGCATAAAATTTAAGTATTTACTTCAAAAGTGCTTAATAAGTAGGTAGAGCTAGTTAGTAATTTATAAAATATATATGGCGATTAAACTACACTGAATATTTCGCATTTCATCCACTCTAGGATTCTTCAGACTTATGCAATAATGAATATTCAGTGTAGCTTAATCGCCATATATATTTTATAAATTTATATATATATATATATATATATATATATATATATAAATTTATAAAATATATATATATATATATATATATATATATATATATATATATATTTTAAAAGCAAAGCGGGGCATTTTTTTTTAAACCTTATAAAAAAATCGACTATAATGTAAAAAGAAACAGGATCGACTAAAAGTAAGAAAAATAAATTGAAAAGGAAGAAGATCGACTAAAAGGGGAAGAAAGAAAAAAGAAAAGGGGGAACGGCGAAGAAACTTGAAGTACTTTCCTTCCTTTTCAATTTATTTTTCTTACTTTTAGTCGATCCTGTTTCTTTTTATATTATAGTCGATTTTTTTATAAGGTTTTACATTTTTTTTTAAAAATGCCCCACTTCGCTTTTAAACTATTACAATTCTGTTGTACTTCGAATATATATATATATATATATATATATATATATATATATATATATATATATATAAGTTATTTTTGAAGGCTTAATATGCAGGAATTGCAGTCTTTATGAGCAGATTAATAAATAAATAATTCAATTATTTTTTTTTTTTTTTACCTGAATGGGTTTTTTTCTTTCTTTTTTTTCAACTGTCAGTTGGTCCTGGATATGATCTTAAATTATATCTAGTGGTGAGGCCCCAGCTTGCGGGCTTTGGGGAGTGTGGAGCCAGCCTTTAATTGCCATTGCTCCCAGGTCCACTCTGACCCGGAGTGGTAGTACCTATTAGGGTATCAACTATGGGTTGAATAGAAACCGACTTGAAAACAACAAATATATTCTATTAAAAACATTTTCTTCAAAATCTTTGGATTCGGCATTAAATAACCTGAAAAGGGTTGACATGCCTAAAACAAAAACAACAAACCAACCAACCAACCAACCAACCAACCAACCAACCGTCATCGTCAGTGAAGAAACATATCTATTCTCTAGGCTGTCAATTGTATGTCAGCCATATTTTGCTCGTTTTTCTGAGAGATGGATTATTTCCTTTATTCTTGCAAACTCTGTCTCGCTCAAACTCAGTATAATAAGTATGCCGTGGTTTGCTTGAAGGATTGTTTAACAAATAAAAGGTGTTCACGAAGGCTTACAATGCAAGAATGTACGGTCGTTAAACAATACTTCAGGCAAACCACGCCATACTACAGAAATGGTTTCCTTCAGTCTTGACAGACTATGGATACCCACTGTACAGGGGTGGGGGCTGCGCATGTAATTTTTGTCGCAAGAGTTGCGCAACCTCACCTCTCCTGAGTCGATATTGTTGAATACCAATGGCAAGTGGAGGTTCAGGACGACTGGAAACAAATGCCGAGATAAGCGGAAAGCACATACAGCGCCTAGAATTCCCAAATGGTCACCCATCTGGTACTAGCCAGGCTCAACATTGCTTAAGTTTGGTGATCTGACGAGAACTGGTGTGTCAACGTGATTATGCCGTAGACAAAAAGTTATATTCCAAAATGCATGATGTTGACCATCTTATAATTTATTCCTTTAATTCAGTTGACCTATACAATTCTTGACAGTATCTGTTTCGTAGCGCAAAATCATTCAGTTAATTATTATATCAATCAATGAATCTGTTATGCCTTTAACTCATCAGAAGAAATAGCAAAAATCAATCCGTCAAAAGGAAATGAAGTGTGATTTGACTAAAATCCGAAAATTGGAAGTAAATACATTTTATTTTTCCATTACGCCATATTGATTTTGCGCTACGAAACAGATACTGTCAAGAATTGTATAAGTCAACTGAATTAAATGAATAAATCATAAGATGATCAGCAACATGAATTTGGGAATATAACTTTTTGTTACCTATTCTCTATATTGCTCTGTAATTACATTGAGCTTCTTAAATAAGGATTGATATATATTTCTATATATATATATATATATATATATTATTTGGGGTAAACAGTTACATATGGTCGTTACAAATAGCCATCAGTTTCAGTCAAAGAGACTTCATCAGGCGACCTGGAACATCTCGATGCTAAAAAGAAAAATGAAAATAAAAATGAAAAAAAAAACATTCTTTTTTTCATTTTTCTTTTTGGCGTCGAGAGTTTCCAGGTACCCTGATTAAGTCTCTTTTACTGAAACAAATGGCCATTTGTAGCGACCATAAGTAACTGTTTACCCCAAATAATAATAAAAAATATTTTGCTCTTTTTATTGAGCACTATTTAACAAACTCGTTGTCTTCCATTAGTTCTGACTTTTAAACACCTCAAACCTGAATATATATATATATATATATATATATATATATATATATATATATATATATATACTTGTTTATTGTTATATAAACATGCTCACATCCCGCTGCTACAAATAGCCACTTGTTTCAATCAAACAACATATATCATCAGGCAGCGACTTGACTATTCAAAAGTTCAATGAATAACCTTATTTATTCATTGAACTTTTGAATAGTCAAGTCACTGCCTGATGATATCTGTTGTTTGATTGAAACAAGTGGCTATTTGTGGCAGCGGGATGTGAGCATGTTTATATAACAATAAACAAGTATTATCAGCTCTTTTTATTGAGCACTATCTAACAACCTCGTTGAATTCATTAGTCCATTACTTTTGAATAAAATGCCCGAGTATATATATATATATATATATATATATATATATATATATATATATATATATATATATATATATATATACTAGCAAAAGTACCCGTCGTTGACTGCGTTTAAAAACAGCCTACAGAAAATGGATTCTGATTTATGAAAGTATGATAGGTTATGAAAAGGAAGGGTTGTAAAGAGACAGCTTCGAATTTGGGGGTATCAAAACCAAAGCAAAATATAATTAAAGTAAAAATAAAATAGATAAACCCCATAATTTATTATAGCATACCTGTTCACACTGAAACACTTATCACAATATTCTGTGGATCTATATTAAAACACTTTGTTACACTTTGTGACATATTTCCATTCTATGGAGGTCAGGTGCGAACGAATATTATACCATATTTCTTCAAACTGAAACATAATTATCAAAGTATACTTACGCAGATAGATATGAAAAGTCTTTATTAAAGTGTGTGCCTATTTCCATTCTATGGAGGCCAGGCGCGAACGCAGACCCCACAATTTTATTATCCATCCCTATTTAAGTTAAAACATACTTATCAAAGTATTATTATGTATATCTATATCAAAAACACTTGTAAACGTTTTTTTTTTAATTTTTTATTTCCATACTTTGTGGACTAGGCGCGTACGCAGACCCCACAATTTTTATAAACCACCGTCTTGCCAGATCAAACATACCCATTCCTGTGTCTCGATACATCTTCTATCATTATTTGTAATCAGTTCTTTTAAAATAGTCAACCATATAGGAGCCTATTCGTGACCACACTCACACACACACACACACGTTCAGCTTTATATATATATATATATATATACACACACACATACACATATATATATATACACACACATATACACACATATATATATATACACACACATATATATATACACACACACACATATATATATATATATATATATATATATATATATATATATATATATATATATATATATACATATATATATATATATATATATATATATATATATATATATATATATATAGCTTAATGTAAAAGGAAAAGAGAAAGATCAATTCCACAAAATGAGATTTATCCGGATAATGCCAAGCTCAATAATAATTTTTGGAGCTTATACAATAGGACAACAATAGTATGAAATGAAGACACAAAACTATATATTGGTCGATATAGAATGGATCATTTATTGAATAATGGAATACAGGCAAATTTGGGGGATAGAAGGGACTCTTTATGCCAGGACATTTCGGAGCCTATTGCTTTTCATCAGAAGAGTAGAGAAGGCCCTAGGTCCTTATATAATAAGCTTCTCCTTATTTATTTAGAATTCAATAAAGCTTCCCCCACATTCTATAATTCCTCTTAATCTTTTTCATCCATAATGAACCTTACGCTAGACGCCGCATCTTCCCCATGCTACCTAGCACCTTCTTTACTCTTTTGATGAGAAGCAATAGGCTTCGAAATGCACTGGCATAAAGAGTCCCTTCTTTCCCCCAAATGTTGCCTTATTCCATTATTCAATAAATGATCCATTCTATATTTACCAATATATAGTTTTGTGTCTTCATTTCATACTCTTGTTGTCCTATTATATATATATATATATATATATATATATATATATATATATATATATATATATATATATATATATATATATATATTGATTGATTGATTGAAATTTTAAATTCGACCGTTTTGGATTTTACCATTTTTGGATTTTTACCCTTCACCGGACTATCCATTCATGTGAAATCTTTTTATTATTTTTCTTTTGCCTCTTGTTCCCCTTACCTCACCCTTTTTTTTAACCAAGTAAGATCTTTGACTTACTTGTAGTTTCATTAAATACTTTTATATGCAAAATCCGATCCTGCATTTTGTTAATTCCTGCCCTCTGATGAGAAGGAGAGTATTTCTTCGAAACTCCTCGGATTAAGGACTATCCACTTACCTTGTGCTTCCTTTTTTAAAATTAAATATGTTTTTAACTCTTTTTCAAGATGTCTTTTAACATGTTTTATTAATCATTTGTTCATATATATATATATATATATATATATATATATATATATATATATATATATATATATATATATATATATATATATAAGCTTATTTGAGTTAGTTGGCACACGAAAACGTGGAGTGAAATTGTCTTGTACTCTCTGCATTGGTTAAGGAGTGGAACGATCATCGAATCTCAAACGTAGTAGAAGGAACTTGAAAAGACTAACCTTTTGCAGATGTTGGTTTCAGTCTCTACTACTTTTTATCATTTGATTGATTCTTTAAGGATAGCGAAAGTTATAATATATGCGCGCGCGCGCGCGCGTGTGTGTGTGTGTGTGTGTGTGTGTGTGTGTGTGTGTGTGTGTGTGTGTGTGTGTGTGTGTGTGTGTTTTGTCTTTTTCGCCAATTCAATCTAATTTTGGAAAAAGAGCTCAACAGATTATCTTGGTTGTCATGGAAACAATAGCTTTCTTCTTCTTTATCATCTTGTCAATTTCTTGCGTAATCTCTTGTTTTTCTGAGTCGTGATTTCAACGACGAATACATTTTAATTGGGTTAAACTGATAAGCCAAAAGGAAACCGCGCCAAGAAGACGTCGAAGAAAAAAAAAACGGGTTTTAGTCTTCTTTTGCTTTCTCGCAAGATTTTCAACACAGATAAGAAACATGTAATGGCTCTAATGGCTCAGGAAAGCGGCGGCGGCGGCGGTGGAAGAAATGGTGGTGGGGGTTAAGGTAGGCGGTATTTTTCTTTGTGTACGCGAGTAAAGTTTCGGCAATTTAGTGATGGTATTATGAGGCAGAAATCTGAAATTGTTGCTGCCTCTTTGTGGTCTTAGCAAATTGGAGACCCTAACCAGACCCCGTCTCTTAGATAAAATGGAATTGTCATGTATCTTTTTCATTGAATGTCTACGGTTTTTTTGGGGGTTTTTTTTTTTTACACGGTGGTCACCACTTATCAAGGCCCGGAATCCACTCAGGGATAAGGATTAATAAAACGATGTGTTTGTAATATGTATATCAGGTTGACAAGAAAGTTTTTTGCGGTTTTTTAAACTTTTATATTTAGAAGACCACATCTTGGCTCAAACAAACATTTTCTTGGTCAAAATAAGCACCGTCAGAATGAACACACTTTTGCCAACGACAAATCAAGCGTATTTATGCCAAAAATCTTGTGTTCTGGTGGTGATGAAGTCGCTGAAGGCGTTTTTGATATCGTTTATGTGTTTTTAAGTATTCCTCACATAGAAAGCCACTTAAAAAAGTGTTGGTTGGTAGGTGAGGCAGAGTTATGTAGCCCAATTTGTTAAACTTCTGCAACATCTGGGCTGGTGCATCTGCTGCTTGTCTCTCGCTCCTGGACAGGGTTCAAAAGAGAGTCGCCAACCTGATAGGTCCAGAACTGTCATCTTGGCTTCAGCCTCTGTCCCATCGATGAGATGTTGCATCCCTCTGCCTGTTCTACAAATACTTTAATGGTGAATGTTCTGACGAACTGCTAACACGTGTACCTCCCCGACGTAACTACACCTGACAAACCCGACAAGCTACTAATCTCATCCCTTTACAGTAGAGATCCCTAGGTGCAAGAAAGCCTTTTACTCCAATAGTTTCTTCCCCAGAACTGCAGGTTTTTGGAACTCCCTTCCGGGATTCTGCTTTCCTAACTGCACTGATATGCAGAAGTTCAAGTGTAATGTTAACAAACATCTTTCTACTAATCTCCCTTCATAATGACCCCGCTAATAAAGTCCCTGTTGGTAGCCCTTTTCTTCAAAGTGGCACTGTGCCTTGTTTGGGGTGAAAACTGAATAAAAAACAAAAAACAAAAAAACATTGGTTTAGCAACGTGCGGTCGGGCATTTTCTTGGAGGAGAATTGAGCCTTTTCTGTTGACTAATGCTGTGTGTTGTTGTCGAAGTTTCTGAGACATTTCTATCCATTTGTTGACGATACTTATCCGCCATTCTGGTTTCGCCTGCATTCAAAACAACTAATAGTAAGCATGACCTTCTTTTGGTGCAACTCTGGCTTCGGGATGTGTCATGGAACTGCTTTGGCGTCTAACCACTGAGCTGAGCGTCCCCGATTGTCGAAAACAACCACTTTTCATCATAAGTCAAACCCCGGTTGAGAAACTAGTCGTTCTTGTGCTTAAAAAAGGGGAAGATGACATTTCATAATGGCGTTTCTTTTGGTTGTCGTTCAAATCATAAGGCACCTATTTATCAAGTTTTTTTGTCTTTCAAACTCTCTCAAGTGGTTGGAAATCGTTGTATATGTTACGTTTGATTCAGAAGCAATTTATCGAATTATCGAACAGTTGTGCGTAGACTGGCATCGATTAAGACTCTTAATTGACCATTGTCAGCATCCGATGGCCGACCACAACGCTCATCATCTTCAAGACTCTCGCCGCCATATATATATATATATATATATATATATATATATATATATATATATATATATATATTAAGATAAGTACCATGAAAATGGGCTAATTTTGTGCTCTAGTATTTATTTTTCTACATAGTAACAACCATTTTCTATGAAGCTTTGCAAATGATGAAGGATGGCCCGGTTGTAATGATCCAGAGCGAGCTTTGTCACTCAAATCTCTGTCGCCACTCTGAAATCGACGAACCCAACTTTTAACTGTGCTGACATCAACTGCATGGGCTTCGTACACGTTAAACATGCGCCAGTTAATGTTGATCGATTAAATTTTTTTATGCTTGGGGGAATACAATGACGTAAAATCTGCTTCTGATGCACGTCCATGACAGGCATAGTTTTTTAGCGTCTCACACCGTCAATATCTGCAAAGGAAAGATGAAACT
>NC_136510.1:104596946-104624446 GCF_053919585.1 Euprymna scolopes | reverse complement strand
TGCCACCACTGACTCAGAAGAAGTGTAGTTAGAGATTGCGCCACTCTTGCCACAAAAATTCCACGCGCAGTAAGTATTCATAGTCTGTCAAGACTGAAGGAAGCTCTCACACACACATACACACACACACACACACACATATATATATATATATATATATCTGTCTATCTATCTCTCTCTCTCTCTCTCTCTCTCTCTCTCTCTCTCTCCATATATATATATATATATATATATATATCCTCTTAATCCTTCTTCCCCCTCTCTTTATTCTTATATTCTATCTTTTTTTTTTTACACGGTGGTCACCACTTATCAAGGCCCAGAAGCTACTCAGGGATAAGGGTTTTTGCAAGTACAGTACATTAGTGTGGAGATTTGATGAAGTGTTTACTTAAGGGGGCGGTTCATTAGGAATTGGTTAACGTTGGACTTGAAGACATCCAAGTTGTAGTCAGGTGGGAAGCAGGCAGACGGAACAGAATTCCACAAGCGTGCAGTTCTAAGAAAGAAGCTTTGTTCATGGAATCCACGTTTTGATTTAAGCACAGATAAAGAGTGGGGGAAATTTTTCACAGTGGATTCAGTTAGACGGGTGTTTTTCGTGAAAGATTGGCGAGGGGGGGGGCAGTCTTTCATTTCTAATTCTGCTTCTATCATTTGAAACGGCTTAACACATATTATACACGAATATATGTATTTTTTACTTGGTTTCCGAAGAAATGATTAAAGACGTCTCTGAGATCTCCTTAGCCAATAGCGATTTACGCCATGTCCTTTTTTTTCTAAGAAAACGAAAACAAATTATTTAGAACAAACTATCAAAAACCGAGCGAACAATGGAAATATTACCTCCACCCCGCCACCGCCCCCGCCTCAACAACTCTGACAATGATCTACTTGTCAAATATTTTTTAAGACAAAAAGGAACTTTTATCCTCGTTAAAAAAACACTAGAAATACAGCGCAATGTTTGTGTATATATATATAAATATAAAAAAAACGAAAGCAAAAGAAATATATCAGAAATACTTCGTGCTTGATTGATTTTGAGCAATCAAGGGTTTCTTCTTTCACGTAATGGATTACCGGAGATTATAATACCGGATGAAAAATGGACCATTCCGTATATTAAAGTAAGATTCTTGCGCTGTCATTGTTTTTTTTTGTTTTTTGTTTTTTTTATATGAAGATGACGTCAAAACTTTTGGTGTACGACAACATACACGGATCCATTCGCAGGCCAAGATTCTAAGTTTTTTTCGTCTTATATTCGTTTGTTTCTATCATTCCTTGCTTTATATCGTCATCCGTTGCTGTTTATCAATCATTCGTACTCCCCCTCCCCCGCCGAGTTACCTCTCTGCCCCCACCCCACATTCTCTGGTTCTTGACGGACTTAGTTTTTAACCTCAAACATTCTCAAATGAGCATTTCATGAGCGACAATAAATGGGAATAGACAAGAGTCGAAATTATCCGAATTTCATCGTAAAATTATTCTTAATGGTATTGACTTTACGGCACATCGACCCTTTTTGGTTATTGGCAAAAGTACAAAGAAACACTCAAGAACACCTTAAAAAAACAACAGCATATAATTTATATAAAACGCACTAGATTGAAATTCTATATTGAACTCACCGAATGTTAACACGAGGAAGCGATACATACAAGCTCTACTCACATGTAAAGCACTTTTGAAAAATTGATTTTCCAATTCATATTATCAATATATATATATATATATATATATATATATATATATATATTGTTTTAACAAAAAACAAGACTTCAAAGAATGGTTTGATAGCAACAAATAGTGTAATTCGTAAAAAAATACTTCGCAAGGATGAAATATAGGTAAAATACTTTCGATTGTTTTCTTTTCCTTATCATGGAAATGGTTTCCATAATGTTTTATTGTTAAAGTGTTTTTTATTCAATAAGTCTGAAGAAAGGCTGTTCTTGTGAAAATTTTCAAACGACATAATGTTTGAATTTGTCCGAATAGTCTTGAAACAATTGTAACTAACGTTAAAATACACTTTTTGTTGCTATCAATCCATTCTTTGATGTTTTGGTTTTTGTTAAAACAATATATGAATGCTCAATTATGAAATATGATAATTTTGTAGCTTACAGTTTAAGTCATCTCTTTTTGGCTTACAATTTATTGGTATATGAACGATTACTGAATTATATAAACCCAGTAAAATTCGTTATAATCATTAGATCACTATGGACGGACATACACTTGTGCCCGATATTATTCATACCCCTCGGATCTTTGAGATTTCTATAAGAATATTGCTCAAACCAGAAGGTAGACAATATTAAAGGGATTTCAAACAATAAATCAAGCATAAGCATTTAATTTAAACTCAACAAATAAATAAATTATGCAAGTTTGAAACATTATACAAAGAAAAACAATAATGGCACTAGTTCAAAATTATTCATACCTCTCTTACTAATAGTCAATAGCATGCCCTTTATTCTTAATAACTGACTGTAACCGTTTGGGATATTTATCAACAAGGTTTTTACAAGTATCAACACTGATTTTTGACCATTCTTCAATGCAGTAGTTCTCCAAATCCCTCAAATTTCTAGGTTTCCGCTTTTTAACCTCAGTTTTCAATATGTGCCAGAGGTTTTCGATAGGGTTCAGGTCGGAACTCTGGCTAGGCCATTCCAAAACATTAATTTGATTATCCTCAAACCATTTCTTGACTATTTTGGCAGTATGTTTTGGATCATTATCCTGTTGAAGGACCCAGTTTGGTCCTAAATGGAGCTTCTCCGCATCCTGTCTAATGTTTTTCTGGAGTATCTCCAAATATTGCTCCTTCTTCATGGTTCCATCTATCTTGACCAAACTACCTGGACCACTAGCCGAAAAGGAGCCCCAAAACATTAGGCTACCACCACCATGTTTCACCGTGGGTATGGTGTTCTTTGGGTTGTAAGCTTCTCCTTTCTTCCTTCAAACGTAAGAAGCATCCATATGGCCAAACAATTCAATTTTTGTTTCGTCAGTCCACAAAATACTTGAGAAAACGGACTCTGGAGAATTCACATGGGTCCTAGCAAACTTTAGACGTGCTGCAAGGTGTTTTCCGGTGTGCAATGGAGTCCTTCTTGGTCTTCTTCCTTTCAGACCATTTTCATGCAGAGTCCTTTGCAATGTTTGCCTTGATATTTTTATGCCAGAAGACTCCAGATTTTCTAAAATGTCCTTATTAGTGGTGGTTGGATTTGCATTAACACTTCTTACAATATTCCTGGTGGCTCTAGCAGACAGTTTCCTTTTCCTTCCTCTACCAATCAAGTTGTTTGTTGTGTGGTGGCTCTGGAATTTTTTGATGATGCTCTGTACTGTTGCTGTAGGGACCTCAAATTTCTTGGAAATTGACTTGTAACCTAAACCATCCTTATGTGAATTCACAATTTTAGTCCTAAGATCATTACTAAGCTCTTTTTTCTTCCTCATTCTAATAATTTTTATTCTTTTATTGGTTTTCAGTTGATATCATTTTAATTTCTGAAAAATGCAAAAAACGAAATGAAATTAATCAAAGGTTGTATAAAAGCATTCAAAATAAGAATCAAACAGAAAACAAACAGTCAGAAACTCGATTAATACTAAAAAAATAAGGGGGTATGATTATTTTTGAACATTGCAGATTTTATAAATAGCTGTATATTTCTTTTATTACAAGTATCCCGAGATTTTAAAATGACGAAAATGATCAGAAGAGGTTTATTAAGAATATGTATCAATATGGACGTAAACAATAAATTCTTACAAAAGTTACACCTAATAAACTCAATTTTCAAGGGGGGTATGAATAATATCGGGCACAAGTGTATATATATATAAACATTAACAACTATAAAAACCTTTCCAATCATCGGTTGTCCTTGAAGACAGCATCCTTCCCGACACTATGTAAGTTCAGTAAAGGATTCGATTTAATGCGTTTTATATAAATCACTAGCTTGGGCGCTCGGTGTTGCCCGGGTGTTTGAAGGTGTGTGTTGAGCAAAAAAAAAAAAGTGGTAGTAGGCAGGCAAGCTTGAACCCGTACCGTGAAGGAGGAAAAGAACGTGAAAACAGAACAAAAAAAAACGTGACGTCTTTGCCGTTGCGTCCATCGCCAAACCGAAAGTGGCGAAGGTTTAAATTAAAGCTAGTCAATCGAAAAGAGGGGATAACTTTCGAAAATATCGGCGAAAGAGGCGACCACTCTTTGTAGAGAAGTGTCAAGTTGAATGTGAAGAAATTAATGTTTTTAGGCAAATTTTCGATATTAGTAATCCGAAGGGTCGAGCTTCAAAACGATACCGATCTCGTGAAAATTCGTCGCTTCTGTCGAAAGTTTTAGGCATACATACATAAATACGTACGTACATACATACATACATACATACATACATACATACGTACGTACGTACGTACGTACATTGAAATAAACAGGTGAGATTTATATTATAGATTTAAGAGAGGGCAGTAAAGGGGCCCATTTACTTTTTTTTCATTAATTGATTCTCTGGAAAAGAGACATATTCCATACTTTGCGCTCCGACAAAATTAAATCACTACTTAAATGCCAAGTTTATAGTTTACTTAGATTATAAATCGCTTGAATACTCGTTAAATTCATTCTTGCAAAATAGGAAAATTTACCTATGGGCTATGTGTATAGCTGGATGTAATTGTGCAATAACGCATTTGAAGAGCAAGTGTCTCCAGATCTATTATCGCATTCAAAAAGCGATTTAAGCAGCTGCCAAGATACACATGTAGAAATAGATAACAGGGTTAAAGAGGTTAGCGTAATAAATGCAAACCGGGTTCAAACCCGGAACATTTTCTAAATAAAACGAGGAGACCCGAGCAGAAGAGTCTAAGAAGCCTACGCTAGCAGAATTTGGCATGGTATGTGAAAACGAGGTTTTGTTTTACGAATTCTCAAGTGTTAACTATTCTGTACTTTTTTCATTTAATCCCGAATTTTCAATTGTTTCATTGACATTATTAAAATTTTCAAGTTGGTATTCATGGTATTTTTTTTTTACAAGGGAATCACCATTTATTAAAGCCTAAAGTCCACTCAAGGATAATGGTTAATGAGCATACAATGGTCATCAAGATAGCAGCATAGTAATCGTAAGTGTTAAAAATTGGGTTTAATTTGATTATTAAAGGGGACGGAGCAATAAAGACTTGTTTACATTCGACTTGAAGATAACAATATTGTAGTCAGATGGAAAGCAAGCCAGTGGAGCAGTGTGCCACAAGTTGACAGTTCTGGGAAAGAAGCTTTGTTCATGGAATCTGCGTTTAGATTTAGGCACAGATAGAGAGTGGGAGAAAATGTTGATAGTGGTTGTAGCTAGACGAGTGTTCTTTTTCTGAATTTTTGTCAAGGAGGAGATCATGCTTGTAAAAAAATCATAAATATATGGAAACTCTTTCTTGTTTTTTGTTTAATTTTTGCTACAACACCATTTCGATTCGAGGACCAGAAAAAGAAGGGGATAACTTTACCCTCGTGGGGAGGCAGGTTAATAGGGAGACTGGCTAAACATGGTTCCATGTTATTCATAGATCTATGTGATCTTACGGCATATCAACCCTTTTCTGGTTATTTTATGCCTAACTCGGTTAATTCCATTAAATCCTTTTAGGCATCAAGTTCCTAATATCTTTAAATATTCACAGATTATTTGCTGTGTCAGCATATATTGTTACGTAATAGGTCGAACACAGGAAAGTGTCGATCTATATTTAGTTATCTATTTCTGTATCTATCCATCTCGGTCTATCTATCTATCTAACTGGAGGGATGGACGGGAGATGAATAGTAATAAAATCTGTCAAAATATGGTAAAATTATATTATAGACGAAGTTTACCGGAAGTGCTGGTCAGCTGATCGGATCTACGTGTGAGTAACGTGATCAGGTTAGCTGGAGATCATCGGGGAATTGGAATTTGGACGATGAGCAGAGTGGACGGTTTAACAGGTCGTCCCCACTTCACTAGGTGGAGGGGGAGTTGACGTGTGTCAAAATAGAGACCTAGAATTAACTCCGCAAGCAAAGATATTCACTTTCCATTCTTCTGCGATCGACACGTGGAAAGTGGCTAAAAACTATATAAAAACCAATCATCATCTTGGAGTCAATGTGTTTCATCCAAACAGATTCCAGCCTCCCCTCCAAGAGCAAGATGAATTTCAGGTGGGCAAGATCAACGACGCATGAAGTTAAGGTATGTTCAAAATACATATCACACACACATACACACACACACACACACACACACACACACACCTGCATATGAACAATTAAATATGAATATATAATAAATAGACAGCAACAACATAATTCTACGGTTCAAACAGTGAAGAATCACCAACAATAGACATTTAGTGACACGTATACACATCAGGCTGAAACCTTCATCTCAAGTACGCATATCAACATTTAGCCGATTATACAACATACACCGTTTTGGTGCCTTTTTTGTACACGATAATATAACAATATTTCCTATAAACAAATATTCAACGAGAAACAGTACACATATAGAACATAATCCCGAAGTTATATTCCAAAAATAATGTATTTGGGTGTTGGTTGTTCGTGTTTTAATTTAATCAATTCAGATAAGGTTAAAAAAAACTTTTTATAAAATATGTTATAAAATACTTCTGTTCGTTAGATCACACAAGTTAAGCAACGTTGAGTCTGGTCAGTACCAGATGGGTGACTATGTAGAAATATTAGGTGGTGCATGTTATTTTATCCCTGGCCGGATATACATGCGGCTAAGGAGCGCTTGTGAATTTGATATTCTCTAAAAACTTCCTCTTTTAGTGGGAGCTGGTTCAGCTTGCACAGGACGGACACCATACCCTATATATTTCCCAGTTACAAAGTTCACACCTTCGGTACATGTATTTCAGTCTAAGTGTTGGGTTGTCTGTTTTACTGCACATCAATTATTTTAGGTGTTTTAAGCCATGCACTATGTGATCAAGCTGTTATGTTATCCATTTTTTGACGGTAAGTGGTAGGATAACAGTCCGCAAATAAATAAATAAATAAATCATCTCAAACGGTGCCAAAATATAAAATAATATATAATACCATTCGATATGGATCCGACGATGGAAGACCAGCTAAGAACGAAAACTTGGTTTTATAAGACCAAAAACTCCAACCTTGATCGCCCTTGAGGGTCCGTGGCACAATGGAGAGAGGCGTTGATTTTCTACGGTACCAGATGAGTATCGTCTGAAAATAAGGGTTTCAATCCTACCCAGAGAAGGCCAGAGGTTTACATGGCTAAAACGTGATGAGGTGCTCGTCTGAACTCCAATCTCTGGTCCCCCCTCGCCAATCTTTCACGAAAAACACCCGTCTAGCTGAATCCACTGTGAAAAATTTCCCCCACTCTTTATCTGTGCCTAAATCAAAACGTGGATTCCATGAACAAAGCTTCTTTCTTAGAACTGCACGCCTGTGGAACTCTGTTCCGTCTGCCTGCTTCCCACCTGACTACAACTTGGATGTGTTCAAGTCCAACGTTAACAAATTCCTAATGAACCGCCCCCTTAATTAAACACTTCATCAAATCTCCACACTAATGTACTGTACTTGCAATAACCCTTATCCCTGAGTGGCTTCCGGGCCTTGATAAGTGGTGACCACCGTGTAAAAAAAAAAAACTATGGAAAGCAGTAATTACTGGGGATACAGTTACGAGACTCAGCATTCCTATCGCGATTAATCAACTGAAGAAGGCCAGAGAATGAATTGACTGAAACGTGGTAAAACAACAACAACAACTATGAAGATGTGGTTAACAGTCCGCAAATAAATAAATACACGCATAAATTACTGGTCTCAAAGGATTCAAAAAAAATATGTAATAAAAACGGAATGGTCATATTTAATGCTGCAAAGACAGGATTTCTTTCACACACAAAAAAAAAAAAAAAACGATACCTTTCCAACAATCGATTATCTTTCCGAACGTCCGATGTTCAAATGCCTCGGCCTAACATTTTCAGGCAACATGAGCTAAACTAAGTAGACACAAGATGTTGCTAACTCTGCTTCAAAAGATATAGGGTCTTTCTAAATGTAATGTGAACAAATACCTTACGCATCTCCCAACAAAGACGCCAAAAGAAAATCTGACTTCTATCACAGTAACAGCTTCTTTTTTTTAATCAGTGGCAATGTGTGAGAAAAATGAAATAAAAATATACATTCCCTCAACCTTTTATTATTTATGCACGACAAATTAAGGCACGTCAACGATACGACATTTTTTTTTAACTTAAAAAAATCGAGTTTTGATAAATGTTGTTTAATATTTTGCCAAAAATAAACTCTTGATATCATATAATTTTTGGAGGCTAAATACTGTGGCTAAACTAATTCTGTATTGTTTATGTGGCAAATGGCTTGAATATAGAATCAGCAGCAGTTAATGGTCGTGCCTGCTCGTTCGGCATCACTTGTTGCTCCAATAACATCTAGATCTCACAAAGAATGAAGCAGCATGGGGGGCTGATTTCACGCCTCTGTCGTGCCTTGATTTGTCATACATAAATAGTAAGCCCCCACCCCCCACCCCGCAACAATACATAACTTTAGAAGAATTAAATATTAATACCATTCTACAATAAAATTAATACGTAAGTAAATATAAGAAAGAGATCTAGTAGGATTTTAACCCTGTGCAGACGGTTCCAAAGGTCGTGACGCAAATATTAAGGAAGGCTTCTTTCTTTTTAAGGTTATTTTAGGTGAATAATTATTTTCTTAACTTTCCGATAATCTCATTGTACAATGTTATATCACTGTCAGTAATCAGTCTCCCCCTTGAACCCGTGGAGTTTTTCCCCTTTCCCATGACTTATCCACCCCAACTTCCTTTGTTTATCGTCGGATGAGTCAGGGACTAACTGTACATTATAAGCAATTAGGCGACAGGAAGTGATGCTGCACCATTAATCCTAACATCTGGAAAGCAAGTACCTTGTCTTCAGGTGATGGTCAATTTTCCGAAATATTTCAATTCTGTTCCCTCTTGATCTCCCCACAAACACCTATATCCCCAAATGGCCCGCCAATACTCAATTTAAACCCCATTCTTCCCTCGTTTCCCGCCATGTGTCTTAGATTCTGTTATCTCTAAATTTCAAGACACAAAGGACAAATTAGTAGCTCGGCTCGATTTTAGCTGAGGTCATCTATAGTAATAAGCTTTTGTCCGGCAAATATCTACCTTAAGGTTATTGCATTTCACGGACTGGACCCTACCATCTGTTCTTCTTATTACTTCTGCTCCTCGACCCTCTGCTCGTCGATGGTTGAGGTGGAGCCGAGAGGTAGAGGGCACGTGTCTTTGGCCATTCGATCCGTTGGTTTGTACTGCGAGTTAATTTCGCTTCTTATATTTAACTATCATCCTACTTCGGCCGATCTTGACTGATTAAAATGTGGCGAAGGGGTCAGGGGGCGGACAATGAGGTTCAACGACTAGTGCCACAAGGCGGATTATGACTAAGCAATTGGTCACTCGGTTTCTTCTACTAACAATGACCGGAACCTTGTTCCCAACGGAGCTGATGTCAGCGTCCCCACTACTCGGTGTTCGAATTACTGGAATACGTACGTCATCATCATTTCCGTTTGATAATATTATCATTATTAATAACACAGAAACAGTGGACTTCAGGATTGGCTCTTTTTTTTTTTTTTTTTTTTTTTTTTTTTTGACCTGGCGTAGCACATGGTGTCATCCTATAGATAATTGCCAATCAGGCAACGTGATTGGTCAATTTCACTCATCATATGACACTCACCCAGCCACCTTTCTCGTTTTCTGTATATCTATCTATCTATCTATTTATCTAGAAAACATGTGTTAGGATGATTCTTTCAGCGATATAAAGAAGGCCTTCAGGTCTAAACATGGAAGATAAAAGATAATCTTATATTATGAAAAAAGCTTTGCGTGAGGAAGTTTACCCCCCTCCGCACACACCATTGCTTGGACAGAACAATAAAATGATTTTTTTGTTTTGTTTTACATCACTTAAATATCTTCATTATATATATACTAGCAGGCCATCCGGCGTTGCCCGGTCGTAAAATACGTATAAATATTATACAGGGTGGTCGCTAGAAAAGCGGGAAATTTGTCAAACAACGATTTAGTTTTACAAAGAATAATTTTTACAAAGTTTTTCTAAGACAAATGTTATATCATACTCATAAATACTCAAAATGTCGTCTGTACACTTCCCTGCAGTGTATTAACCTAGAAATACAAGTTCTTGGTGCGTTTTGAAGGGTCAAAAATAGCAATCCCGCATTTTATTCAATGTCTAAGCTGCCCTTCAAATTTCCCGCTTTTATAGCGACCACCCTGTATTTTAATTAATGCCAAATTCTTATTTATTATAAACAGAAATACCATACGTATTAAACGTAACGTTGAGTGCCTTTTAAAACGTGAAGTAAAAAAAAACGGAAAGAAACTGGGACATCTGCATGCTAGTATTATGTTTTTTTCTGAAACAGTTCACTTCTTGTAACTAAAAAAAAATACTAGAGCTCAGATCGAAAACAAAACCTAAAGAGAGTAAGTTAAGTACGATAATCATTAGGCAAGCTTGACACATATTAAAAAAGTCTTTTCAAACCTACTTATTCTTAACATAAGTAAATCTGTCATGTGAAGTATTCACGCATGCGCATTCGTGAAACAGTTGACAGATAAAAATACAACGACCCCCACGTACTTATTTTTCAATTTAAACCCCTTTAGCAACCCCTTCTTTTCGGAGGGAAACCGATTAAAAAGTTTTCCACGTATTTGAATGCCCTATATACCAATTTTCAAGTCTGCAGATCAAACATTTATTGAGTATATAGGTCCTCATATATATATGTATGCATGTATATATTATTCCTTAATTGGAGTTCATTTTTGAAATGAGCATTATATATATTAATTTATTTTTATTACGGACTATTATTCTCATCTTTATTAGTTGTTGT
Organism: Euprymna scolopes; assembly: GCF_053919585.1. NCBI lineage: Eukaryota > Metazoa > Mollusca > Cephalopoda > Sepiida > Sepiolidae > Euprymna > Euprymna scolopes. Next base: position 104,613,354 of record NC_136510.1, on the reverse strand, counting down.
TATATCATACTCATAAAAACCAATAAAAAATGAAAAACAACTAATAAAGATGAGAATAATAGTCCGAAATAAAAATAAATTAATATGTGTGTATATATATATATATATATATATATATATATATATATATATATATATATATATATATATATATAATAGTGTTTGGCCGATTAATCGGAATCAAAATCGTGAATCGGAAAAATCGACAAATTTGGGGATATCGGAATCGGTATCGGAATCGAAAAAATTGATGCCTATTATCCGATGTCAAAACGATTCTTTTAATTGTTTTTTTTTATTTGATTTTGTTTGAAACAAAATCTTCTATTGCTAGTAATAATGATAAAATAAAAATTATTTATTGATTTTAAAATATCAGTTAAGCTAAAATCGATAGATCATCCTTCACAAGTGTATTGGTTTACGTTTAGGGAAATATGTGCACATTTAATATGTTTTCTTTTACAGAAATCGGGAAAAATAACAACTCTAAAGTTAAATATTTAGAGATTTATAAAGAATCGGAATCGGTAATTATATCGGAATCGGGAATTTAGTACGGAATCGGTAATCATATCAGAATCGAGAAAAATATTGGAATCGTCTCATCACTAATATATATGTATGATAAATATCATGTCAACCTCTTTAAGAAACTCGTTTCTTATCGTTGAGCATTTTCAGTTGAATTAAAAAGTCGGCCAATTTAGCTCTTATGCGCAGATTCATCATACAATGATTAGATCATTCTGACTGACATTAAAAACATTTAATAAAATAAATTTTTAAAATTCAACAACATTTCTCGCGATTAACGGCAGCCGAATGGATATGGTCCTTGCTAATGAAGTCAGAGATGGATTCTGTCGTCGGGTTCGAATCTATTGACTGGTATTAGTCGTGACACCTTGCACGGATGATTCCCGAAACGATGAAACACTAGTGTCTGTAGGTATTGGATAATTATTACAGTAAAAAAAAATAATTATATATATATATATATATATATATATATATATATATATATATATATAAACGTGTTATCACTTTTTTTAAAAGATGGAATCGCCCGATCGTCGAAGAAAAGATGTCAACGAGCAAGGTCAACAGAGTTTTATAATCATACAGAGTTTCCCGTAAGTCACTTTACATTTTAAAAATTAACTTTTTTTCTTCTATTAATATATTTTAATTTCTCTTTTAAGAATTAAAAAAAAAAACTCTTTGGAAATGTATGGCATGGATAACTTTACAACAGAACAACGAGTGAAGATAACTGAATTTTACTTTGAAATGGACGGTCAATTGTTGCAACGCAAAGATATTATATGCGCCATTTCAATGTTCGACATCTTTCTAGTAGGCGTGCATTAACGAACTTAGTGACGCGTTTTCAAGAGCAAGGCTCTGTAATTAATAAGTCTAGACGTGGACGAGGTTGCTCAGTATGTACACCTGAAAATACTGAAGATGTAAGGCGTAGTATTGAAGAGAAGCACATCCACTCGAAGGCGTTCTCAAAAACTTGCCATCTCACAGAGCTCTCTAAAACACAAAGAGACTTACACATGTATCATGACAAGGTTCAATTAGTGCAATCTTTACAACGACTAGATTTTCACAAGCGACTACATTACGCCGTCACGTTTTAGGAAACTGCAAGAAATGAGTTTATTCACAAGTTGATCATGGGAATGAGGCTTATTTTTATTTTGAATAGGTTTGCCAGTAAGCAGAATACCAAAATACCAGAATGCCAATAAGCAGAATACCAGAATACCAGAATGCCAATAAGCAGAATACCAGAATACAAGAATGCCAGTAAGTAGAATACCAGAATACCAGATGTCAGTAAGCAGAATACCAGAATACTAAAATACCAGAATGTCAGTAAGCAGAATACGAATACCAGAATGCCAGTAAGGAGAATACCAGAATACCAGAATGCCAGTAAGCAGAATACCAGAATACCACAATGCCAGTAAGCAGAATACCAGAATGCCAATAAGCAGAATACCAGAATACCACAATGCCAGTAAGCAGAATACCAGAATACAACAATTAAAGTAGAATACCATTAAGTTAAGTAGAATACCATACTAGAATGACAGTAAGCAGAATATCAGAATGCCACAATGCCAGTAAGCAGAATACCAGAATACCACAATGCCAGTAAGCAGAATACCAGAATACCACAATGCAAGTAAGCAGAATACCAGAATGCCAATAAGCAGAATACCAGAATACCACAATGCCAGACAGCAGAATACCAAAATACCACAATTAAAGTAGAATACCATCAAGTAAAGTAGAATACCATACTAGAATGCTAGTAAGCAGAATACCAGAATACCAGAATGCTAGTAAGCAGAATACCAGAATACCAGAATGCCAGCAAGCAGAAGACCAGAATACCAATAAGCAGAATACCAGAATACAAGAATACCAATAAGCAGAATACCAGAATGCCAGTAAGCAGAATACCAGAATACTAAAATATCAATGCCAGTAAGTCGAATACGAATACCAGAATGCCAGTAAGCAGAATACCAGAATGCCAGTGAGCAGAATACCAGAGTACCAGAATACTAGAATGCCAGTAAGCAGAATACCAGAATAGCAGAATGCCAGTAAGCAGAATATCAGAATGTTAGTAAGCAGAATACCAGAATGCCAGTAAGCAGAATACCAGAATATCAGAATGCCAGTAAGCAGAATACGAATACCAGAATTCCAGTAAGCAGAATACAAGAATACCAGTAAGCAGGATACCAGAATACCAGAATGCCAGTAAGCAGAATACCAGAATACCCGAATGCCAATAGCAGAATACCAGAATGCTAGTAAGCAGGTTCTGGGCACCGAAAATCCACGCCCAGTTCATGAGAGTCCAATACACCCAATTAATGTCACAGTATGGTTTGATGTAACCTCAAAAAGGGTTATTGTGCCCTTCTTCTTTGAAGATGCGAATGAAAATGCTGTGATTGTAACTGCTGAGAGATATAGAGATATGCTAATGAATTTTGTTCAACCTCAGTTCGCAAACATATCAGAGTATTATTGGCAACAAGATGGAGCAACTGCACATACAGCTAAAGACACAATGTAGTTGTTAACTGTGATGTTTCAGGATCGAAAAATCTCTCGAAATTCCGATTCTGAATGGCCTCCACGTTCACCTGGTTTGACAGCACCAGACTTTTGGCTTTGAGGATATCTTAAAGACAAAATCTATGCAAAAAAGCGTTGGACCATCCAAGAACTTAAAGTAAACACCCGAAAGGAAATTCTTCTCCTACAACATCCGATGTTAAGAACTATCATGGAGAATAGTTTAGAAAGAGCTCGATTTTGCAAAGCCGAAAATGGAGGCTACTTAAGCGACATTATTTTTCGTAAATCAAAAAAAATTTCCTCACTCTAAACTGTGCATTAAAAAGAATTAAATAGATTAATTTCAGAAAAGGTTGTTTTATCTTGAACTATAAAGTGACTTATGGGTGACCACACACAATATATATGTGTGCGTGTGTATGTGTGTGTGTGTGTGTGTGTGTGTGTCTTTGATGTGGAGACATATGTGAATAGATATTAATGCACAAATATGTCTACCTTTGTGCATATGAATTAATGGATGTCTTCTCAAAGGCAATCTCTGGCACCTCACGCAGCCTTTATTCGGAGCTAGAAGTGTTGTACCTCACTCCCAAAAATAACAACCTCTGATCTAGGACCCCCACCCCAATCATGCAACTTATCAAACCTCTCTCGCTCTCTTTTTCTTTCTTTCTCTCTCGGCCTCTCTGTGTCGGCTGTATTTGAAAGACCAAGATAGAAAGGAACTAAGCCGTAAAGATAGTTTCCTCGCACGAGGGAACACGCGAAAGAACGTCGACTTAAAAACGCACGGATGCTTTGTGGCGATCGTCCTCATCCTCGTCCTCGTCGTCGTCGTCCCTGTTTCTTATTCAGCCGCCATGTTGCTACGTGCTTCCAACTCGCAGTTGCTATCTTGCATCTTTCAACCGACTCTGGCCCGTCTGATTTCAAACAACAGTTCAAACGCAAAATCGTACGTACATAATCATATAAATATGGCAAATACGACTAAGTTATGAATATGCACGTGTCTTGTGCGCAGAAGCATTGACTATGTCTGTAGGTTCACAAAGGCATGGATATACATGGAAATATAACTTGAATGCCTACTGGGGAGAACTTGAATGCATTGTTTTCAAATGCTGAATTAAAAACTATAAAACCAAGTTATAAAAGTCCTCTAGTTATAAGAGGGAGAGAACATGTTTCGAACATTTCAAATAGTTTTTGTATCTACCACCAACGAAAATTCTGTGTATTATAATTTTTGCCTATTTATTCATACGTTTGAAAAGTCGAACTGAATAAAATAGATCTACGCATATTAGTTAAATAGAATTTGTTTCGAATGTCATTTTAACAATTTAAAAGAGGGGATTATCTCAATCAGTCTTGGTATGTCCTACAATCAGGGTCCAATGTTAAGACAAAATCATTTGCAAAAGACAAATAACTCGATATCCTATCGGATAAAACTGTCAACACACATTCTTACTTTTACGGATATACAAAAAATAATATTTACAACAGACACTAGTGTTTTATCTTTCGGGAATCATCGGTGCAGGGTGTCACGATTAACACCTGCCGATAGATTTGAACCCGGAAATAAAAGCCATCTCTGGCTTCACTAGCAAGAACCTAATCTATTTGGCCACCGCTAACCGCGAGAAATACTGTTGAAATTTAAACATTTATTCTATTAAATGTTTTTTTAACGTCTGTCAGAGTGATCTAATTATTATATGATGATCTGCATATATATATATATATATATATATATATATATATATATATATATATATATACTCGAGGTAAGACACTGATTAGAAATCAGATGAGATATCCTGATAGATATTACTTGAAGTAATACTTTCAGGGCGATCCTAGCCAAAAAAGAGAAGCTCAATATTAAAGCATAGAGCAATATATAAGTTTAGTGATTATATTTAAATTCTGCAAAAACAACATATAGACACATATATTCGAATTAAGAATTTATTGTTTGACAAAAGGAATATATAGAAGGGGGGTTGTTGATTTCCTTAATCCATGGATTTTCAATAATGGGTCATATCATAACCACATTTCAGTTCCTCTGATAATATAAGCCATTATTGAAAATCCATGGATTAAGGAAATCAACACCCCCCCCCCTTCTATATATTCCTTTTGTCAAACAATAAATTCCTAATTCGAATATATGTGATTATATGTTGTTTTTGCAGAATTTACATATAACCATTAAACTTTAAAATCACTTTATCCGGAGCTGGCCTGGCTAGCCACAGCCGTTCACATGGGGATCAATTTTTCTTTGATGAGGCACACTTTGCAGGCCACATATGTTCTGTTTGCTCTGTGGTCTGTAAATCGAGTGGAGGCCTGAAGCGTCATATGAGCGTCCATTATAGAGCAGCACCGGTTGGCATCCCTCAATCTCAGTTTAAATGTGACCTTTGCAACAGAATGTAAGAGCAGGACTGGTTTGAAGAGCCACATTCGTTCGCACAGAAAATAGGAATTGATGCATTCTTGATCACATCTCCACATCTATATATGTGTGTGTGTGTGTATAAGTGTATATATGTGTACATAATTATAAAAAAAAAAAACATTTTCAAAAATGCATGAAAATGATTGAGTAATCAACAATAAAGCAACGGAAAGATGGTCTTCTTCTGTCAAGAAGTGACAATCACCATATATATATATATATACCGCCCTAATTTTTACAAATCTTTAAACGTTCTTAAATAGTTTATGTGATCGCACGTGTGGAAAGTGATCAGGCGAAAAGTTAATATCGTTAAAAACCGCCAAAACAATAGACAGTAAGATTCCTCCCTTTGTCAGAAAGATCGTTCATGCAATGTTTCTTAGAAGTGCACGCTTGTGGAACTCTCTTCTGTTTGCCTGTTTCCCACCTGACTACAACTTGGATGCCTTCAAGTTCAACATAAACAAATTCCTGGTGAACCGCCCCTTGAAGTAAGACACTTTATCAGATCTCCATCACTAGCGATTACTACGATATTGTCCCATTGATTACTGAACATGCAATAACCGTTATCCTCGAGTGATCTCCGGGCCTTGATAAGTGGTGACTTCCTTGTAAAAAAAAAAAAAAAAAAAAAAAAAAAAAAAAACTACATGACTAAAAGGGGGAACGAAAGTAAGACAGAGGTCCATTTTCTAGTTTAGCACTGCTTTGGTGACATAAAATAGACTATTCTGATCCCCATCGTCATCGTCATCATCATCATCAGCAGCAGCAGAACATCTGTGGGTTAAGATGTCCGTTTACCAAGTCCGATAAACCAAACCGTAAAAGACTTAAAGATAAAAGTATATTCTTTCCGGTAAGGAGACCAGATAAACGGCATAATTACGTTGACGCACCGGTTCCTGTTAGATCACCAAAGTTAAGCAACGTTGAGTCTAGTCAGTACTTAAATGGGTAACCATTTGCGAACTCCAGGTGCTGTATGTGCTCTCTGCTTATCTCGGCGTTGTTTAGCACTTCTCTTTGCAATTGAATTCCAGGAGTGGTGTGGATGGTGATTGCGCAACCCTTGTCGCAGAATTACACGCGAAGCTACCCTTACAGGGGTATCTATTCTCTTGAGTCTGAACGGGGGCATTGATCGAAGAAAACCAGATGAAAAATCCCATTTCACCAGGATTTAGTTTTTAGACGTTCAATTTGCTGATTGTAAGCAACACGGTAAAAAAAAAAAAATGCTTAACATTCTATCTTCAAATTAAAGAAGGAAATCTATAAATTTAGATTTGTTCTCGGGGGTCCTCCCGTGCACTGTTTTAGTACAATTATTTACACATTACGTTTGGACAAATTAATTTATGACAATAGTGATAATTATCATTTTTCCCCCCGAAGAATACGATCTACAGGGTGGAACGATAAAATTGTCGCCCTAAAGAAAACAACACTACAGCTTTATTTTAAAATTTTTATTGAAAAAATCAATTGATTATGTAGTAAGGTTGACATCTATTCAATGTAGCCGCCTTCAGCCTCAATCACAACCTTGATACGGGTCTGGAATTGAGAGCATGCCTTTTCCATAAGCGCCGGCGAATACTCGGTGGATGGTGGCGATCAGACTGGTTTGGGTGTTGTGAGAGGTCATGTAGGTGATGTTCTCGACGTATAACCAAACGAAGTAGTCCAGCAGGTTCAGGTCGGAGGAGAAAGGGGGCCAGTGGGAGAAGAATACAATGCCATAACACTCCTTCTGAAGACAAGCCTGGATCTCTTTGGACTTGTGAGCCGGCACCGAATCCTACTGCCACACCTAGGGTTTGCCAGCAGCTACCTGGTTGCCCCAGGGGATCAACACACTCTCCAGCATATCCAGGTACACTTTAGTGTTGATTTTCAAGCCGACTTCGAAGATGGGAGGTGGCATGATGTGGCCCTCGCTTGAAACCACACTAAAGACCATAACCGTGGCCAGAAACATTGTTTCATCACCCTGGACACATCACTGTTATCGAGATTTTCATCTTGAGGGCGCTGGCAATGGTCTTGTTATCACAAATTGGATCGGTAGAGAGCATGTGTTGTCCAGCGACGCATCTCCGATACCGCTTGTTGAATATTGTGTCACTTTCAGACATAATAAAAGGCTCCTATCGCTCTTGGGATTTGTACACAACTGGCTTACTAGTAGATGGTCAGCAACAAAAAATTAAACTCGTTTTCATCGAAAGGAAATGGAATCATGTCGTCTTTTCCAGGGCGACAATTTTATCGTTCCACTGTATAATTTTGCATTTTGTTTGTTTGTTTGTTTGTTTGTTTTAGGCAATCTCGTGCTACTTATTCGATCAACTATGTAAATGGATGCGTGACTCGACCGACAAGCCGGCATTAGAAAGTACTTAAAAACATTTACAACATACATCAACATTGCTTTTCCGTTTATTGTTCTTTGCGTTTCAATCGGAATATGAAACAATTTTCAAAACATTTAAAAGATAAAGCAAAAAAAAAAAAAAAAGGGCGAGATTTAATGACGTCACGCGATAAAGTACAAAAATAAAAAAATACTTCCAGTTAAATTAATCCAACCATTTTATAAAACCTACCACGACATTAAAATATTTATTTTCTTTCCGAACGTATTTGTAAAAATAAAGAGGAGGGAAAAACCTATTAGAGAAATTAAGGACGGTAATAACCTGATTTAGACGTAAGTCACAACTATTAAAGTCAGATTATCTCCCCTGATTGTAGAGGGCGCATTCATAAAAAAAAATGGCCGCCACGACTCCCACAGCGTTTGCCAGATAATTGCTGTAATGATGAATTGTAAAGAGAAAATCCCAGATAATTCTTGAAATAAATTGGATATTTTTCAAACTAACGGTGGAGAGTGCAATCTTTCTTTTATGTTCGTTTTATGTATATATAAGTGAGCCATTTTTATTATATGTTTGCGTCCGGAAAAGAGATGAGAGGTGGGGATAAAAATGTCTGTCAGTAAAACTTCTGTGTTCAAATAAGTTTATGTTTTTGCAGAATAAAATGAAACGTCCTCGACGTGATTTATTTTAGACAAAGACTCTAAAATTTACAACCATCTTCTTATTTTTAGCATTTCTCTTTTCGTGTTCGTTTTGTGTGAATAATTTTGCTAAAACAAAACAGAGAGGACTCTCCAGAGCACAAATCTAAATGTATAGATTTTTTTCTTTAATTGGAAGATCGAACTTTAATCTTTTTTTTTTTTTTTAGCGTGTTGCTTATGGTCAGCGAACTTAATGTCTAAAATTTAAATCCTGGCGAAATGGAACTCTTCACCTGGAAAGAATATATGAGATGCCTTCAATTAATTTTTAAACTTTTTTATATAGACATTTAAAATTGTCGTGGATTCTCGAAAATTAAGTATGTTATTGCTATACATCTTATGAGATGATCATTTTTTATGATTTCAAGTTCAAATGAACAGCTACAGCAGGAATTGGAATACACCCTACTAAAGCTGGTGTCAGAGCTGGTGAATTTCAAAAAATGCAATCTGAACGTGAGAACAGTTTAAAAGAAGGATATGCAATAAAATCCTGTTTTAAACTTGGAAAAACATACCCAGGAAACGTATGGAATACTTCAGACTGCTTTGGACCATCTTGCAAAAATCAACCATCAGTTTTTGAGTGGCATAAGATATTCGCAGAAAGCAGAGAGACTGTTAGGAATGATGACAGGTGTGGAAGGAGTAAGGAAGTCAGAAAACCAAAGTTGATTGGCCAAATAAAGAATTTCATGAATAAAGACCGTCATGTGTCTATAAAGACGATACGTGCACCGTTTGATGTCAGTATGGGAACTATACACAATTATTTGTGAGAAACTTAAGATGCGAAAAATTTGCGCGAAGTTTGTCCCAAGGGTGCGCCATCCTTATCACAGACTATTTGACCAAGATGGGCATCAAGACAGTTCCTCACCCTCCTTATCGTCCAGACCTTGCTCCCTGTGACTTTTGGTTATTCCCTAAGCTCAAGGAAGACCTTAGAGGCTGTCGTTAAGTAACAATTGAGGAGATGAGAGTGATTGTTACGAAGGGCATTGACACGCTCACACAAGAAGACTTTCATAGGCTTTCCAAAAGTTGTTGGAATGGTACAACAGATGCATTGCAGCCGGAGGAGATTACTTCGAAGGGCACTAGAGTTTCATGTGTGTACTATCAATAAAAGTGCCCACATGAAAAAATGTCTGGAAGGCACCTCGTAGCTTTATCTTTAAATCTTTCACAGTGTGATTTATCGGACTTTATAAATGGACGCCTGAATCAACGAACGTTCTACTGCCGCCGCCGCCGCTGCTGCTGCTGATGATGATGATGATGATGACGACGACGACGACGGTGATGGTGGTGATGATGATGATCATGATCATCATAATCATGACGACGACGACGATTATGGTTTATTTGAAGTCACCAAAGCAGTGCTAGACTAGAAAGTGTACCTTGTTTGTACTTTAACTCTCATCCCCAATATTTTGTCATATAATTTTCAATAAATAAAGAATTTCATGGACAAGTACACAGTTTGATTTTCATATTCTATGAGTGATGTATCTGTCACAGGGAGAAATCTTGCTGTTACCTAGGTTGACTATTGCTTTCTGTGAGTTGTATGCGTATTTTCAATCCCTTCATCGTATTCATTATGATTCTACTGTCAACCTATACATCTCATTAACTTCTATGCTCGAATGAATTTTCTTTGACCTTGACAAGTCATAACTCATTAAATGTCATAACTCATTAAGAAGTCATAACTTATTAAAAAGTCATAACTCATTAAAAAAAAAACTGTGTATTTCTACAACGGCACGACAAGAAACGTATTTATTTATAACTTAAAATTTTAATGTAAAAGCAAACAACGTATTTATTTATAAATTTAAATTTTAATGTGTTGCAAATATTTAAATGTTTCAAATGCTTGATCGTATTATTTGGATTCTTTAGAATACTGTTCTCATACTGAGTGTTATTTGCACAAGGTTTCGTTCGATGTAACCTTCGACCTTCTTAGAGTGTATATAATCGAACTCAGGAATCTTCTTGTCGAACTGGGGAATTTTTTATTTTATTTTTGGATAAAATTTCGGACAAAACCCTTTATTTAATCCACTGGGATAGCATACTTTGGTTCACAAATACCCATGGCGCAGTAAGTAGAATACTTGGGAATTTCAGTTGTAAAAGTTACACTCTTTTGGAGGTTGAAGGTTGAATTCCCAGTGCGGGCGACACTTAAAATACAACTGCGAATTACTTAGAACTTATACTTTCTGACAGTTTACTATGTATGCACCCTGATTTTGGTATTCATAGGCATTTAATTCCTCCCAATTCTTTTGTTAATTGTGGTGGATTTGAGGGAGAATATTAACTTACGACGTAAACAGTGACTCTGCGACTGTAATTCTCATTTCCTACACTGATGATAATCGAAGCATGAAACGTGTGTGTGTGTGTGTGTGTGTGTGTGTGTGTGTGTGTGTGTGTGTGTGTGTGTGTGCGTGCGTGCGTGCGTGCGTGCGTGTGTGTGTGTGTGTGTGACACGGGGGATATTCGAACCCGGTCGGCGAATAGCTCAAATAACACAATTAAACATTTTATAATTTTTCCTAACTGCAGACATACTGATATTTCAGTGACCGGCAATTATCCCCCCCCCCCAATATATAATTTTTTTTTTTTTTTAATTTTTTTTTTCTATTCCAAATCCAAACATTTCTTCTTCGTGCCTAGTTCATGACATCTGGAAATTATTTCACTCTTAAAATTTTATCTGCTTCAAATCAGAACATTACCCCTTTTTTTCCGGAAAATATCTTATGTATTCACCCACGTCATTTTTAAGTACATCATTTATAAATATTTATGTTAATAAATTTTAGAGCTTGCACAATCTTCAGATATGATGTATGCGTTCCATTTCAGATCAGGAGTAAAAGTTAGTCAAAGAATCTTGTCAAGGCATGGAGCTCCTCTAAGACGAGAGCCAATGATATCCCTGTGAGGAGATACCCGGATGTAATCATATTAATTACAACAGTAATTAATCCATGCTCTATTCAACGATGTAAACTAAATATTAACAACTTATCGTGCACCTCAGTTCAAAATAAATATAACTATCTTAAAATAAAAAAATAAATATAACTATCTTAAAATTAAAAATAAATATAACTATCTCAAAATAAAAAAAATAAATATAACTATCTTAAAATAAAAAAATAACGAAGTCAGATTTAAAAAAAAACAAAAAAAGCAAAAACAAAAAAACGTCAAGTTCTTAATTCCGAAAACTTTTCCTCCCTTAAAAAAAAAAAAAAAAACGATGACGAAAAAATACAAATTAATAAGGACAAATATCAAAAAAAAAAAAAAAAAAGATCAATTGATGATCCGGTAGAAAAGAATCGATCACTTGAGCCGATTTCCAAACAGACAGCTATTAACATATTTCATTGAACAACGAGTCACGATAAATCAACCATTTGTCAAATACAGATCTCTTCCAAAACGAACTTCAATGGGACAAACAGATCTTCTTTCTTTTCTTTTTTTTTTTTTTAAATAAAATCTATTCAAAATAAATGTAATAATAATAAATTATTTTTTGATCTTTCATATACAATTCGTTCAGGAAAGTAGGACGTTTAATTTATGAATATTTCAAACTTTATCCGGAGTTAAAAACCATTATTTTTATTCCATTTTTTTTTTTTTTTCATGGAATGGCAAATAATTTGTGGTCTCATATTTCAGTTTTGAATTTAAAAGAAAAGTTTACAAAAAAAATTGAAAGAAAAAAAAAACCGTCGAAGAAATAGGAATAAAGACCAATCGATAAATAACCTCCTACGATCATTTATTGAATAAATCATTGATCTTCGCCAAAATAATTGAAAACTCTAGGCTGTCGGTATTCTATATATATATACATAAAAAAAAAATAAGTTCACTCACGTTCGTGGTTAATATGATAGCGTACCGATCTATTAACTGACTGCTATCAAAACTGCCTGAACATCGCCAAACAATTACTTGTACCTATTTAAAATGCCTCCCCACGGGACAGAGTTAGACACCAGGGTCGTTTTTTAACAGTGAGAAAAGGTGCAAAAAAAAAAAAAAAAATCGTCTCAGTCGTGAAGGACTGCTCTTCCACCGAAAGAGAACAAGAAATGGAAGTGCAGCATCTGAAGAACAGATACTACACTTTGATCTTGGCCAAAACGACTCTTCAAACTATTATATTATTAGTATGCCACCCGGCGTTGCCCAGTCGTAAAATACGCATAAATATTAGATTTTAATTTATACAGAAACTGAGACATGTGCATGCGAGTATTGCTTTTTTTTTTTCTAAAAGAGTTTACTACTTGGAAGTAAAATAAAAAATACTACAGCTAAGATCGAAACCAAAACCTATAGATAATGAGTCAAGTACGATAACTATTAGGCCAGCTTGAAATGTCCTTTTAAAAATTTTTTATAAAAATACTTATTCCTAAGATAAAAAAATCTGTCATGTGAACCATTCACGCACGCGCATTCGTGAAACAGTTGACAAGCAGATCTTCAATTTTGACCCCTTAGAATCCCTTTTTTTCCAGATAAAAACGAAAAATATCTTTCACGTGTCTGAATACCCTATATACCAAATGTCAAGTCTGTAGATAAAACCGTTGAGTATATAGGTTGAAAAGTGTTCTCTCTCTCTCTCTCTCTCTCTCTCTCTCTCTCTCTCTCTCTCTCTCTCTCTCTCTCACGCACACATATTCTTACTTTTCTAGATATATAGATTATTTATTCTCGTGGCATTAATATGTCAGTAAACCACTTCATGTATGCGATTTTTTGTTTGTTTGCAGAAATTCTACGTGCCTACCCTACTTCTTCAACCACGTGTCTTCAAATCGAACTGATTTCCGAAAAAAGTCCGTTACAATTAATAATGGAGAGAAAACGTATTCTTTAATGTCTGTGATTCTAACAGACACAAAAAAATTCATCAATTCAAAATTTATGAAAATGTATCACCACTTTTCTATGTGCTTTTGTGAAAATGTGTGAGAGGGTAACCATCAGGTGATGGGAGGGATGACCTTTGTTAACTATTCTGTACCCTCATGGAATAACTATTTTAGCCTTTACGAACGTAGACTGCGCAATATTATTACAAAGAACCCGTCAAGAATATATATATAAATATATATATATATATATATATAGAGAGAGAGAGAGAGAGAGAGAGAGAAAGAGAGAGAGAGAGACAGACAGACAGACAGACAGAGACAGAGAGACAGAGAGAGAAAGAGAGAGACAGAGTGTATGAGAGACATGTTATTTGTTTTTGTTCTTGCGATACGTTTTGAATGAATTCAATTTTACAAAAGTGCTTTTTTTCTAAATGCGAGTTGGGAATAATTTTCCCTTTAACCAATTTAACACCCCCATATGGGGAGCGGCACACATATTGTTTTTAAAATATAATTATCAACTGACACGAGTTTCGCCGGATTCAGTCGCTCTGGTGAGTCGTGGACGAAGAAACACGTGTCAGTGGATGATTGTATTTAAAAAACAATATATATATATATATATATATATATATAAAATATATTTGTAGTCATCGACATACAGTCCTGTTTCGTTGTATCACAACTCATCAGTGCCGCTAGACTAGCATCTCTCCCAAGCCAAGGATTGAACCTAGAACCGTCGTGTTGACAGTCGGCGGTTCTCCCACTCGACCATGGAATTGACGCCCGTAAATAACTCGTCGGAATGTCTATTTAAATAGACACCCGCCGCCACCACCTTTAAAGTGCTCAAATCGTCTTCTCATTTTCAGCCAATTAAGTAGCGGGTGAGATTATTTACGACAGTGCTCTACCCAAAGAGGGGGGCTTTTTAATTTATATATATATATATATATATATATATATATATATATATATATATATATATATATATATATATATATATATAAAGGGAACGTGGTGTTTGGTCAACTGCTGGGGAGCCATTATTTAATATACTGTTTTGTTTTTAAATCCCCGAAACAGTGTTTCATCGTAAACAACTGCTGATGTCTCAAATTAACATTAGTGAATTCGAGAGAGCAAGTTGATGCATTGATTGCAGGTGATTAAATGACTTACCGACTAAATAGTTTTCTAACGAATGATAAAAAAATATAAAAATGCAATAAGTTTTTTTTTAATATAGTTTTAAATGTTAGGTATATATATATATATATATATATATATATATATATATATATATATATATATATATATAATACTAATCTTATAAATACCACACTGGTAAAGTAAAATATATATCCATTTTGAATTTGGAAACATACGAATCTAACATGTAAGGAAGACATTTTTATAACATGAATAGACTAGCAAAATTATTCAAGAGTAGGAAACTATGTCTAATAGCTAACAATTGTTTTTTGTTCTTGTGATTAAAGGAGGTGGTGTTTGATCAACATTGCTGGGGATCCATGATTTAATATACTGTTTTGTTTTTAAATCCCCGAAACAGTGTTTCCTCGTAAACAACTGATGATGCATTGATTGCGGGTGATAAAATGACTTACTGACTAAATAGTTTTCTAACGAATGGTAAAAAGTCAATTCAATTAATTTGTTTGTATAGTTTTAAAAGATAAAAACATCCAAGGCTATATATATATATATATATATATATATATATATATATATATACATATATATATATATAGAGAGAGAGAGACATATATATATAGACATATATATGTCTATATATATATATATATATATATATATATATATATATATATATATATGTATATATAGAGAGAGAGAGAGAGAGAGAGAGAGAGAGAGACATGTATATACATATATATATATATTTGATATAACGGAAATTGTGATATAAGCGAGATTTTCTCTAGACCCCAAATTAGAGCCTGTAGGTATATTAGTATATAAAGTATGGCCGAATATAAGATACTCTTATATGAGACACTAATGTAAGAGCTATGTCTCGTCCTCCTCAATATAAGGGAGTCCGTTTTGAGGGACAGTGTGATGCCGTAAATCAGTCAAACAGAAGGGAGTTAGAGAGAGAGAATGAAGGTCAATGACTTAATCTTGACCAGTCCAGAGACACGGTGTGCCAGTCTGTGTCTGTAGGAGACACCCTATAACTTATGATTTTGCGTTGTGTGTTTAAGGGTAGCGCCGCCTGCTTTTTTTCCGACTTTGTTTGTTGTTGTATTTATCTAGAGAGCACTTTCACGTTACCCACTTTTCTGCTGAGTCAGAAGTTTGTTCGTTAATTTTGCCGCTAAAAACAGTTGGCTTGCCATCATTGCGATTAGTGATGTCGGCATCAGCGTCTCAACAGAAAATTCTGAAATTGAAGCCCATCGAGTGATGTCAAAGCGAACAAACTCAAACTGACCGTTTTGGCAAAAAGGCCGGAATCGGTTATTCAACAGCAGCATAAGATCTCAAGAAAGAAGACGATCTCAGATCTTGCAGGCAAATGAACGGAAACACTAATTGCAAATCCGTGCACAAGAACGTTGCACAATGGTTTACGCAAGCTCATGAAGCTACCGTCACCGATCACGCCATTAGACAGAAAGCATCACAACTAGCCGTAAATCTTGAAGTTGATTTTGAACCGAGTAAGGAATGGTTCATGCACTGGAAGCTAGTCAATAATGTTTCGTTCAAAAT
>NC_136510.1:104546946-104591946 GCF_053919585.1 Euprymna scolopes | reverse complement strand
GACAATTCCACAGGCGTGCAGTTCTAAGAAAGAAGCTTTGTTCATGGAATCTACGTTTAGGTTTAGGCACAGATAAAGAGTGGGGGGAATTATTGATAGAGTTTTCAGCTAGACGAGTGTTTATTGTGAAAGTTTGGCGAGAGGGGGGGGCATAGACTGAAGCTCAGTCGAACATTTTCTATGAAAATAACGATAGAAAGGTTGCCTCCGTCGAGAGATTGGCTAATCCTATGAGTGACTATTTGGAAATTGCAGGTGCTGCATGTGCTCTCTGCTTATCTCGGCATTGCTTCCAGTCGTCTTGCATTCCTTCTTGCCACTTAACTCAAACAGTGTCGATTTAAGAGAATAGTGGTTGGGGATTGCGCAACCTTTACCTCACAATTACCCACGCAACTACACTTACATGGGATATCCATTGTCTTTCGAAACTGAACGGAGGCATTGATAAAAAGTGTTTGTAAAATTTATGACGTCACTTTATATGTAAAAGGCACAGTACGTATGTGTGAGTGCGCGATATCCTTCCCTATGGATTCCGAAACGGTTGGTTCAATTATATTTTTTTAATTCCATCCAAATGTACTTCATGTGTCTAGGAGTGTTCATAGATAGGCCTTGTATCGGAATGCTTCCGATGAGTATCGAAAATCGATAACAAAAAAGTCCGATTAAAGAACAGTCGGATTTTTACCAAAGTTAACATCCTTATAGAGCCTAACATTACAAATGCATTCGAGAAGTTTTATCGCCGCACAAGCAGAAGTTCCCAGCGTATTAAATCAACATTCTTTGATAAGACAGGCCCGCGTTCGAAATAAATGTTTCTATTTAGAGCACAACTGAACCATGATACTTGACATTTGCATTTAAAATTTTTATGACAGTAACAGTATGGGACGTGTAGAACATTCGGCGATCGTTATTCAATCCTGGGTAACGCTGGGTTTCCCTGCTTGTTATGTTTCCTATGTGAAATAATTAAAAAATATACATAAATATAAGTCTGGAACCGCTTGGTTTCCAAGTTAGAGGTCGATTGTATAAATATCTATTATGTGTAATAGTGCTCTTGTAATGCTGTTGTATGAGTTGGGCAGTACCAAATTACCTTGCTTACGGGCTAAGGGTTAAGTGGCTAGATAGAGTTCAAAACTGGTTTCGAAACCTAGTAGGTGATGCCCTTTTTTTTCTTCCCTGCAACCTCTTTCCCACAGAAGAGACGCGAGTATGTCTTTGCTCTATCACTATTTTTATGGCAAGTGCTCACCTAAACTCCAATCCATGATCCCCCTTGCTAAACTTTCATAAAAGAAAACCTTGACTAGCTATAATTACTATATGCGGTTTCCCACACTCTCTAATTGTGCCGAAATCTAAACGTCGATTCCACGAACAAAGCTTCTTTCCAAGAACTGCTTGCATTTGTAACGCTGTTTCACTGACCTGCTTCTTGGTTTTATGCAATATAGTTGCCTTCAAATCCAATGTAAACACAATCTCCCATGAATAATCAAATTCTATTCAATTTACACCATTACTAAACTACCACCGTAAATTCATGAGCCCTTATCCTCGAGTGGCTTTCGTGTTGTATAAGTGGTGACTCCCAGCGATATACGCTTTGGTCTTGCAGACAGGTAATAATCAAGATAAACACAGTGGTATAATAAGCAAAATGTGTATTAACAAAAGTTTATTACAGAAGTATACGTCATGATTCTGCGGCCATAACTGTCACGAATTTCTGACATGCTAAACTGCCGAATTTGACACAAAGACTGACGAGTTCAACACGATTCAGCTGAAAAAGGTTGGGAGCTGCAGCGGCAGAAATGTTGTGAAAATAGCAATCGAGATGAGAAGAGTTTTCTAAATAATCCAAATATATTAAAGAAATAAAGAGTTTTCTAAATAATCTTAATATATTAAAGAAAATCATAAATCAAAGTTAAACATGGCCATCTAAGAAAATGTTATTTCAAAATTAAACGAAAAGAAATTCTTCAAGTCTGATAGACCAAAGGCATCTTACTTTTTAACTTAAACGTGGCAGACAAACAAAAATGCTATTTCAAACTAAAGCATGACAGACTAAAAAAAACAAAACTACTGAAAACTTAAGCATGACAAACCAGAATAAAAATACTCTTACTAACTTATGCATGACAGACTGACAAAAAATGCTATTTTAAAATCAAGCATGACAGATCAAAGAAAATATTATTATAAACTTAAGCGTGACTGATCAACAAAAAATGCTACCAAAAATTTAATCGTGACAGACCGATGAAAATAATATTTAACATTTAAGCGTGACAATCCGACAAAACATCGATTAAAAAATTAAGCAAAGCACAGACAGACTGACAAAAATGTTATTTAAAATCTCGTAAAGAAAGACAGACAGACAGACGAAAATGCAATTTAAGAAAGAAACATGACAAAAACCTATATATCTATAAAAGTGATAATATGCGTGTGTAAAGACACTTCTCAACCTATATACTCAACGAATTTTTAGACTTGAAATTTGATATATAAGGTATTCAGACATACGGAAAACTTTTACTCGGTTTTCATACAGAAAAAAATGGTTGCTAAAGGAGTCAAAATTGAACAATTGGTACGTGGGAGGGTCATCGGATATTTATCTGTTTGTCAACTGTTTCACAAATGCGCATGCGTGAATCGATCACATGTCAGATTTCTTATGTTAAGAATAAGTAGGTTTGAAAACACTTTTAAAAGATCGTGTCAGTTGGTCTAATGGTTATTGTACTTGACTCATTGTCTTTAAGCTTTGGGTTCGATCTCAGCTCGAGTATTGTTTTTTTTTTTGTTGTTGTTTTTTTCCTTACAAGAAGAGAACTGTTTAGAAAAAACATAATACTCGCTTGCACACGTCTGGGTTTCTGTCCATTTTTAATTTTACTTCATTTTTAAAAGGAATTTAACGTGATGTTTAATACCGGGCAACGCCAGGTACATCTTCTATTTTATTGCAAACATCAGCATAGCAAAGCGACGAACACTCGATTTAAAACTAACGTGTAACAGACTGGAAAAGAAAATGCTATTTGAACTTAACGTGACAGATGGGTAAACCGATTGGTAGAGCTTCCGATAGAAATATGCGTATATTCATCTCAAATATGGTGCGTCCATTCATCTGCGCTTTCAGACAGACGGACAAAGCCGCTTTGTGATATGCGATGACGCGCGCATGAACACAAAAGGCGAAAAAACATATCGACGAATGATGAAAAACATTCACAACATTCTTTGGTATACTTAAAGCCAGATACAGAGGCACAAGAGACGTTGAAAAATTATTCTTTATTCATATAATGCTAGGAATTGGTCATTTTGATGGGTCAGAGAGAGAGAGAGAGAGATGCATAGAGAGAGAGATGGAAAGAGAGAGAGAGAGAGGTGGTATAGGGGTGAAATAGTGATTGTTGAAGGAGTAGGGAACGGGGAGGCATGGATCCCTTGCGTTCATAATGAAAATAAAACGTGCGTAGCTTGAGATCGATAAAACCTGGCTAATGAAGGCTGGACATTTGCTTTCAAAGGCCATTGACAATCAGAAAATGAGTTGCATTGTCCGGGAGAAAGAATAATATTCAACCTACTCTACGACACAAACCATATGTAATTGTAGCGATATTATATATATATGTGTGTGTGTGTGTGTGTGTGTGTGTGTGTGTGTATGTGTGTGTGTGTGTGTGTGTTCATATGTCTATATATGACTGTGTATATATATATGTGTTGGGGGGGAGTAAGCAATTAGAGAGAGATTAAGTTTATAAACCGAAATCTTCTTAAACTTAGAGTAAACATAAATTTTAATATTTATCAGGGGCAGAGCGATAGAGTGATCCAACCATTTTTCCAGTAATATTGGCAACAGATTTGATGTACGTGTTCAATTTCAGACCAAGAATGAAGATCAGTCCCAGAAGCGTGTCAAGACATGGAGCTTACCCAAAAACGAGATCCATTTATTTCAAGTGGGGCGTGATAGGGGTCAGTGCGATTATGATGAACGGAAAGAAGTCTGATTTTGTTACATTTCTCCCATGTACACGTTATATATTCATATTTTTTATTTAAAAAATCAGATGTCAGTAGTGTTCTGTTTAATCTTTCAAAGTCTGAAATACAAAAAACAATGAAAGAAATTCTCTGGTCGGAAGCATATTACAATCTGACGTTAAAATACTCGCTGCATCCAATACAGGATTTGAGGAATAAGTATATGAAACGATATTTATAGGCCGGAAAGATTGTACACACGTTTACACACGGGACCCACACGTTGTATGCAATCTACATCGCAAGGAGCATAGGACAAGTAATAACTCAACTTCTTTTTTTCTTTGTAACAACGACATTTATTTCCCCATTCTCCCGTCACGCGTGACTTCTCGTTATAGCTGTGACGTTACCCACGTTTCTAATGTGATCGTCCTTTCTAACATGCTTTTTCTCCTTTTTTTTTTAGTTCTTTCTCCTCATCAGTGATGTCAGTTCACATTTAGTATGTATTTGTATATGTGCGTCCGCTCTCTGCTACGAGAGGATATAAAAAGAAACGAACAATTTTTCAAACGAACCCAATATAGCAATTTCCGGTAAGACAGATGAAAACAAAGGCTGAAGAGAGTCTAACATAAATGAACCAAAGTCTGGTCTCTTTTATGTGGAATTTAAAACCGATGGTATCGAGGATTTTTTTTTCTGATCTTCTGTAACACACACATATCTGTCTATATAAATAAAACAGTAGATATATGTGTGTGTGTCAATATTTAACCGATAAACTCTTCAACAACTGGCCACATAACACTGAAATTAACAGGAAATAGTAATTATACTCCAAGAATGGTTTATAACGAGTAAAATCTTTGTTTGGATGAGTGAATAACAAGTACACAAATATGTCGGCAAGTTGAAATGTAATTAAAAAATTTCAAGTTTCCACATATTTGTTTTCTTTCTCTGCATGCTTAAATTCATTTCTTCAAGTCGTTTAATAATAAATATTTCCTTCCTTTCTCCCGATTTCTACATCGGTAGGAAACGTGGCTGGGACGCTAAATGTTTTGGTTCTGATTCTAGCTGATGGTACCCAGGTCATTTTTTTTTTATTCAGGCTTCTGAAATTATTACTATGTGTTAGGTACAATATAATATTCAATAAAGAATTGGCCCTGTTATAATAAATACGGAATCTGTATGAATTAAAATATATTTAAGCGTATTTTATAACATGGGAGGACCAGGCGCCCCCCCCACTAGTTATATTGTATGTTTTTTTTGTTTTTTTTTATCTAGAGGAATATAAGGCGGACGTTGTCGAGATTGCGCCCCTTCCTCCCTCCCATCTAAATTCCACAATTTTTGTTTTTTTTTTAAACATTTTTCCTGTTGTTATCATCGATTACAGACTTATGTTTCAGATTATAAAAAAAAAAATTGAAAACAAAGTTTTATAACTTTTCACGTGGGGGTTCAGTTTTCAATTATAACGTTGTACTAAATAGAACACGAACTTTGTGGCCACGATGAATAGATAGATACGACATGTGACATACATATCTATGACATACATAGATGAGATAGATACATACATTGATGAGAGAGGGAGGGGGGTAAAGAAATCTTTCTTTTTTTTTTTTAACCCCTCCGTTCTAACCTCTACCTTCCGGCCACATCAGAGAGAGAGTTGCCATTTTTTTTTTCATCGTGATCACAAATTTCGTGTTCAATTTAGTACAACGTTTTAATTGAAAACTAAACTCCCACGTGAAAAGTTATATATTTTTGGGGGTTTGTATTATTGTACACATAGATTCGAAAAAGTTGTAAAAAAAAACAAATATATAACAAATAAATGTTATCAAAAGCAAGATAAGTTACTTTTCTACCAAACTGGATATATTTTTCGGGTTTTTATTCAATGTAAAATGTTTATTCAGCTCGAAAAACATACATTGTTTACCGATATATTGGAAAATTCAAAATGGCGCCCGACCCTCTCTTTAACACGGAAAGTTCGGGAAAAGGTGTTATAAATAATAAACTAGACAAAGTATTATTAAAAAACCACGGAATATATGTCAACCTATGTCACGGTAATATGTATTGAGCGAGTTTCTAACAGTATTTTGTATAGTTTTATATTTATAGCACCTTTTCCCAAACTTACCGTGTTAAAGAGAGAGTCGGGTGCCATTTTGAATTTTCGAATACATCGGTAAATACAGTATGTTTTTCGAATTGAATAAACATGTTATATTAAATAAAAACACTGAAAACATATCCAGTTAGGTAGAAAAATAAGTTATCTTGCCTTTGATAACATTTATTTGTTATATATTTATTTTTTGACAACTTTTTCGAATCTATGTGTACAGTATTACAAACCCATTTTTTTTAAATATATATAATCTGAAATTTAAGTCTTTAAACGATGATATTAACAGGGGAAAAAAAATTAAATAAAAGCGAAAAGTGTGGAATTTAGATGGGGGGGGGGCGTGGAATCTCGACAACGTCAGCCGAATGTTATTAGTAATAGTAGGCGTAGGTAAGATGGTAAGAAGTATTATTATTATATTAGGAGTAGTAGTGGTAGTGGTAGTAGTAGTAGTAGTAGTAGTAGTAGTAGTAGTGTCCAGTTGTTATTTCATGTTTCCCAAAGACTGTGTTCCAGTCAGCTGACGCAAAAGATCTATAGACTTTCTTCGTTTACTTATTATTACGTACACATCCCCCTCCCGTTCGACTAAGTGCCTCTCCCTGTGTTTCCCCCTTCTTTCTAAATTAACACCACCCCATCCTACTTTCATTCCCAGACCCATATTTACAGCCAGTGTTTGACCAATATCCCCGACATTGCCCAGCCAGAAAAAAAAAAAAAAAAAAAAAAAAAAAACATGCTAGCAGGGGGTCGGCGCGGACCAACGTAACGGATAAAAAGGAATAAGCGTAGGCAAAACCAAAAATAAATAAAATAAAAAAAAACATCTTTAAATAAACCAAGTCTCCCCCACTCTCTCTTCCTCCTTCCCTCCCTGTCTCTCTCCCTGCTAACATCCGTTCCCCCCTTCATCTACATCACTCTATATCAGCCTGTCTTCCCCCTTCCGTGCTCTCATTTTTTTTTTTTTTTTTTTTCGGGTGGGTTGGGCTGCATCTTATAGCCACTGTGGCCACCCTTCCAACGCACACACATACGTACAAGCATCTCAGGGTTCCTACCAATGTCCTACCTACCTAACCCCAACGCTAACCCTAACTCTTCTTTTTCCCCCATTTACTCATCACTATACACTTCCTTTGTTACGGATGTATTGATATCAGGATAGAAAAAAAAAGTAAAAATAAAACAATATGTAATATATTAATAAATAAATAAATAAATAAATAAAATAGGGCGTCTTTTAGGTATTTTTTATTTGCCCCTTTTTTTAGTTCTACACAATCACTATATTTGTCTGGACTCCTTTTTTCTTTTTCTTTTTTTCGCCTCTATCAAATATCCTTGTTTTGTTTTCCTCCCCATGGTGATCGAAGTAAAGTCAGCTTCGCTACTATTGAACTCATCGTGCCCGCGCAACCTTCCCCCAAACTCCAGCTCATATCTCCCAACTATAAAATCAATCCAAGGTCACTCTACTGCGGCTATAATCCGTGCCTATAATATTCTATAACTAAAATTCTATAACTTATATAAATAAATAAATATTACGCTTTTATTTTGAATTTTCAGGGCTTCTACAGAATTAGGACGAGATTTTGTAGTCGATAAAGGAGTTTTCAGATAAAAAAAAAAAAAAACAATGGTTTCAACTGATTATTTTTGTCAATTCTAATAAGTTACATTACTAGCTTCCAAATTATGCAGTCGAAATTACTTGAATATAACTGTATTTTTAAACAAAACAATTTTAATTGTGTTAGCAAGTGAAAAGTTGCGCCATCTTGTTTAAATCAAAACGGAAAATTACCTCCCTTATTAACTATAACGAGGAGGAGGGTAGATATTGAAATGCTCCCCCACCAAAGCATTATGCGACACTAGGTCGAAAGATGGGATACAGGCAAGCCCCATTAAGAGAAGGGCACTCTTGCTTCGACAAAAATTGCCTGAGCATCCCCGTCGGTATTCCCCGGTCAGGGTGCCCTAGGTGACAAGCAGTAAACTTGCTCCACTCGAAAGCCGGGTGGTAAGGCCTGGGAGGGTGGCCCTCCTGGGTGATAACCAGGTGGTGTACATCAGTCCCCCAGGTACTGGGCCGGTTCTGGACCCCATACCTGTTGGGCTGAGTATCAAGAATGGATCCTTGACGTGTAACCTACCCAGTGTCCAAGGCGCTGAAGCCACAGGGAGACTCATCCCCATCATTAATAATGATAATAGGTTGAGGAGGGTACTTATAGGCACTGGTCATAGGAACTCGCGAATCAAATGGAGGCACGATTTGCAAGCAACTTATCAGAAACAAGAATTGTTTGGATCTTTAAGCATTTCAGCGCATAATTTTTCGTGTCAACACGAGAAAGATCTTTTGTTCTTTGCCTGCAAAATTACACAGTGCAGGACTTTTACAGAACAGCCAACCACTGAAAATTCTATCCCTCCATGACTTGTACAGAATAGCTCCTCATTGGAAACTCTTCTTAAATTAAACATGGCTTTCAATTCAAGAGTTTTCTTTCTTTCTTTTTATTTTTCCTCTACTAATTGATACGCTTTCCTTTTTTTTTTTTTTTTTTTTTTTTACTCAGTGGTTAGAAACTTTTTTTTTCTTTTATGATCTTATTTCTATTTTTTAAACGATAAAGACGTTAATTATTATAAATATTAGTGTGAACGCTAGCGGACATTCGTCTCTATAATAAAGCCGCTTATTCACATTCATAATTTCGTCACTATCTTCCACACCCACGGAAAAAATAAGACCGCCCGATTAACGTAATCGTCGGTAAGATAAGCAAATAAATTGACTTTACTTATTTAAAAATAAATTGACTTTACTTATTTAAAAATAAATTGACTTTAATTATTTAAAAATAAATTTACTTTAATTATTTAAAAATAAATTGACTTTACTTATTTAAAAATAAATTGACTTTAATTATTTAAAAATAAATTGACTTTAATTATTTAAAAATAAATTGACTTTACTTATTTAAAAATAAATTGACTTTAATTATTTAAAAATAAATTGACTTTAATTATTTAAAAATAAATTGACTTTACTCATTTAAAAATAAATTGACTTTACTCATTTAAAAATAAATTGACTTTACTTATTTAAAAATAAATTGACTTTACTTATTTAAAAATAAATTGACTTTACTCATTTAAAAATAAATTGACTTTACTTATTTAAAAATAAATTGACTTTACTTATTTAAAAATAAATTGACTTTACTCATTTAAAAATAAATTGACTTTACTCATTTAAAAATAAATTGACTTTACTTATTTAAAAATAAATTGACTTTACTTATTTAAAAATAAATTGACTTTACTTATTTAAAAATAAATTGACTTTACTCATTTAAAAACAAATTGACTTTAATCATTTAAAAATAAATTGACTTTACTTATTTAAAAATAAATTGACTTTGCTCATTTAAAAATAAATTGACTTTACTTATTTAAAAATAAATTGACTTTACTTATTTAAAAATAAATTGACTTTACTTATTTAAAAATAAATTGACTTTACTTATTTAAAAATAAATTGACTTTACTCATTTAAAAATAAATTGACTTTACTCATTTAAAAATAAATTGACTTTACTTATTTAAAAATAATTTGTTCTAATATTGAAGTTTCTCATCACGTAACTTAAACCATTTTTAAGAATAATATGTTCGCATTTATTTACTTAATTTTAATAGACTTGTTTTAAGAGATGGGCCGGTTCCAATATATTCCCGATTCCGATATAATTACCGATTCTGTCTCAAAATTCAAATTCTGATTCTTTTAAAAATCTCTTATTATAAAATTTTTTTTTGTTTTATTTCTTCTTGTTCTTTTTTTTAATATTCTCAGATTATCGTAAAAACGCATGTATTATATGCGGTGCCCGGAAAACTCGTCCCTGGAAAACTCGTACTTGATAAATTCGCACCCGGAAAACTCGTCCATTTGTGCTAGGTAAGAAAACTGGTCCATTATTGAATAAATACCGATTGAAAATATATTTTATGACCGTTCTTGAAGGAGATATGGTTTTTAAAGGCGACTACGCACGCCGATAATATATTTTTTTTAATTATTTTTACTTGTTTACTCTTGTTAAAATAAAAAAATTAACTCGATCACGGAGTCACGGAGTCAAGACACGAAAAACGAAACCATATATTTATTTATACAAATACTTTAGGTTTAACACTTTTTGTATTATTACGAAACACAAAAAAGAAAGAAAACACTTATGTTTTATCAAAGAAAGCAAATATTTTATTCAGAAGAATTAATTTAGTTTAAACAATTCTTGTAACAAACAAGATTGGTACTCATGTTCTTATTGATCCGTGCTGAAATAATAACGTTATTATTTAGAAAGCCATTTTTTAACATGGGGACGGGAGGGTGTTGTGTACCTATTCTGTACTTTCGCTTGACAATTTAATAAAAACAGATATCGTTAAACTTTAATTAAACTTGAAAATACTATTTAAAAATAGCGGGGATCAATAAGTGCACTAGCACCAGCAGATTTTTTTTTTCCGAACAGAAAAATATTTGAAAACCAAAACATTTATTGTATGAAAATTTATCAAATTATAATTGTAAAACCATTTAATGAAACGTCTACATAAGAAAATATAATTTTAATAAAACAATTTTTTCATGGAGCCAACATTGTATTTTTATAAAGTAAAATAGCCTTTTTTCTAACAAAAAATAATTTAAATGAAACATTTTTTTAATTAAAGGAACTTTGAAAGGTCAACAACAAATTAATAATTTAAATATTTTTTGACTGACAAGCGGCACCTTGCGACAGTTTAGTGAAACGCACCAAGAAAAGATGGCCGCTGTCCGCATACAACAGAAGTGCCTTTTGTTGTTTCGTGAACACAAAAAGTGTTTACACTAAATTGATTTTTCTAAATAAAATATTTGTTTTATCATTTGATAATACAAGAAGTGTTTTCTTTCTTTTTTTTTTGTTTCGTAATAACACAAGAAATGTTAAAAACTAAAGTAATTTCTAAAATAAATATATAGTTTCGTTTTTCGTGTCTTCTGTTAGGTTTCGTTACATAATAAACAGTATCCACTTCCGGTAGCTTGACTTTTTTTTTTTCGAGCAGTGATCTTGGACATTACCTAAAATTATACAAATTTATTTTCTTTTGGAAGGAGGGGGCACGTTTTAAAACGGTATCTACCCCATTATTTTCTTTAATTTTCTATTTTAGAGCGATTATCGGGACTCCTAAGACGTGATCTTTCCATGTCGGACATTTCTTGTTCAAAAGTAACATTTGACATTACTTGTTGTTTTTTTTTAACTAAATAAACTCTTTAAAATAAGTTGGACTACTAAAACTTTCAAAGCTAGGGAGAAAACGAACACTTAGAAAATTCAATTTTATTTAAAAAAAAACAATACACAAATAAAAATATTAAAAAAAAAAATATTATGAGATGTGTATTCTCTTTTAAAGGCAATATTACTTTTAGGAACGGTCATAAAATGTGTTTTCAATCGATATTTATTCAATAATGGACCAGTTTTCCTACCAAGCAAATGGACGAATTTTCCGATGAAGATTTTTTTTTTTTTTTTTTTTTTTTTTTATCTGTCACGAATTTTCGAGGACGAGTTTTCCAAAATTCATTATATGCATAAATTATCTCAAACGTAAAACGTCCACTTTTGGAAAGACCTATAGATTTTGATTTTACTGGCCATTTAAAATCAATCAATATTTATCGTTTTTTTATTGTCACCACCAATGGAAAATTAAGTTTTAAACAAAATAAAGCAAAACTTACAAAAAAAAAAAAAAAGCAAAAACAATTTTCTAAAAAAATTCTGAAAATAGGCAATATATTTCCAGTTCGATATCGATACCCCAGAAAGTTCCAATTTTTCTGATTCCGAAGAAATGGCAGAAACACTAGAGGATGACCCCCAACCTGTAGTGGAATGGGAACAAAAATGGACGGTCACATTCAATGCTGCCAAGACTAAACTTGTTTCCTTCAATCACTACAAGAAACTTTCTCTACCACCAATAGCATTGGCCAAGGATTCTTTATCTGAAAGCACATCTTTTAAACTCCTCAGGAGTTCACAGGAAACATGAGTTGGAACAATCACATAGAGAGCATTGCCAGAAACGCTGCTAAAAGGTATGTTCTCTCTACCGTGCTAGAAAGATACTAACGCCGGAAAGTATCCTGTACCTCTATAAGGCCACCATTCGCCCATGTATGGAATATTGTTGTCATATTTGGGCCGGTGCATTTGCTACTAGTCTCTCACTCCTAGACAAGGTTCAAAAGAGAGTCGCCAACCTAATAGGTCCTGAACTGTCAACCAAGCTTCAGCCTCTGTCCCATCGACGTAATGTAGCATCCTTCTGCCTGTTCTCCAAGTATTTTAATGGTGAATGCTCCAACGAACTGCAATCACTTGTACTCCTCTACATAAATACCCCCGGCAAACCCGACAAGCAGCAAAATCACACCCCTTCACAGTTGAGATCCCTAGATGTAAGAGAGCCTTCTACTCCAGTAGTTTATTCCCCCAGAACCGCTAGACTTTGGAATCCCCTCCCAGGTTCCTGCTTCTCCAACTGTACTGATATGCAGAAGTTCAAGTGTGACGTGAATCGACATCTTGCTGCCCAGCTCCCCACCTAGTACCCCTGTAGTATGTGTCCCTAATAGTAGCCCCCTAGATCAAAGTGGCAATGTGCCTTGTTTGGGGTGAAAATTTAATAAAAATTTGTTTTTAATTCTCCCAAGACTATGATTCAAAATAAGTACAGGTTAGGGTTCCAAAAACAATTCCTGCTCATACACCAACTGGCCGGATGAGAGGGGATTGAAAATTGCATTGTTATGATGACTGAACTTAAGCATTCATAACCTGAAAGTTTCATCCCTCTGTTATAGATTGTGACGGTATGACACTTTAATAAAGTGTGTGTGTGTGTGTGTGTGTGTGTGTGTGTGTGTGTTAAATAAGGTACACTGTATTAAACAAAAAAACTATTTTTCACAAGTGCTCAATATAGAACTTTTAGAATTAAAATTATATAAACATCAGAAAAATCTCTACGCAGACCAATCTACGTTTCAACGACGTAAACCATCACATCCGGTGTTCAATATTGTATTTTGATTACAAAACTTCGTAAAACTAAAATAAAAAAAACAAACTCAAAACAAGTGTGATAAACATAAAAACTGAACAATATTAATAAACAAAAATATTTAAATTACATATTTCTCTCGGAGCCACTGCTTCATATATGCTAAGCCTGCTTAATTACGTTTCTCCGATTTCTTGCTTGTTCATATATTTTTAAAAAATATGTAAATAAACACATTTATTCCGAAACAAAATTATGTGAAAAATTCATAAAAGTAAATAAACGCGATCATTCGATAAACTTATTAAATGTGAAAAGTTTATACAACTAAGTAAACATATTTATTTGAAAAAAAATTATAAAATGTGAAAAATTTATTAAATGTGAAAAAATTATTAAATGTGAAAACTTCATAAAGTGTGAAAAATTTATTAAATGTGAAAAATTTATAAAATGTGAAAAATTTATTAAATGTGAAAAATTTATAAAATGTTTCATTTATTATTCATTATATCTATGAACATGTGTTTGTAAATAAACATATTCAATCGCAAATAAATAAGTCTATGGATATTCTCATTTATTATATTTAAAGAACTCGTAGAACGTAATTGGGTAGGAGCAAATTGACTAACACAGTGTATTTCTTATGGAGTGTCATGACGTAGACAACTAGCATATATATATATATATATATATATATATATATATATATATATATATATATGGAGATGTGTGTGTGTGCGCGCACGCGTGTGTGTGTGTGCATGTATATGTGTGTGGGTATTATATATCTATATGCATGTATATATGTGTGTGTATTACATATATATGCATATCTCTCTCTTTGTATAGATATATATATACGTATATGTGTGTATATATGCATATATATGTGTGTATATATATGCATATATATGTGTGTGTATTATATATATATGTGCATATATATATATATATATGTGTGTGTGTATATATATATATATATGTGTGTGTGTGTGTGTATTATATATATGCATATATATGCGTGGATATATATGCATATATGTGTCCATTATATATATATATATATATATATATATATATATATATATATATATATATATATATATATATATATTGATTAGTTTTGGACTACTGTACTTGATATCTATACAGGTTTAAAAGGGCGTTTTGCATAAGTATGCGTTATTCCATGAAGGTACAGAATAGTTTTAAAAAACCTGTCCCTCCCTTCTGACGTTAACTCTTCCATGCAGTTTGTTTTTTCACATATTAGGAAGGACTTTGTTCTGAGATGAATGTTGGTAAATGAAATTATTTTTCTCTATGAGTGGCAGGAAAGCTCGTCATAGTATAAATATTGGTCTTCTCATAAGGCAACGGCTAACTAGGTCAAGAACCAAATCTACTGTCCATATTTCGAGCCTCACTAAGTGCTCAATACTATTGGCCTTGAGTCGTACATACTTGGTCAAATCAATATAAGACTTTTGTTGGAATATATAAACAGTAATGTTAGTCGTGGTGTTTAAGGGTGTTGGGGATGCAGACGGAAGAGGATGGCGAAGGGGTGAATATTGGAAAAGGATAAAGAGAGATGAAGGGTGAATAGTTTGGAAGGGTAGGTAGGGGTATATCCTATGTCCAGACCCTGAAAGACTGTGGGGACAGTCACTCCCAATCAGGACATTGCAACGAGTGACTCATAGGTTTGTTATCGTAATCGCTAAGAGAACTGGATATATACAAAAGCAGGGCGATATAACTATTACACTTACTCTACCCATTCCCATCCCCTGCACCCGACAACGCCCAGTTTCACTCCACCCCGTCTCTTTAATCATCCCCATGCCCATAGCTCCCCTCTCTCCTTTTTCTTTCTTTCTTCTACCGTTCCATATATATCGGCCCTATTTCCTTTTTCCCCCTTTTTTTAGATGCCCACTTCCATCGGTTCCTGTGACTCTAGAAATCCCCTTCCACTCTAGCCGAAATGGAAGTGGACAAGGGCCGGAGAAGACAAAGGGACGGTACCAGGTCATAGAAAAAGCAAGGACAGGAGTCGGGTGGCGGGTTCGGTGTAGATTGTAAAGGAAAAGAATCCTATGAGTAGTAAGCAGAAAAAGTAGGTGACGAGAGATGGTCCTGGCTGGCGGGACTGGCCGGAGTGGGTCGGTCGGTGGTCAGTTTAAGAGAGACGACTACGACGACAATGATGAAAAAGAGAATTCGTCGTATGATGTGTCCAGTCTGGCCAGCTAACTCTGGCCAGTCCAATCCGGCCATATCTACTTTTACTACTTCCCATATCCTCACGCCATCACCTCTGACCACTATCTCCCATTTCGTGGGCACCATAAGGGTCAGCTGGACACTCGGACAATGGACGCACGTACACATTAGTCAAGTTTGTTAACACAGTCAGAGATATGAAAATAATTCAAAATGGCCGCCATGTTCAGAAGATTTTATGCGTATGCGCATGCGCGTGCTGATTGGTATTGGAGATTTGTTATTTTGAACCATGGAATTCAAACAGTCTATTCTTTATGCATTGTGACGTTACAAAGATAAATATAAATATTGTGTGTATGTATGCGCGCGCGTGTGTGTGTTTAATGATGATGAAAAATTAAATCTGAATTAATTCCAATATTTATTAATCCATTAAAAATTCTAACAGGTTATTAAAATAAAGAAAATTTTTGCCCATTAATTTTCAAATATGAGCCCTTTTAATTAGAGGATAAACATTAGTGCAAATGCACAACTGGTTAGCACGGATTTTGGATATATATATACATATATATATATATATATATATATATATATATATATATATATATATATATATACTAGGTGGAGCCCGGCGTTGCCCGATCGTACAATACGCTTAAACATGATATTTTATTTTATGCAGATTGCATATATATTATTATAGAATCAATCCTTTATTAAAATAAATATATATTAATAAAAGCTTATAAAATTTCTTGAAAATGTTAAGAGTATATTGTGTTCGTAGAGAATCAATTTATAAAGAAATAAGTGACTAAATGAGCCATTTTTCTTTTTAAATGCGCATCCAAATGTAATATTATTAAATATAAGTTTTACAAGAAGATACAACTATAAACATTTAAATATATATATATATATATGTGTGTATGTGTGTGTATATATATATATATATATATATATATATATACATCAATATATGAATACATATACATAAATCCATACACACAAAAATATATACATCTATATATGTTAAATATACATATACATGCATACATATACATAAATACACACACACTTACACACACACACACACACACATATATATATATATATATATATATATATATAGTGGTGGGGGTTTGAATGTGTCTCGATTCATTCAATTTCGGACTTAAGCATATATTCAACCACTACCGTGGTTCAATGATATATATATATATATATCAAATAAAATAAAATTTACAGTTAAATTTACCAAAATGATCCAAGATGGTAGAACGAAAGTAAATTATAAATATTAAAAAATCAATTTTTATAAAGTAATCTCAATCAGATATAAAAATTTGATAAAACCAAATAGGAGATAGAGCTTTTAATAAGAACAAATAGTTAAAAAAACACTTTGAAAAAGAGTTAAAACATATTTAATTTGAAAAGGAAACACTAAATAAGTGGATAGTCCTTAATTCGCGGAGTTTCGAAGAAATACTTTCCTTCTCATCAGAGGGTAGGAATTAGCAAAATGCAGGATCGGATTTTGCTTGCAAAAGTATTTGATGAAACTGCAAGTAAGTCAAAGATCTTAGTGAAGTGAAGCAGAGGAAATACGGTGAAGAAAAATGTGATTTCACGTGAATGGATAGTCTGGTGAAAGGTAAAGTATCCAATGACGGTAAAATCCAAAAATGTAAACCCAAGAAAGTTAGTTAAAATTTCCATTCGCACAAGAAAAATCCAAGGAAATCGAGTAATTGGAAGATGGTCCAAAATAATTCGATCCCGCATTTTGCTTATTCCTATCCTCTGATAAAAAGGAAAGTATTTCTTCGAAACTCCACGGATTAAGGACTATCCAATTATTTAGTGTTTCCTTTTCAGATTAAATATGTTTTTAACTCTTTTTCAAAATGTTTTTAAACATGTTTTAACTATTTTCTTTCTCTCTCTCTCTCTCTCTCTATATATATATATATATATATATATATATATGTGTGTGTGTATGTGTGTGTGTGTGTGTGTGTGTGTGGGTATATATATATATATATATATATAGTAATTTATAAAATATATATGGCGATTAAGCTACACTGAATATTCTGCGTTTCATCTACTGTAGGATTCGTCATATATATTTTATAAATTACTAACTAGCTCTACCTACGTATTGAGCACTTTTGAAGTAAATACTTAAAGTTTACGCATAAATCTATACTTTCGTATATTAAATTTGTGTGAGTAAATGAAGTAGTTATATATATATATATATATATATATATATATATATATATATATATATATATATATATACATAATGTTTTCCCATCAAGGCTTAATTAAATAAATTAAGAAACAGCATATTATATTGATATAACATTGATATAAAAAATAGAATAAAATAAAATAACATATTTTAAAAATACATGATAATTTACAGTAAACTGTGAATATATGTAAAATAATAACTTTACCCAATTTACTGTTGAGATATTTTTTGCGAGCCTGTTACCACTTTGATTTTAAGTGCACAGGTTTCAAAACGTGAAACAATCGCTATTTAAAAAAGAGGACTTTCCTTGAAATATATTATGGA
Organism: Euprymna scolopes; assembly: GCF_053919585.1. Lineage (NCBI taxonomy): Eukaryota > Metazoa > Mollusca > Cephalopoda > Sepiida > Sepiolidae > Euprymna > Euprymna scolopes. The sequence continues at coordinate 104,573,737 of NC_136510.1, read as the reverse complement.
ACAATGTTAGGCATAGTATATGATTGCATGCGGGGTTTTTATGAAGCCGGATAGGTGACGCGTGGTCACGCGTTTTGAAAATCTGGGTAGTTTTTTTTGTTTATATCCGTTAGAAGCGCTGAGTGAAATCTGAAGAATAAAACACGTATAAATACGTTTGAAGCCAAAAACTGCAACGCGAAATTGTTTCTAAAATAAACGAGTACGTATTTTATTCTTCAAATTTCACTAAGCGCTTCTAACAGATATAAACAAAAAAAAACTACCCAGATTTTCAAAATGCGCGACTATGCGTCACCTATCTGGCTTCATAAAAATCCCGCAGTTAAAAACATCACGTGGACTCTTCATCGAACTATCTTCCACTCTACATCATGTCGAAGTAAAAGAGAGAAAAAAAAGATTGACAAAGGAGTCTTACTCCGAAATATATTTCTTAAAAAATAAACGTTCGTTTATTTTATAAAAAAAATTCGCGTTGCAGTTTTTGGCTTCAAACGTATTTATACGTATTTTATTCTTCAAATTTCACTCAGCGCTTCTAATGGATATAAACACCAAAAAAACCTACCCAGTATATATATATATATATATATATATATATATATATATATATATATATATATATATATATATATATATTCAAGCACGTCTAATTAAACACGACTCCTTTTTCCGATTTTTTTGGATAACTTTTCAATTCGCCGAACGGTCTTTTGTATTTCGGCTGGCATATTGTATATTATGGCGCCTAGTAGTTGTTGTTCGACCATATAAATTCGCCCCTACCCATACCAAACTCACCTTTATAACCAATAAAAAAAAATGCCTCAAAAAAGAAAACGACAACAACAACAATCGCTCTTGACGGCGATCGGATGAAAGCGCTTAAGAAGAATATGGCTGAACGAATTTAGAAAAACTGGTCCCCGGAAAACTCGTACCCGAAAAACTCGACCCCGGAAAACTCGTACCCTTTTGCTAGGTAGGAAAACTGGTCCCTTTTTGAATAAATATCGATTCAAAACACATTTTATGCCCGTTCTTGAAGAAGATATTGTCTTTAAAAGAGAATGAACATCCCATAATATTTTTTGAAAATATTTTTATTTGTTTACTGTTGTTTTAAAAAATTAAATTAATTTTTCTAAGTTTTCGTTTTCTACCTAGTTTTTAAAGTTTTGGGTCTTTCAACTTATTTTAAAGAGTTTATTTAGTTTTTAAAAAAAGTAATGTCGAGTGTTACTTATGAACAAAACATGTCGGGCATAAGAGGAGTACGTTATTAGATAATTGCTCAAAAATAGAAAATTAAAGAAAATATTAAGCTAGATATAGTTTTAAAACGAGCCTCCTCCAAAAGAAAATAAATTTGTATATTTATAGGTAATACTGTGCATCCCATGATATTTTAAAAAAAATATTTTTACATGTTTATTGCTTTAAAACAAATTAAATTGATTTTTTGAAGTTTTCGTTTTTGACCTAGCTTTGTTAGTTTTTGGTGTTTAAACTTATTTTAAAGAGTTTACTTGGTTAAAAAGAAATAACAAGTAATGTCGCACTCGACATTACTTAGTAAATAATTTTTAACAAAAAAATGTCCGAAAATTAAAGAAAATTCTGAGGTAGATATAGCTTTAAAACGAGCCTCCCCCACCCAAAAAGAAAATAAATTTGTATATTTTTAAGTACTGCACCCGTATCCCCGAAATGACTTTTAAACGATACCCTCCCCTCCCCATGTTAAGAATGGCTTTCGAAATAATAACGTTATTATTTCAGTGCGGTACCAAAATTACATAAGACCGTGTTTTCTTTTTTGTTGTTTTGTAATAATACAAGAATTATTTAAACTGAATTAATTCTTCTAAATAAAATAATTGCTTTCTTTGATAATACGTGTTTTCTTTATTTATTTTTGTTTCGTAATGACACAAAAAGTGTTAAAACTAGAGTATTTTTTTTAAATACATATTTGGTTTCGTTTCTCGTATCTTGACTCCGTGATCAAGTTTATTTTTTTAAAGCAAGAGTTAAAAATATTTTTTTAAAATATCATGGTGGTGCATAGTCTCTTTTAAAGAAAATATCTCCTTCAAGAACGGTAAAAACACGTGTTTTCAATCGACATTTAATCAATAAGGGACCAGTTTTCCTACCTAAAAAAAAAAAAAGAAAAAAAAAGAGGGGATTTTTCCGGATACGAGTTTTCCGAAGACGATTTTTCCGGGCATCGGCTGACCAACACCTACAAGGCGCCATTATATACAATAGGCCAGCCGAAAAAAAAAAAAAAACAGCGCTCGGCGAGTTGAAAATTTATCCCTCCAACACAATCGGAAAAAAGAACTCAGTCGCGTTCAATTAGACGTGCTTGAATAATAACTTGCTTTCAATATATATATATATATATATATATATATATATACTAGCAAAAGTACCCGTCGTTGACTGGGTTCAAAAACAGCCTACAGAAAATAGACTCTGATTTATGAAAGTATGATAGCTTATGAAAAGGAAGGGTTGTAAAGAGATAGCTTCGAATTTTGTGGGTATCAAAACCAAAGCAAAATATGATGAAAGTAAAAAAAATAAATAAATAAACCCCATGATTTATTATACCATACCTGTTCACACTGAAACACTTATCACAATATTCTGTGGATCTATATAAAAAAAACCTTGTTAAACTTTGTGACATATTTCCATTCTATGGAGGTCAGGCGCGAACGAACACCCCATAATTTTATTATACTATATTTCTTCAAACTGAAACATTGCTATCAAAGTATACTTACGCAGATAGATATGAAAAGTCTTTATTAAAGTTTGTGCCTATTTCCATTCTATAGAGGCCAGGTGCGAACGCAGACCTCACAATTTTATTATACCATCCCTATTTAAGTTAAAACATACTTATCAAAGTATTATTATGTACATCTATATCAAAAACACTTGTAAACGTTTTTTTTTAATTTTTTAATTTTTTATTTCCATATTTTGTGGACCAGGCGCGAACACAGACCCCACAATTTTAATGAACTACTGTTCTGCCAGATCAAACATACCCATACCTGTCTCGATACATCTTTTAATGTAATCAATTTTTTTTTAAATAGTCAACCATATATGAGCCAGACACACACACACAATCACTCACACACATTCAGCTTTACATTATATATATATATATATATATATATATATATATATATATATATATATATATATATATATATATATATATATATATATATATATATCAGGAGCGGTCAGAAATGATGTGCTTTTGAGCGAAACATCTTCGTTCTTTTTTCAAAAGATTTTTGTATTCCTAAACGTCAACGCATAGAAAATAAATACAGAAAAGATGCAAACATTTATATATTTTTCGTATTGATTGTTTATTCGTATATATATATATATATATATATATATATATATATATATATATATATTCATAAAATCAAGACAACAAAGGTTGGATTGATAGCAATAAGTAGTGCATTTATATATATATATATATATATATATATATATATATATATATATATATATATATATATATATATATATATATATATATATACTAGACTACCCGTGATCCATTGGGTCAGTATCTTATATTAGCTATGGAATTCATGTATGAGCGTGACACTTGTGACGTAAAGAAAATTTTTTTTTTTTTTTGACATAGCAGAAACATTTCTATGAAAGTATATTAAAATGAAAAAAGAATATAGATAGGTTTTTATGAGTCGTTCTGTTTATTATAATTGATTATTTAGGAAAAAAAATTACAGTTACTGAATTAAAAGTGGTTAGCCACACTTATAGGTTAATGTGCACTGAACAGATACCATAATACTTATAGTTAAATTCAAATTTTGATATATCTGCTTTTTTTTTACATCGTTCATTTCTTTATTACGTTTAAGTTATTTTAAACCCCACTCTTCCCATGTTAAATAATGATTTCGAAATAATAACGTTAATATTTTAGCGTCCCAATTGTTCTTTTGTTTTTTGTTATTTTTTTTTCGCGTTTAAATTATCCAAATAAACAATTGTTAATAGTGTCTGTTTTTTGTTTTTTTTACATCGTTCATTTCTGTATTACGTTTAAGTTATTTTAAACTCCACTTTTCCCATGTTAAATAATAATTTCGAAATAATAACGTAAATATTTCGGTGCGCAGGTCAAAATCTGCAAAAGAAGCGATTTGTGTTTATTTGTTTACGTTGTTATGGGTTAATGTTTATGCGCGCATGCGCAACCGGATGTCGTAAACTGGAAAGTTGGTTGCATACATTGTTACAAGGTCATTTGAGTTTTATAATTATATATATATGTATATATATTATTTTTAAAATGTATGATTATTGTATTTTCGAAATACATATTATATAGACAAAAATACTCGATTTGTATATACTTGACACATATATTTCATATATTAGAATAATACCAGTCCCAGGGCGGGTAAAATGTATTATCTCAAAGAAAACAGCTCTTTATCACTTTCCCCGGCAACAAACACGATAATGCTGGGAAGGTACACGTGCTATGGTCAAACTAAAACATACCTCATTCTAAAAATAAGAGTCTGACTAAAAGCTCCTAGATTGTCAGAATGTCGCAAAAAGTAAATTGTGATTAGTTCGATGCACTTAGTGTCACACCAGGAATTTTGAACTCCAGATATTCTTATACTTTTTAAATTAAGTTGTTAAATCACCAGCTGCTTTTGTTCAGGATTGAACTCATAACCCCAAAATAACCTGCACAACAATACCTTAGTTATATTATTAAGATTTTTTTTGACTACTATTGTCATTTTGAGTGTTATTCACAAAATGTTTCGGTCGATGTAACTACCGACCTTCTTTAGGTGTATATTGTGAGAAATTATGGAGGTTAACTTGGTGAGTACAATTGCCATTAACGGGTTATTAGAACACTGTAGGCATATTTTACGACAGGGCTACGCCGGGCGTACCTGCTAGCTTATATAAATACTTTTGCAGGTTTAACAAAAGAGCTACAATAATATCATTACATAGCTACAATAATATATTACATATGAAAGAGTCCGCTGTGGAATTTCCAACGGTCCCGCTTTATATATATATATGAAATTGTTATATCTAGGCAGCATTTTTTATTCAAGAAGACATTATTAAATGCAACATAGACAGTTGGCTTTATGATTCTTCTTTTTTTTTTTTAATCACCTAACGCCGTTTAATGTATATTTTACTTTTCACTTTTTTAATTTCCGTTTTCGCTCCTTCGCACTTTTACTTCCGCAACACCTGAAGATGATTCGTGGACGAATCGAAAATGCTCGTGACAGTAACAACTATGGAACCTTTAATATTTTCGATTTTGATGTAAAAAAAAAAAAAAAAAAACGGAAAATCGAAAAATTAAAAAAAGAAAAAGAATCATAAAGCAACGTGTCTTCGTTGCATTTAATAATGTTTGATTGAATATATATATATATATATATATATATATATATGTGTGTGTGTGTGTGTGTGTGTGTGTATATATATATATATATATATATATATATATATATATATATATATATATATATATATATATATATATATATATATATATATATAAAGGAAAAGAACCATCAAACCAGTGATCTTGGGGAATGGGGCAATGATTTTCATAACATCTCACATACTAGCCATACACAGCTTCTACCACCACTACCCAGAATATAGGAAATGGACAATGGTTGTCGCTGTCCGATCTATGTTATCCGTTTATTGACATGGTCTACTGTTCCAGTTCCAATGTTTCACGAAGCCATCTGTTTCGCCGACCCTCTCTTTCTCCCTCGTACCCTCTCCTCTTTCTTCAAAAAATAATATAAAAGATTTCTCGCCAATATAAGCAGACTCCGAAGAAGACAAAGAAATTGGGAACACAAAAACAGAGAAAGACCAAAATGTAAAAAAAAAACAAAAAAACTAAAAACAACAGAAAAAGAATAATAGATGTATTCATTATGTATATGGTCTTGCCTTATCTCATAAAGTGAATGGAACACAATAAAAGTATAAAGAAAAAAATAAAAAAGCAAAATAACAGTCAATAAAAACGTGCTGTTCCTAATGAATTTCGTACCAGACTTCAGCCAATCACGCGCACACTCTCTAATATACATACATATATATATATATATATATATATATATATATATATATATATATTTCAGAACTCAACCACTTCATTTCATTTCAAGAGAGTTTTTTGAAATTCATTGAATCACAATTTAATATATATATATATATATATATATATATATATATATATATATATATATATATATATATATACTGGGTGTCCACAAAGTCTGTCTACATTAAGGATAAGGGTTAATGAGGTATTCATTAGTCAATGTGATTATAGCGTAGTAAAAATAAGTAGTGGAATTTTGTAAATTGGATTACTTAGGGGGACGGTTCATCACGAACTTGTTTACATTGGACTTGAAGACAATCAGATTGTGGTCAGCTGGAAAGCAGACAATCGGAAGAGAGTCCCACAGGCGTGCAGTTCTAAGAAAGAATCTTTGTTCATGGAATCTACATTCAGGTTTAGGCACAGATAAAGAGTGTGGGAAATTATTGATAGTGGTTTTGGCTAGACGAGTGTTTTTCGTGACATGGTAATACCATAGATTGAAGCTCAGCTGAGCACTTGCCATAAAAATAACGATAAAGTAGAGACAGGCTCGCGACGTCTCTTCTGTGGGAAAGAGGTTGCAGGGAAGAGAAAAAGGGCATCCTCCTACTAGTTTACGAAGTCTATTTTGAACTCTTTCAAGGCAGGTTAAGCTGTTTCAAGCAGCTCCTGCCCAGATGTGGTAACAGTACTTCATCATTGGCCGGACCTGGCTTTTATATAGATAGATAGAAAGTTGAAAGGTGAGATATCTACTGGATCGGTAGAAGGATCCCACGATTTTCCAATCGACGTTGGCAATGGATTTGATATACGTGTTCCATTTCAGGTCAGGAGTAAAGGTCAATCCCAGAAGCTTGTCAAAACATGAAGGGACTCCAGCATTAACTTAGTTGTTGTGGCGGAAACTCATAGGTCGAAATCGACGGGAGAGTATATATATATATATATATATATATATATATATATATATATATATATATATATATATATATATATATATATATATACATACCTATCAAAGGAAATGGCAGAAACACAAGAGAAAGAACTCTATTCTGTAGTGGAATGGGGACAAAAAATGGGTGGTCACATTCAATGCTGCCAAGACTAAACTTGTTTCCTTCAAAAATTACAAGAAACCTTCTCTACCAACAATAGCAATGGCCAATGACTCTTTATCTGAAAGTACATCTTTTAAACTCCTTGGTCTAACGTTCACAGGAAACATGAGTTGGGACAATTACATTGAGAATATTGCCAGGACTGCTGCGAAGAAGGTAGGTTCTCTCTACGATGCTAGAAAGCTACTAACGCCCGAAAGTATCCTGTACCTCTACAAGGCCACCATTCGCCCATGTATGGAGTATTTTTGTCATATTTGGGCTGGTGTATCTGGTACTAGTCTCTCGCTCCTAGACAAGGTTCAAAAGAGAGTCGCCAACCTGATAGGTCCTGAACTGTCATCTAAGCTTCAACCTCTGTCCCATCGACGAAATGTAGCATCCCTCTACCTGTTCTACAAGTACTTTAACGGTGAATGCTCTGACGAACTGCAAGCCCTTGTACCCCCTCGACGTAAATACCCCCGACAAACCCGACAGACAGCTAAATCCCACCCCTTCACAGTAGAGATCCCTAAATGTAAGAGAGTCTTCTACTCCAGTAGTTTCTTCCCCAGAACTGCTCGACTTTGGAATTCCCTTTCAGGTTCCTGTTTCCCCAACTATAGCTAAAGATACATTACCTGAAAGTACTTCTTCCAAACTCTCTGGCTTAACATTCACAGAGAACATGAAAGCATCGCCACGGTGGCTGCGAGGAAGGTGGGCTCTCTCTAACGTGCTAGAAATTACTTACACCTGAAAGTATCCTGTACCTCTACAAGGCCACTATTCGCCCATGTCTGAAGTAGTATTGTTACATTTGGACTGGTGCACCTGCTACTAGTGTCTCGTTTTTGGACAGGGTTCAAAAACGAGTCGCCAACCTGATAGGTCCTGATCTGTCACCCAAGCTTCCACCTCTGTCCCATCGACGGAATGTTGCACCCCTTTGCCTCTTTTACAAGTATTTTAATGGCGAACTCCAAGGCATTGTATCCCGTCGACGTAAATACCACCGACAAGCCCGACATGCATCAAAATCCCACGTCTACACAGTAGAGATCCCTAGATGTAAGAGAGCCTTTAATAGTTTCTTCCCCAGACATACTAGACTCTGGAACTCCTTTCCAGGTTCCTGTTTTTCCAACTCTACTGACACGCAGAAGTTCAAGTGTAATGTGAACAGACATTTTGCTGCTCGATTCCCTGCATTGTATCCCTGCAACTTATGTGCCCGATAGTAGCCCTTACTTCAAAGTGGCAGTGTGCCTTGTTTGTGGTGAAAATTGAATATTAGAAAATAGTTTTTTTTCAGCTGACATACCTCCAACTAATTTAAGAAAATGGCCAAACGTGGGTATTTTGCTTTTTTTAATAATGTACACGTTCACGTTTTCACAACACAAACATTGAAAACTGCCGTCAAAAATAACCAATAAAAGAAAATGCTAATATTATATATATGTGTGTGTGTGTGTGTGTGTGTGTGTGTGTGTGATCAAATACAGCTGTATTTTACTTTTACACAGCTCATCAGTGCGGCTAGACAGGACTGAAACCCGCCCAAAAGACAGTCGGAGCTTCTAACCGTTACGCTATACGGTTGCTGCTATGCGGGAAGTGAATTAACAATGTTTTGACATTGTTTAAATACCTAAGCTCAATTTGTTTATACAATAAGCATCGCGTCATACGATAATGGTAATTTGTTTATCACTTCCCAAATGAGCATTATATAAAGTTGATCAATTTAGCTCTTATGCATAGATCATCGTATAACGATTAGATCACTGTGAGACTGGCGTAATGAACATTTAACATTAAAATGTTTAAATTCAATCTTATTTCACGCGGTTAATGGTAGCCAAATCGATACGGCCTTTGCTAATCGAGCCAGAGATGGCTCATGTTGCCGAGTTCGAATCGTTCGACTGGTGTAAATCGTGACACCCTGCACTGAAGATTCCCGAAAGGATGAAACACTAGTGTCTGTAGATATTTAATTATTATAGTAAAAGAAATTATTATATATATATATATATATATATATATATATATATATATATATATATATGACATATGTATCATTATGTATATTATATTACATATATGTGCGGGGGAAGTGTGTTTATTCGTGCACTCGTGCGTGCGTGCGTGTGGGTGTGTGCGTGCCTCTGTGTGTGTGTGTGTGTAGAGACAGATATATTTATTGTTCGCTACCTTCCTAGTTTACGACCCAATCTCATCTTAGCTTAGCTCTAGCATCTTCCAAATGCTTGTATAATCTGCCATGCGTTGGGTCATAAACTGGATAAGTACATATTTTTCTGTCAAAATAATTTTAAATGTTTTTTTTTTTTTTTTAAATAAAATTGAATCCACAAAAAAACATTCAATATTTCTTTTATTTAAATTACCTGTTACTACCAGGTTTCACTACAGGCTTGTTTTGCTTAAACTGTGCCATTCTTTTTTTTTTTTTTTTCAAAAATATTTTCCACCATAGAAGGGGAGATAACTCACTATTGACAAATACAAAATTACGTCTTTTTTAAGTTCGCATCAAAATAATTCCGACTGGTTAAAGCATTTTTTAAAAGAAATTAAATAGAATTACACTTTATTGTTCCATACAACGATTTACCTAAACAAAATCAAATGTTAATTTTGTATGGAAAAACTATTTATAGCACAAATCGAGACAGAGACTAACTTTATTTTATATATTAGAGTTATGTTAAATTTTTTGGTGTGAAGATTGTATTCTTAAGGAAATATCAAGTAAATGATCAAACTTACTGAAATTCCGATGAAAAGGTTTGTAAATGAGATTATTTAACTAAATAATCGACGAAAAGACTAATAGACATTTTTTAAATATTTGTACTTCGCTCCATGACTAAAAAATGAAACGCTTTTTACTGTTTTCCTAATTAATATTAGTAATAACGTTTCTTTAACTGATAAGTTTCAAATTTTAAACCAAGACTATTTTACAGAAAAAAAATTGACTTAATAACATAGAAAGGTAATTTGCTTGAAGCATTGCTGGTAAATAAATGAGAAGGCTATAGCAATGCAGGGAACCGATTTTTAAAATAAAATGGACAAACGAAAGATGGTCTTGTAGAGTTTATGTTTTATATCTCCATATATCCATTTATTTTCCAAATCAATCACATATACAAAGCAGTAAAAAAGACTCGCTGTTTGAGAACCGGGGTGGTGGAAGTCTTTGATATTTCGAGAATAGAATCTCTATTTCAAAAAGAAAGGGACCAAGTAAAATATAGTTAAAGAAAGAAAAACAGAAAAAAGAAATGGAAACTATCTTTCGTTTTCTTTTTTTTAACGACATCTCCTTTGGTCATTTCTTTCTGTAAAAGAGATTATATTTTCGAAATATCAAAGACTTCTACCGCCCGGTAGTAGATATAAAAAATAAACCTTGCAAGACCCTCTATTATTCGTCCATGTTTATCCATAGGACACATCATTTTAACATCTGTTTCCCTACGTTGCTATAGTCTTCTTATACTGCCGCGTATTTATGAAAATTTATTTTTCTTAAGCGAATAAACAGTCTGTAAATATATCTTCAACGCACTGATGAAAAACAAAATCCAGGATAATTTAGACTTTAAATGAGGGGTATCATTTCCCTATATAAATTTTAGATACAATGGTCACTTACTATCTGGGCAGCAAGATGCAATGGTCACTCATTTTCATACCACGTAACTCAGCAGCTGACCTTGAGCCAAACTCATCAGCCCCAGTAAATATTGAGGATCGATCATTAATTTCCTTACTAAACAGAGTAATTTTGCCATGCGACGTGCTGGACATTGCAGAAGAAACCCTTAAAGTTGTCGGGAATGCACACGAAAGCCGAAAGGTGCGTGCTTATTTAGGGCAGATAATAAAGGACTCCACATCCTGTAGAAATCATTATCTGTTATAATAAAATCGTATTTCATGTCTGCTTATTTGTTCACAATTTGATTACTATGTACAAAACGTACATAATTTAACAATTACTTATCATACTGAAAACAGAATTTTATAGATTTTATACCAGCATGTGTTTAATATATTTTTTTATATATACTATTAGCCTGGGTGCCCGACGTTGCCCGGGTGTGTTGAGCAAAAATAAAAGTGGTAGTAGACAGGCAGGCTCGAACCCGAACCGCGAAGGAGGAAAAGAACGTGAAAAAAAAACATAACGTGGTGTCTTTGCCATTGCGTCCATTGCCAAACCGGAAGTGGAGAATGTTTAAATTAAGGGAAGTCAATCGAAAAGAGAAGATTACTTTCGAAAACATCGGCGAAAAAAGCGACCCATCCCTGTAGAAAAGTGCCCAGTTGAGGGTGAAGCTAATAACGTTTTTAACCAATTTTTCGACATTTGCCGTCCGAAGGGTGGAGCTTCAAATCGACGTCGATCTCGTGAAAATCCGTCGCCTCTGTCGGGGATACATACATACATACATACATACATACATACATACATACATACATACATACATACATACATACATTAAAACGGACAGGTGAGATTTATATTATAGATGAAAAGAAATCTACATTAAAGAAGTAACATCATTTGCATATCGCATCAAAGCAAAATCATAAGCTCCATGTTATTAATTGTTTGTTGTTATCGAATTGTTTTAACTATTCTATGTGGAAATATTATAGGAAGTTGATTCACTAATTTTTTAAAATATACTTTATCTTTAATTTAATGTATTTTCGATTAGCGATACCAGTTGCGTATAAAAACAGAATAATTTTTTATTAAAGATATGAGAGTTATTTCCGCTTAATTTTTATAGACAACGATGGCTGTATTTTATGTTTCCATAAATATAAAATGTGGTCTACTATCAGGAAAATCGTAATAAGTTAGGATATACGGCGTACCTTAAATAGTACGTAATTAAAACCTCTGTCCGGAAATATATTTTAACCTGACAACGCTGATTATATATATATATATATATATATATATATATACTAGCAGAAGTATCCGTCGTTGATTGGGTTCAAAAACAGCCTATAGTATGATAGGTTATAAAAAGGAGGGAGTTGTAAAGAGATAGGTTTTGATACTCAAAAAGTTTACCCTAAGCAAAATATGATGAAAGTAAAGATAATTTTCGCGAAAATATATTTTTTTATATCAACTTTATTTCCATTTCCAAATTTTTTTTTTAATTCACGAACCGGTGAAAAATAAATCAAAATGGCAGCGACTTTCAAATGGAGGGCCCCGTTTTCAATTTAAATGAAGGGGCACCTAAGCATTCTCTGTTAACAATTTAAGAGAGTTCCGTCAACGTAAGGAATATTTATAAACATATTTTAATGTTTTCCGTTATTTTGTGCTTGAGGAATATTCGATTATAGCATGTGTAGTTTATATAAAAAAATTCATTTAAGTAGTTATGGACTCAAATTTCGTTTTAATTTCGGTTCGCTGAAATTATTTCAAGTAAAGAGCATTAAAAACTATTTCAAAACAAAAAAATGAACTGAACTTTTATTGACTATGGTAACATTTATTTCTTGTATATTTATTTTTTCGGGTAGTCGTTTCTTGGCTTTTCTGCTAAACACGCTTACTAAATAATATCGACGAAATATCAAAAAAACAAAGAAACAAAAACAGTTTTGAAAAATAATGAAGCTTTACTTACTTTAGTAAAATAATCCGAAACAGCAAAATGGGATATTAAAAAAGTAAACACGTAATTACTTTAGTTTTTTAAAGCAAAGAATAGATATAAATATGAATAAGAAGAAAATAGCGCCCTTTTCAAGCAGAACAACTTCGTTTCAGTTTTACAGTATTGAACGGTGTAGTATTGCGCCGTCGGATTCAGGGTTGTACTATTGTAATATAAAGAGCACGCAGAAAGGGTTGTAATCAACTGAATTCCTTCTAGTACACTGACAAAAAAGCTTAAACATATATATAAATAAAAATAAAAAGGTTGCCACGTGCAAGTGGAGAAGGAAAAAAAAGAGTTATGCAAAATTTGTGTCGAAAATTGTCTAAAGTTCCGACTTTTTTTGGGGGGGGCTTTCACTTTAATAAGAACCTGAATTCATGAGGTGAATTTATTTGACACAATATGATTCAACTAAAAAATAAATAGAAGCTAACGTGAATTAAGATTAAAGTAAATGTGTTATTGTGGACCCTCACCTTTTTTAAAAAACCTTGTTAAACTTTGTGAGATATTTACATTCTATGGAGGTCAAGCGCGAACGAACACCCCATAATTTTATTATACCATATTTCTTCAAACTGAAACATAATTATCAAAGTATAAGTACGCAAATAGATATGAAAAGTCTTTATTAATGTTTGTGCCATATTTCCATGGAGTACAGGCGCGAATGCTGACCCCACAATTTTATTATACAATCCCTATTTAAGTTGAAACATACTTATCAAAGCATTCTTATGTACATCTATATAAAAAAACACTTGTAAACGTTTTTTTTTTTTTTCATTTTTTATTTCCATACTTTGGGGGCCAGGCGCGAACGCAGACCCCACAATTTTAATGAACCACCGTTCTGCCAGATAAAACATACCCATTCCTGATCCTCGATGCATATTCTATCATTATATGTAATCAGTTTTTTAAAATAGTCAACCATATAGGAGCCTATTCGTGGCCAGACACACACATGTTCAACTATATAATATATATATATATATATATATATATATATATATATATTTATATATATATATATATATATATGTATATATATATAAATTCGTTTTTCTTTTGTGTGTATTGATATTCATATTAAAAACCCTCTTTTTTATTTATTTAAAAAGAAAATACCATTTTATTATATATGGGTTGTGGAATTGCATCCACTAGCAAAAGATCTAGCTAATTTGCATATTCTTTTAAACATTCATTTTAATTAATTCCTTATTAGTTGCTTCGGTTTTCTAAGGGATAATCATCTTTAGTTAACTATTACATGTAATTATATTCATTCAGATACTCTACATGATTTATACTTGCATAATATTTACGTAAAAAGTGTATAGGAAAACATAATTGTTTCCATATATATTTATGTATACGTATATATTTTTTGTTTAACAAATTTTGCCTTCTAGAGTTTTTGGTCTATAGACATGAAACGTCATATGTAAGGTATTTGAATCCATGCAAAACTTTATATTAGGGTTTTAGCCCGGAAAACTCAGTTCAAAAGTGTGAAAATTAAATTTAAAAAAATGAAATTTGCCAGGTGAAGGTCGAACGCCGGCATTACGAATGCCTACTGTAATAGCTATTGGTTCATGTTTTAATTTTTAGCCTTGCAGAAAACATGTCTTCATATCCCAGTCATTAACGGCAGTGACAAAATAAATCACGAGCTGAACGTTTTGGTTTCGATTCTCGGTGGTGGCGCATGAGTCTTTTTTTATACTTTTTAAATCATTACTATATATTGCATCCAATCTATCTATCTATCTATCTATCTATATATATATATATATATATATATATATATATATATATATATATATATATATATATCCATATCCATATCCATATCCAAAAGTGACAATATCTGTCTGTCTTTTTTCTATGGTAGCTAAGGAAGACTATTATGCAGAAAGGCATTACTTTACATATTCACACTTTTTAATATATACATATGCACCTAGCATTGTGAATAGTATCTATAGGGCCCGAGCAAAGCCGGGCAGAACTGCTAGTATATATATATATATATATATATATATATATATATATATATATATATATATATATATATATATACATATACATATACATATATATATATATATATATATATATTCACGGTTAAAATTATCCAAAATTAAAAGAAAAAAAATGAATTTCAACAAGGTTGTTGATCGTGTTCAATTATAAAAGCAAGATATTATTTTATTCAATTCAAATAAACAAAACTACCATAAGTCGCTACAATAAATGTATTGTTTCAGTTATAAAAGTTGCCGTCAAACGACAATATGCTTTTGTTCTTATTCGAGGCCAGTTCTTTTAATGAAAATTAAAGCCAAATATAAAAATAGAAAGAATAGAAAAATGAAAAGGAAAAAGAGAAAACCTCCTCTATACATAAATGATTATTCTTATAATGAAGGGGCCGCTAGTTCAATCAGTTCTTAATGAAGGTGACTTTTGTTACTTTAAATTATGTCAGAACGCCTACGTGTGTTATGCCAGTGAATCTACAAATTGAATATCAAATATGAAAAGCGAAACTGTGAGTGAAAAATGCTTTTTAACTGTTTGCAATACGTTTAGACGTTAACGTCCATTTGTCACTGGATGTTTAATACCTGTTTTTAAAAGCTAATCTTGGTTAAATTTGTCGATATAGACTTTATCTGAAGTAAAAATAAACATTTAATTAAAAATTTTATTAAACATTATCATGAGAAATCTAATATTTAAAGTTTCATATAAAAATAGGTTAATCTCCTTTATAAATATTTTATACTAGTTCTAGGTATAATTAAATTTCAAATAAAATAATGATGAAATATATTAAAATTACATTTTAATTTTTTAAATATATCCAATTTATAAAATACTAGCGGGAGTACCCGGCGTTCCCTGGGTGTTTGCCAGTGTGTGTTGGGGGGGGATAGATCAAAGCAACTCTGTTAAAAAAAGTTGTTTGTAAAAGAAAAAAAAGTTTTAGTAGGAAGGTAGGATTGAACCCCAAAGCCTTGACGTGAAGGTGGAAAGGAAAGGGAAAAAATCCAAGTAAGTGAAAGCTGTCTTAATTTAACGTTTAAAAAGTGAAATTGACAGGTGCGAAAAAGTTAAGTCGCGTGATGTTTGACAAGTTCTGTTTCCCCCGCCCCAGCATTCGCTTTTTTTTTACTGAAAAGCGTAACGAAGACGCGGCGATCGAAAAAAAAAATGTCGAAAATAGCGTGTAAAATTCTGGCAAATTAAAGAGAGACACAACCCCGTTCTTAACTCGTAGATATTATGATTTAGTCAGCATATAAAAAGTTTTAAGAAGGAGTGAGCTGACCGAGAAGCCCGGCGAAAAAGTCTTTGGCGAACATGCAGAAAAAGTGCACACACTAATACACAGTTTCGCCTTTATATCTATAGATGCGTATGGGTTATATACAGCGGTATTTCACTTTGAAATTTAATGGTTTTGAGTTCAATCTGAATGGAAAGGTTCGGTCTAATATCAAACTATCCATTATCCAGCGCAACCGCAGCCGAGATTGAATTCACTACACGAGTTTGTAGTGTAATTCAAATCTTGCGGTAGCTGGATACTTGATGCATCACCAGGGCTATCAAGGGTATTTTTTGTATCATGACGATGGGGTACCTACCACGGCTTAAGAGAGTTCCATATACATTCGAGAGAAGGATAGACTGCACCAGATTTTTAACATAGTATTTTACCTCGCGGTACATACAGCGCCTTGCCTTTCCAAATGGTCACCCATCTGGTACTGGCCAGGCTCAACGTTGCTTAACTTCGGTCTATAGACATGAAACTTCATATGTAAGGTATTTGAATCCATGCAAAACTTTATATTAGGGTTTTAGCCCGGAAAACTCAGTTCAAAAGTGTGAAAATTAAAGAAAAAAAAATGAAATTTGCCAGGTGAAGGTCGAACGCCGGCATTACGAATGCATACTGTCATAGCTATTGGTTCACGTTTTGATTTTTAGCCTTGCAGAAAACATGTCTTCATATCCCAGTCATTAACGGCAATGACAAAATAAATCATGAGCTGAACGTTTTGGTTTCGATTCTCGGTGGTGGCGCATGAGTCTTTTTTTATACTTTTTAAATCATTACTATGTATTGCATCCAATCTATCTATCTATCTATCTATCTATCTATCTATCTATCTATCTATCTATCTATATATATATATATATATATATATATATATATATATATATCCAAAATTGAAAATATCTGTCTGTCTTTTTTCTATGGTAGCTAAGGAAGATGCTGATATTTATATACGGCACAATCAAACTATATAGAGTTGTAAATGTGTTTCATACTTTTTCGGGAATCATCAGTATGGAGGATGATTTGTCTGGCAGTCACATGATTGTAGCTATTCAGATGAGGAGTAATCCAGCATGCTTAAATGAATGAACTCCTGTTAGCATACCTGAGTAGGGGTTCTTCGGGCAATTAGAAAGATTTTAATGTCTTCTCAAAGAGAGAATGCACAGCCTGGGAGGATGGATCTTCTGGATCTTCGCAGGACTAGCAACATACCGTTGTCAACGGAGAAAAGTTTGGGGGGTTTCAGAAAAGGACGTAATACCTCAGTTATTGGCAAATGTTGCATCATATGAACAGCAATTTTATCTTTTTTAATGGGTGTGGAAAGTAACCAATGAAAATACAAGCGTATTTTTATTTGTCTCCCCTGCAGGAAGTCAGACATAAGATCAAGTGGGTTTTGAAATGTCACGTGAATAAGTTCTGCCCTATAAAATATGCTTGGACAGTCCGGTTTGCAGCCGATCAACAAACTACTTTTTATCAGAGAGAAGGTAACGCCTAGGAGTGTGAACCAACTAAAACTTAACAGAATCATACCTCAGCACGACAGCAAGCAAAACACTGTAGGCCTGACTGTTGAAGACGACTTCGCAACTGATACGAAAACAACAGCTCAAGATTTGGCAGTTCTCTTTTGAGATTTTAAAAGTTGGCTATAAAGAACATTTAAGCTGACATATTAAACTTCGATTTTGACCAGCCAATTTTAATTAGTTATCGTTGTACCGTGTTATTAGCATTATAACTTACTTTGCTATCGTTTATTTGTAAACTTATGCAGTTCTATCTAACCAGCTGGTAAATTGGAAACATTTTTCAATTATGGCTGAAAACTACAAATCAACAAGAGGAATGACTCATATTTTTTATTGGAGAACATAAAAAGGTTTTTTTATAAATGAAAATTTTATTTCATTTTTCTGATTATGATTTTTTGAAAAATGCAAACAAATAATAAAAAAAAAGATATGTTTCTGAAGATCCGTGGTATAACGAATGATGTAACCATGTTGTAAGTGGTACTCTTATAGAGATTGAAGGTTCAATCCTCAGTGCGGTCGATATTAAGAATATGTTTCCGAATTACTTGACTTCTACTCGGTCATGGCTGACCGAACGAGAGCATGCTGCTCTCGTAGAATAAATAAAGGGTTCCGTTGAAAATTCCGTGCAGATTCCCTAGTTTGACAGAAAGATTCCGATTTCAGCAAATGCACTTGAAGAAGGGCGAACGTTATATCAACTGAAACGTTGTGAAAAATACACCTAAAAAGAGAACAGTAGTGCGAATAATAAAAATAAAAATTATAGTACTTGTGCAGTATACGAGCCGCGCTAAAATAATAGCATTATTATTTAAAAACTCTTTCTTAGAATGTGGTTGAGAAATATTTTTTAAACTGTACTTTCGCCTAACAATTTAATAATAATAATAATAATAATAATAATAATAATAATAATAATAATAATAATAATATCTCGAAATTGAATATATCTTGAAAATAATATTTAAAAATAGAACGGTGCGTATTCTGTAAGAGTAGCAAAATTCTAAATTAAAATGGTTTTACTGCATCCCGGGAAACGCCGGAAAGTGATAGCTTAGGATATTTTTTTTTTTTTCGTAATTACCTCTATTTATGCGTATGCGTGGGCAGGCGAAAAAGCTCCACCTTCGACGGTTCTGAAGACGTCGACCTTAAGCAATGTTATCGGTTCGAATGGCATCTCCGTGAAACCAGCTACCCGATGAGGTCGTAAACCAACCCACACTACAGGACTTCAAGGCGTACTTTGGGAGATGCTGGTCGGACCTCCACAATTTTCCCCTGTATAGTTTCTCTTTGTACAAAGCCCCTAAATTATCGCTGACTTTTCCCCCTTGTAAATGGCCACTGCTTTGCCAGTTAAATAAATGAATGAAAAAATAATGGGTATCGATTTGTTTTCTTTGGCGTGTTTTTTTTTTTTTTTTTTTTTTTTAATTAAAAAAAAAGATTTATAGACAGTAACGCACTTAGATGAGTGTAAAACGCAAATGGGCCATTGGTGTGTTACAGAAAGTGGGGCGAGCAATACGGGACACTCATTTCCTGGGAGATAAGTATAGAAAAAGATGCAACGATTTATCTACCTATAATCAAGAAATACATCCGGGTATTGTCGCCGTTTCGTAACCAGGACAATGACAACAGCATCAACAGCATCACGAGAAACCGGAACACTTTCGAGATAGGCGAATATTTACATGTAAATCGATCAGAAACAAGGTGATATCTCGCTAGTAATCTCTGTGTATATTACTCGACGATCTATTTTATCCATCGTTTGCCATCGGGGGTGGGTTGCGGGAGGGGGTCAGTCTCGGTCAGCTGTCATTTGAATACAGATGAATGAGGCCCACCACTCTTAGACTCTGCACGTCGCGTGGACACTGGACGGGAATATTTGTTAATGATCACTTTTCTCGGTTTCATTTGCATACTGATAATATGTAAACCGATATTGATCTATCGATCTGGCGCATCTATATTGTAGATAAAAACATTATATTCAGATACATATCGACAACTTCCTCTTCTTTATATTTAATCTATCTATCTATTTATCTATCTATCTATCTATATATACTTGGCCCTCGGGACATGATCAAAGTGTAGTATCTGTTCCGGCAGATACTGCACTTAAGATAATTTGTACCAGTCAATGGAGGGGAAACCCTCTATACTGGGACAATTATTAATTTTGGTAACCAGAGTGACCCCTTTTAGGGGAGCTGGTTTTTACCTCACATTAAAAACGGCCTTGTGCCTAATTTGCTCAGTGGGGGAGCAAATAAATACCATCTGTTCCGGCAGATACTGCAAGCTATGACTAGCTATGACTAGCAAAGACCAGATGTGGGGGCAACCCCACATGCCTGACCTTTAACCAGCTCCCATTTCCCACCTCTCGGGAGCTGGTCCCCATTTTCCCTTCCCCCTCCCTTCACTCCTCACATTAAAAATCGGCCTTGTGCCTAATTTGCTCGGTGGGGGAGCAAATAAATACCATCTGTTCCGACAGATACTGCACTTAAGATAATTTGTACCAGTCAATGGAGGGGAAACCCTCTATACTGGGACAATTATTATTTTTGGTAACCAGAGTGACCCCTTTTAGGGGAGCTGGTTTTTACCTCACATTAAAAACGGCCTTGTGCCTAATTTGCTCAGTGGGGGAGCAAATAAATACCATCTATCTATCTATCTATCTATATATATATATATATATATATATATATATATATACACGTACACATACAGCCACCACCATCACAGCCTTGAGCAAGAAAAGCCAAAAAAAAAAAAAACAACCTCCTCGCTACAAAAACGCCTACATTGTTGTAGATTGTTTGTGCTCCCTGAAGGAACATAGGCTATCTACAACATTGTAGATGCTTTTGTAGCGAGGAATTCTTTTTCAGGGTGAGAGTGCTGACCCCACACCCAACCTTCCCAGAAGGTACATACAGCGCCTAGCCTTCCCAAATGGTCACCCATCTGGTACTGGCCAGGATCAACATTCCTTAACTTCGGTAATCTGGTGAGAACCGGTGTTTCATCGTGATTGTGCCGTACTACATACATACATACATACATACATACATTGATTTACGGCTTCCTTCAGTCTTGACATACCCACTGTAAGTGTGCCTGAGCGTGAAATTTTTGTGGCAACAGTTGCGCAATCTCCAACCACACCTCTCCTGAGTCGACATTGTTGAATACCAGTGGCAAGTGGAGGTTCAGGACGACTGAAAACAATGCCGAGATAAGCTGAAAGCGCTTACAGCTCCCAGCCTTCCCCTCTGGTATTGGCCAGGCTCAACGTTGCTTAACTTCGGTGATCTGATGAGAACTGGTGTGTCAACGTGATTGTGCCGTACATACATACATACATACATACACACATACACACATACATACACACATACATACATACATACACACATACATACATACATACATACATACGCACACATATATATTCCCTTAGTTGGTGTTTCAGTCTTCACATTTTGACATGAAAAAACGAGAGATACAGTCTTTACATTCGTGGCGACTGATTAACGCACGTGTTCAAATTCAAAATATACGAGTTATACATTTGGTATAAAAAAGCTTTACAAATTTGTTTCATCTTTGGTTTTGTTTTTTGGTTGTTTTTTGTTGTTGTTTTTTTTTTCTTATATTTGGTTTTCATTTTCATTAAAGTTAATGCCTCGAGTAAAACCGGAGGCGCTGTTTGTTCTCTGATTACGTCTTTTTAGATTGAAACAGTAGATTTATCGTTGTGACTAATGATAATTTTGTTTAACTAAATTGAATAAAAGAGTATATATATATATATATATATATATATATATATATATATATATATATATATATATATATAGAGAGAGAGAGAGAGAGAGAGAGAGAGAGACAAACAGACAGATAGATAAATAGATAGATAGATGATCGAGCTTCATAAATAAAAGTTTTTTAATAAATATTTTTTAAATTTTTTTCATAATATTATTTTGTATTCCTGCACATCATTAATTGAAAACAAATAAAGAAAAGTTCAAAGCTTTTATACTTTTCGTATTCTTTTTTAGACATTTCCATTCACAGGGAGATAACTTATATATATATATATATATATATATATATATATATATATATATATATATATATATATAATTTGTCTCCTTCCTAGAGCGAGATCTGACACAATAGTTGGCAAATGGGATTTAAGCGCAAGTGCCCTGGAGGAAGAGCACTCTGGCCTACAAAACATGCCTAGACAGCACCGTCGACTAAACAGTCTGGAGAGATGGACCGCCTAGAACTGAACACAACCAGATCCATGTTTCAGTGTATAGTGAGCATCATTTAAAAATGGCCTACATTTTGGTGGCTTTGGTTCTGAGGAAAAAAATCCTTGGCTGATTATATTGCTTTATGAAAAAGGAATGTTTGTGCTGCCTTCGACTATGGTCAAAATGAAATCTCATTCATCACCACAATTCCTAATTTCAAAACCAGCCGGACAACGCTGGGTGAATATAACAAGTATAAATACAACACATACACTTCTTTAACGAATACAGGGTGCCTTCAAGAAGTTCTCGGACACTCATTTAAAATTGTTGTGGACTCTTGAAAATTCAGTATGTTATTGCTATATATATCTTATGAGATGACTGACCAATTTTTTATGCTTTCGGGTTTAAATGACCAACTACAGCAATAATAGGAATACATCAGCGCTGTATGGAAGGCAGGGACGCTGGGAAAGTGGTGGGATCCTTCTACCGCCCCAGAAGATATCTCACTACTGATGCAATTCTCTATCTTTATAAAAGCCAAGTACGTCCAAGGATGGAGTACTGCTGTCACATCTGGACAGGAGCTGCTAAAAACAGCCTATCCTGCCTCGACAGAGTACAAAATAGACTTCGTGGTTTAGTGGGGGATGCCCTTTTCTCTTCCCTGCAACCTCTCTCCCACAGAAGAGACGTTGCGAGCTTATCTTTGTTTTATCGCTATTTCCATGGCAGGTGCTCGTCTGAGCTCCAATCCCTCGCCCCCCTTCGCCAATCTTTCACGAGAAACCTCCGTCTGGCTGAAACTACTGCCAATAATTTTCCCCACTCTTTATCTGTGCCTAAATCCAAACGTAGATTCCCTGAGCAAAGCTTCTTTCTTAGAACTGCACGCCAGTGGAACTCTCTGCCGCTTGTCTGTTTCCCACCTGACTACAATACATAAACAAACTCCTGACAAACCGTCCCGTTAAGTAAGACACTCTATCAAAACCCCTAATACTAATGATTACTACAATACTATCTCATTGATTACTGTACACGCAATAACCCTTATCCCTGAGTGGCCTTCGGGCCTTGATAAGTGGTGACCCCCATGTAAAAAAAAATCCTAGTAAAGCCTGATTGTCACAGCTAGTGAATGTCAAAATTGCAATCTGGACATGAGCACACTTTAGAAGAACGATATGCAAAAAAATTTTTAGTGACATAAGAGATTCAAGGAAGGGAAGGAGTCTGTGAGAGATGATAAGAGGCGTGGGAGGAGCACGAAAGTCACGACACCAGACTTGATTGGTCAAATAAAGACTTTCATGGATAAAGACCGTCGTGTGTCTATGGAGACAATACGTGCACAGTTTGATGTCAGTGTGGGAACTGTAGACACAATTATTTGCGAGAAACTGAAGATGTGGAAGATTTGCGCGAAGTTTGTCCCAAGGGTGCAAAGAGAATATCACAGATTGTTTGATGAAGATGAGAATCAAGTCAGTTCATCATCATCCCTATAGTTCAGACCTCGCTACCTGTTACTTTTAGTTATTCCATAAGCTCAAGGAAAACCTTAGAGGCTGTAGTTATGAGACAATTGAGGAGACGAAAGAGGCTGTGGTGAGGGTCATTAACAAACTCACACAAGAGGACATCTATGGGGCCTTCCAGAAGTTGGAACGGTACAAGAAGTGCTTTGCAGCCGGAGGAGATTACTTTTAAGGAAACTAGAGTTTCATCTGTGTAATATCAATAAAAGTGTACTGCATTCGTTGATACACTGAAGTTAAGCTACTTTGAGCCTGATCAGTACCACATGGGTTAACACGCTCACACAAGAGGACATCTATGGGGCCTTCCAGAAGTTGGAACGGTACAAGAAGTGTTTTGCAACCGGAGGAGATTACTTTAGGAATTCAAGGCGCTGTATGCAGGAAGACATCGGAACCTTCCTGCAAGAGTTTCAAAAACCTCGTGTCGTCATCTCTCCTAACGGGGGTGTGCATGCGACTGGGGACCGCTTGTGAATTTTATACTTCCACAGAGCTTCATCCTTTGGAGGAAGCCGTATAAACCTGTATAGAATAAGTGCCATTTCCAATTTTTTCCCCCCCATTTTTATCAATCAAAATGTCCATACGAAAAAAAGTCTGGAAACTTATTGAAGGCACCTCGTAAAATGCAGATACGATGGAAATTAAAAGTGACGCATTTTACGATACGAGATCAAACGTATAAGCAATCGTCTATACTCTTTCCCTGCCCTTCTAACCCGCTCTCACTCCCTTCTTTTCGCGCCATTTTCGTACGATTTATCTTTCCGTCTAAAAGTGTAAAATTAATGTTTCTCCCATGACTTCCGCCTTTAGAAAATAGAAAATAAAGAAGAAGAAAAATATATGTAAAGTCGTCGGGCTTGGGTGGATAACTGAATTATATATGTATAAAATATGTTTATAGTTGGTTCGACTGGATCATGAAAGATATTTATATGAATTGTGGGAACAGAGATATTGATATTAATGATCAAATCTTCGCGAGGAACAATAGCATGTATATATGTTTGGGTGCATACAAGACTTTATGCATCATTTATGTGCGTACAATTGATTTTTATATATATATATATATATATATATATATATATATATATATATATATATATATATATATATATATATATATATATATATATATGAGTACACGCATCGTGTGTGCACGCGCGTGCATATTTGACAAAATGGTAAAAGAGTTTTTAATGGACCAGGAGACCGAGGTTCAATCTTTAGTCGAATCATACTAGAACCTAAATGTAGTCCTCGGTCGTTTTTTTTTTTTTTCTTTTTTTTTTTTTTTTTTTTTTTTTGCTACACATTACGTATTATAAAAGAAGGTTAGAATACATGGAAGAACCCAGGAAAGAAATGTCATTATATATATATATATATATTAATAGTTAGTTCTCGTTCCAAAACCAGAAGATGCATTTATTTTTCGCCCATATTGTTCATATATTTATGTAGTAGTGCTTACACGTGTTTCGTTGAGCAGCGAATATTCACAAAACAACTCATCAGAAATAGATATGTGTTCCTCGGAAAAAAAAAATCAGTCGATTTTTTCTTTAGAATAAAAAGAATATGGTGAAGGAAAAAATGTAAACAGAAAGAAATGAAAATCTTTAAAAGTTCGAAAAATCAAAAGATTAAAAAGAAAAATCTTATTTATTATATATTATATAGGAACCTTTCCGAAACAAAAAAAAAACAGAAATTTAATTCAAAGTCTACAAGTAGACGTTATTTTATAGCGCCATATTTGATTCATCTTATCACAGCAATACTTCTAAAGGTTTCGTATTTAGATTAAAAATTACAAGCAAGAAGTTATTCACAAACTAGAGGAGATGTTATTCGCAAAATATTATTAATAATAACTTTTAAATTTAATGAGATTCATTAGCATGTCAATATTTCTTTTACTTTAGTTATTCACATAACATACGCAATTATCATATATATATATATGGTGTGTGTGTGTGTGTGTGTGTGTGTGTGTGTGAGAGAGAGAGAGAGAGAAAGAGAGAAAGTAAGCAATGATGAAAATGGAAGATTTGGGTAGGTCTGGACTACATGCAAATATTTTTTTAAATTATATATATATATATATATATATATATATATATATATATATATAACTACTTAATTTACTCACATAAAATTAATATACGAAAGTACAGATTTATGCGTAAACTTTAAGTATTTACTTCAAACGTGCTCAATACGTAGGTAGAGCGAGTTAGTAAGTTATAAAATGTATATGGCGATTAAGCTACACTGAATATTCCACGTTTCATCCACTCTAGGACTCTTCAGGCTTATGCTCGAATTCTGTAGAGTCCTAGAGTGAATGAAACGCAGAATATTCAGTGTAGCTTAATCGTCATATACATTTTATAACTTACTATATATATATATATATATATATATATATATATATATATATATATATGATGAAAATAATGGAAATAGTATTCCGACAAAATAGAGAAAATAAAAAGGAACAAACCGTATTATGTGTTCATCAAGTACAAGTATAAGTTTGTAACAGAAATGAAATGAGTGTTTTTTATGTAATTTGTTGATTGAGATTATGTGTTAATTATTACAGGGGGTGTTGAATGGTGTGAGAAAGTTATCTTGTGTCCACAGTTAAATAATGTTCTCTTCTGTTACAAACTTATACTTGAATTTCAGCAGATATATTTTTTCCTAATAAGAATATAAACTTGCGTTCATAGTTTTAAAATTACATTAACGACTATATGACGTCACTAAAATTTCCTTCTCTTTAACAGCGCCAGCCCTCCCCCTCTTTTTTTGAATTTCCAACATCGTTTTTCCGTTTCTATGAAATAGAACTGCGTCACACTGTGCACGTGAAACATTTTCAAATATTTTGTACTGGTATATTTTTTGGTATCTTAATCTCATTCATCCAGAGGAAGTCTCGAAATAAAGA
>NC_136510.1:104409446-104544446 GCF_053919585.1 Euprymna scolopes | reverse complement strand
CAAAAGTTGTTGTTCAGCCACATTCTACTAAAACGCTTTCCATCGGTGCATCAGATTATCATCAGGACCGACTGTTGTTTTTATCGTTTTGGTTTTCTCTTCACTTGAGGCTTGGTGTATTTATAGTTTTATTTTTTTTGAAATTGGTTATAAACGTGGGTAATGTAGGGCTGGGGGCGAATTATTTTTATTTTATTTTTTCATTTAGAGTTTCTTATTTTATAGGAAAAAAAAATATGGCTGAACAACAACTTTTGGGCGACAGTTTATATAACATGCCAGCTGAAAAAAAAAAGACCGCTCGTCAAATGGAACAGATATCCAGAAAAATCGAAAAAAACAATGGCTATCATGCTTAATCAGACGTGCTTGAATAATGACTTGCTGCCAAATTATTCAAATAAATAAATATATATATATATAGAGAGAGAGAGAGAGAGAGAGAGAGACAGACAGACAGAGAGAGAGAGACAGAGAGAGAGACAGACAGATAGACAGACAGAGAAAAAGAAAGAGAAAGCAAGAGAGAGAAAGAGAGTCTCTTTCACTAAGACAGAGTTCAAAAGGGAGTCGCTAACCCAATAGGTCCCAGACTATCAGCTAGGCTTCAACTGCTGTCCTGTCGACGAAATGTTGCATTCTTTTGCCTGTTTTACAGGTACTTTAATGGTAGCTGCTCCAACAAACTACAAGCCCTTGGCCCTCACGACGTAAATGCCACGACAAACTCGAGAAGCAGCAAAATTCAACCTCTACACAGTAGAAATCACTAGATGAAAGAATATCTTCTACTCTAATAGTTTCTTCTGTAGGACTGCACGACTTCGGAATTCCCTTCAGGGTTCTTGTTTCCCTGACTGTACTGACATGCAGAAGTTTAAGTGTAATGTAAACAGACACCTTGCTGCTGAGCTACCAACATAGTATCACTGAAAATTATTTCCCAGATAGAAGCCGCTACATCAAAGGGACACTGGGTCTTGTTTGGGGTGAAAATGCAATAAAAAAGATCTAAATATATAGATCGATGAATATGACAATGTATGTATATTTTCAGAGAAAGAAAATGTATACGAATATATATATATATATATATATATATATATATATATATATGCGTGTGTGTGTATGTATGTGTGTGTGTGGGTTAGGGTGTGTGTGTGTATGTGCGTGTGTGCGCGTGTGTATTTGCGTATCTATGTAAATTCTTTTTTTGTTGAACTATATACTGTGTGGATACACATAAGTACGCAAATACGTGAAAATGCATGTGTAAGCATGTTTAATATATATAAACTAAAAATAAAATTAATATATATAAACATAGATATATACACACCCACACACATATATAAAAGCTTATAAATACCTATAGTAATGTACATATATATATACATACATACATATATATATATATATATATATATATATATATATATATATATATATATGTTTTATATATACCTATACATATATAATTTGAAGTTACAATTTTTCAAAGCTGAGATAACGGTGAAATATAACGAGGTTAATACAAGATAAGAATCCCGCTTTTGAATATAACCGTTGTTGCCTGATGAGGTCTCTAGTTACTAAATACTAGAAGACCGAAACATGCTCATGACTGTGTAGCAATAAATTACTGCTTATGTAAAGACAAATTGAATATATATATATATATATATATATATATATATATATATATATATATATATATATATATATATATATATAATGGGCTTTTTCCGTAACCACAGCCTATAATCTATAACAAAGATAAATGTTTCTCGCATGCTTTTCCCGTTAGGAATTTTCCTCCTTTTTTCTTTCTCTTCAAAAATGCTCAATTGCCAAAAGTGTGTTTATTCATTAAGTCTGAAGAAATGCTGGTTTTTGAAAATTTTCAAACGACATAATGCTTGAAATTGTCGAACTGGACATTGAAACAATTGTAACGTAAAATGAAATACACTTTTTGTTGCCATCAAAACCTTGTTTTGAAGTCTTGATTTTGCACACACAGTATATTAATGTTCAATTATGAAATATAATAATTTTGTAGCTTACTCCTTAAGTCAACCATTTTTGGTATATGAAACTTATATATATATATATATATATATATATATATATATATGGACGTACACATATGAAATTTATACGTATATATGTGCTATTATATATTCACATATACGTATGTGTGTGTGTGTGTGTGTGTGTGTGTGTGTGTGTGTGTGTGTGTGTGTGTGTGTGTGTGTGTGTGTGTGTGTTAATTTGTACATGCCTGCATAAATAAATGTGAGTTTCCTTTTCTGGCCTTAAAAAGTAACTGACATCAAAAGGCAGTCATAAATATTCGGATAAAGTAGATATTGGATAATAAAAAAAATACCGCCAAATGAAATAATAATCACTTCCCGCCATTGTTTGAAGCGCGGGAAATATAGATATTGGCAGTAATTATCCATAATGAAAAGGAACAGCGTGAAAAGAAAGGGCAGTTACGATTAATGACATACATACATATATTTAGCTATGTAAATGTACGTGTATCACACACAAACACACACACACACACACACGCACATATATATATATATATATATATATATATATATATATATATAATCATTTTTCTATTACCTACAGACTCTAGTGCTTCATGCCTACGCAATTACCTTATATATATATATATATATATATATATATATATATATATATATATATATATATATATATATATACTAGCAAAAGTACCTGTCGTTGACTGTGTTCAAAAACAGCCTACAGAAAATGGACTCTGATTTATGAAAGTATGATAGGTTATGAAAAGGAAGGGTTGTAAAGAGATAGCTTCGAATTTTGGGGGTATCAAAACCAAAGAAAAATATGATGAAAGTAAAAAAAAATAAATAAACCCCATGATTTATTATACCATACCTGTTCACACTGAAACACTTATCACAATATTCTGTGGATCTATATAAAAAAAAACACCTTGTTAAACTTTATGACATATTTCCATTCTATGGAGGTCAGGCGCGAACGAACACCCCATAATTTTATTATACCATATTTCTTCAAACTGAAGCATTATTATCAAAGAATACTTACGCAGATAGATATAAAAAGTCTTTATTAAAGTGTGTGCCTATTTCCATTCTATGGAGGCCAGGCCCGAACGCAGACCCCACAATTTTATTATACCATCCCTATTTAAGTTAAAACAAACTTATCAAAGTATTAAGTACATCTATATCAAAAACACGTGTAAACGTTTTTTTTTTAATTTTTAAATTTTTTATTTCCATACTTTGTGGACCAGGCGTGTACGCCGACCTCACCATTTTAATGAATCATTATGCTAGATCAAACATACCTATTCCTGTGTCTCGATACATCATCTATCATTATATGGATTATATGTGATCAGTTTTCTATAATAGTCAACCATACAGGAGCCTATTTGTGACCAGACATACACACAGACGTTCAGCTTTATATTATAGATATAGATGTGTGTGTGTGTGTGTGTGTGTGTGTGTGTGTGTGTGTGTGTAAGTGATACGTTATGCATTACGTCAAATAAGATTATGTCATTTTAGAAAGAAATGACAGCTAAAAAATGAATATATATATATATATATATATATATATATATATATATATATATACATATATATATATATATAGGTTGGATATCATCATATGTTATATCATATTAAGGAGAATTTATCTTAATAACAGCCTTGATATTTCACTAGATATCTTACTGAGCTTTTCAGATATATGTTTATACTGTTATGTTAAAAGTTATCAATAGAATGATTTGATTGAGTACCATGATAGAAAACTGTCTTTTTTAAATGAAAGTTACAGATACAGAAGTTCTTCCACTATTTCCAATGCAAATTGTTCTTGTGACTACGTTGATATTAAACGTACACTCTCTAGTATTTTAGGACAAACATGCATGCAAAAGGGCTTTGTCCTTATTATGAGGGGCGTGCAATAAGTAATGCCCCTAACCCACTTCCCATAGCAGTAGAGCAACGAAACTTGGCACAGTTATTAGTCCTTCTCTACATAGGAACCACCTAGAGTTATACATTTCTCTCATCGTTTGATGCAGCTCTCAAGACCGTTTTTGTAGAACACCCCAGGTTGGCCCTATAACCACAACTTGACTTCAGAAATAAAGGCTGCATCATCTGGGAAACGGTTTCCTTTCAAAAACAACTTCATGGCTGGGAAGAGGTGAAAGGCAGAGGGTGCAAGGTCAAGAGAGTAGGGAGGATGGAGGGTATTTCATAACCACACGCCCGTGCTTCTGATCTGGCGATATGCGAGTTGTGGACCGGAGCTTTGTCCTGCAGAAGGAGGGTACATTTGCTGATCTTGCCCCGCCTCTTGATTTTGATAGCTTCCCTTAATTTCCTCAAAAGTGAGGCATAATAGGCTGCTGTAATTATGGTACCCTTTGCCAGGAAATCTGTCAT
The DNA here is from genome assembly GCF_053919585.1 of Euprymna scolopes. NCBI lineage: Eukaryota > Metazoa > Mollusca > Cephalopoda > Sepiida > Sepiolidae > Euprymna > Euprymna scolopes. Next base: position 104,539,947 of record NC_136510.1, on the reverse strand, counting down.
CACTACTCCGTCCTGGTCCGAGAAGACTGTGAGCATGACCTTGCCAGCGAAGGGCTGCACCCTTGCCTTCTTTGGAGGTGGTGAGTGTAAGTGCTTCCACTGCATTGACTGGGCTTTGGTCTCTGGATCATAGTGATAGACCCAGGTTTCATCCTGTGTAATCAGTCTATTGAAAAACTGACTCATCTTCTTGGCACATCTCCAAATTAATCCTCGAGCACTCAACACGTACTGACTTCTGGAATGGTATGAGCAACTTGGGAATCCATTTAGCAGACACCTTATGCATATGCAAATGGTCATGAATGCCTCATCAATGGCAGAAGGGACGCGACCACGTCTGGGAGCTGTTTCCACAGACTTCCGGCCATGTTTGAATTCACGATGCCAGCGTTTTACAAGATCATATGATGGGGCATTATCACCATAAGTTTCTTTCATTTCATCAAAAATCTCCTGTGGTGTGCGTCCTTTCAAATACAAAAACCGGATCACTGCTCGACATTCAACAGGCTCCATTTCACACCTGACTCAGTTCAAACACCTGTAAAACAGAAAGTACAATTAGTTCAGAGCTGTAATTTGCCACATATCCCGTAGAGATATAAATCATTGCACATGCAAAATTTCAGCTGGATCAGACAACTGGAAGTGGGTCAGGCTCATTTCTTTTCGCCCCTTGTATCTATATGAATAATTCGCATCAATGTGACATGCATATGAACGGCTTAAAAATAAATTAAGATGAACGCATGAAATGTATAACGAGTTTTCCAATTTTTAACCCCTTTTTGACCCTTAAAAACTATTTTAACCGGCTAAAGGCTCATAAAAAAAAACTGTCCACAAAAATCCAATCATTTGCTGCTAGCGCCGGTCTACAACTTTTAGTTTTGGTGAAGATAGAGTTTGAAATTATGGAGACAGACAGACATAGTTTTATAATCTATTATTATAGAAGTGTAACTTTATGTATGTGAGTTCCTTCCTCATCGGTTCCGAAACGGCTGAGCCTATCATTTGCAAATTTTACACAAAGCTAATTGATATGTCTGGCAGTGTTCTTAGATATGTTTTGTACAGAAATTCGTTAGATAAGTATCGAAAATCGAAAAAAATCCGATTTAAAAAAAAATCACTCTCTCTCTCTCTCTCTCTCTATATATATATATATATATATATATATATATATATATATATATATATATATATATATATATAACTACTTCATTTACTCACACAAATTTAATATACGAAAGTATAGATTTATGCGTAAACTTTAAGTATTTACTTCAAAAGTGCTCAATACGTAGGTAGAGCTAGTTAGTAATTTATAAAATATATATGGCGATTAAGCTACACTGAATATTCTGCGTTTCATCCACTGTAGGATGTATAAGAATAAAAATTACAATTAAATTTACCAAAATGATCCAAGATGGTAAAATTAAAGTATATTATAAATATTAAAGGATTAATATTTATAAAATTATCTCAGCCAGATGTAAAAGCTCGATAAAACCAAATAGGAAATAGAGCTTATAATATAATTTGGATTTTACCATCACTGGATTTTTTATTTTCCACCAGACTATCCATTCATGTGTAATCACCTTTTTCTTCACAATATTTCCTCTGCTTCACTTTTTTGTTTTCAAGTAAGATCTTTGACTTACTTGTTGTTTCATCAAATCATTTTCAAAAATAAATTAAAAAATCCGATCTTAAAAATTGTTTTCGGTCTCATAGATAAAAAAAAGAGATTTTACAGGGGAATATTTTACGTTACACCGGACAAATGAAAACAATAAAATTTCAGAAAATCATTTCTTCTAAAAAAAAAAAAAAATAATAAAAACCCAGATTTATTGTTATCTGGAGATAAAGCTTAGTAGGAGAGCTTCGGCTACAGGTCGAATGATCCCCTGTTAAAGCAAGAGTGGACCTCAGTATTTTATTTTAATTTTTTTTTTTCCTTATTAATGAATTTAATTTACGATAAAAGTAGAGGTACCATTTAAAATCGCCGCAAATCATTTCTTCTCTTGCATATTTTAAAACTAAACATTAATCAGAAGTCACTTTTCCAGGGCATTCATCGTCAATCCCAAATATCAGCTGACATTACTAGTACACAACACACGGACGGAATTTAATGAACGACATTATCATCTTTATTTTATTTTTATTTTTTTTTTTTGCGAATTAGTCTACTAGCCAAATTATTCCTCGTAATATATAATAATCAATGGAGGATTAATTCTATAATAATACATACGCAAGTTTCATAAATTAAAATATCATGTTTAAGCGTATTGTACGACCGGGCAATGTCGGGCGGCTTACATGTCTATTATATATATGAGATCTGCATACACGTTCATCCAAAGAGTATGCTGGTTGGAGGAGAAAGAGAGGGTGTGGAGAGAAAGATACAGGGGCAGATAGAGATAGGTAGAAAGATAGGAGTTTTAATATGAATAGGTTACACTTTTGCCCTGGACAACGATCGGTAGCCCCGCTAGTTAATAATTACATCGAAGAAGAATTGGTTGGGTGGTTAGTTGTGTTTAATGGCCTATCAACCTCTAGAGGATCATTTAAAGTCAGAAACTTAAAAAAAAAAAAGAAAGAAAAATATCCGATTTTAAAAATAGTTGGTAGGGCATCCTATTTGGAATAATATTTTTCGTTTGCCCTTTTTTTTTTCAAATGTTGTCAGTATCTTGAAAAGTTTGATTTCAAAAGTAAAAAAAATGTTGTCAGTTTCTTGAAAAGTTGGATTTTAAAAGTCAAAATTGGCACTATTTTTAATAGTTTGATTTCATAAATCAAATGTTTTCTTTTCTGGAAAAGTTTATTTTCAAAAGCTAAATGTCATTTTGTAGAAAATTTCCAAAAGTTAAATGTCGCCACTTTCTTGAAAAGTTTGATTTCAAAAGTAAAAAATGTTGTCACCTTCTTTAAAATGTTGTTCCTCAAAATAAAACGTTTTATGTCAGGACGCTAGTATTTTCAGTCAGGGGTAGAAAGAAAAAAAAAAAGAAAGGGCACGATATTGTTGTTGTTGTTGTTTTTTGGCGACGGGGGGGGGAGAAAATGATGAAGCTTTGCAAAAATATTTTTTTTAAATCATTAATGTACATTGCATTTCAGTCAGGAAACCGATATCTTCAAATAACCTGATCTAGTAGCACCAGCAAAAAACAAAAAAAAAGTTTTCTTGATCTTAATGACTTGCAATTACTATTATTAAAAATATTAATGCAAATGGCGGAAATTGATAACTCGAAGATGATTAACAACATGGCCGTTCGACTTACAATGCTATATATATATATATATATATATATATATATATATATATATATATATATATATATATATATATAAACTATTTACAAAGAAGACAAATAAATAAAACACCAATTTACTTAGCTTACATGAATAATTATCTACAAATCATTAGCAGATGCACTTATGAAGATGATTTCGTGGGATATAAAATAATTACTAAAAAAAACTCTCACGTGTGATCATTGTTTTTTTTTTAGATACACGAAAGGGCTAAAAAGGAGGAAATCGAGTCAAAATATGATCACAAAGGCTAATCGTATACATATTTTGCGGATGATACGAGTTCTGGCTTATCTGGAACCAAAATGGCGTCACAATATTTAAAAAAAAAAAAAATTTTTTTACATGTTTAAAGTTTTCTTATACAATGCAAATATTAATTAATGTTTTACTAGCAGGGTTACATGGCGTTGCCCGTCAGTTATATAAACTTAACTAAAATATTTTACGGTTAATATCAGAAAGCTTATCATCCTCATTAGGAACGTGGTTCTCAAATCCAGTCTTATAACTTCCTCCCATGTTTTCCTTAGCCTTCCTCTGCCAACGGACTTTTCTACATTTACTAACACAAGAAATTGCATTCTCCTTTTTAATATGACCTAACCAAAGAAGTCTCCAATTCTCAACACACACTCTGCTATTTTATCTTCGTCTGGGATCAACAGATCTCGTCTGATGATTTGCCCCGAGAATGAAACATAACAAAAAATATTAAGAAATGTCCATTTAACGACACGGGCTGAAAACCTAGACGTGGGAAGTTTGAATCCAGTTCTTTCTACAGAAACACATTTACTTAAGAACGTTTGTAACCTTTACGTAGTCCCTCCTCTAAGTATCTGTTGTGGAGACGCTCACTAATTAACGTAGGCGGGTGAGTGAGATATATAAAGGTATCAATCACCAATACCGGGAGAGTTCTGCAACGACCGCCAAATAGGCAAGACGCCTATGTTGCCTCCAGTAAGACATGCACCACGCCACCTGCCGGAATATCTCCAACTGAAATATATCTGAAGACATGTAAATATATATATGACTTTTCTGCCTAATATATTATTGTTATACATTTACTTTCCGTGTTCTTGTTAATTATTTGTGCATACACAACAGTATCCGATATCCCTCTACAAAGAATTCTTAATAGAAAGATACCAGGGAAACGAATGCCAATCATTATCATTAATGATGCTCAGCAACAACAACAACAACGAAAATCATCATCCTCATCACCAGCTTAACGTCCTTTTCACATACTGACGTGTGTAAGACAGCTTTTAGAAATTTGCTTCTAAACTAACCTATCTCTGGCCAGGTCTGTATTTATCCCCCTTCAAATTTCAAGTTTATATCTAGTGAACTATAACACTCGTGTCTGATAAGTAGGGTTATATATATATATATATATATATATATATATATATATATATATATATATATATATATATGTATATATATAGTGTTATAATGGAATAATTCCAGGAGGAAATCCGGGTATGAGAGCTCAATGGGTAAACAGAGAGCAATAACAAAAATATAACACGGAAATTACATAATTGTCGATGCCTCGATGCATCGACAATTGTGTAATTTCCGTGTTATATATATATATATATATATATATATATATATATATATATATATATATATATATATATATATATATAATTATTTTTTTACTATAATTAAATAATTAAATATATATATATATATATATATAGTAATGTAATAGAAATCCTCAACATATATAAAAACAAGAAGCAACGACAGAATTCGCGCATAAGCCTGACGAATCCTATAGTTGGATGAAACGCAGAATATTCAGTGTAGCTTAATCGCCATATATATTTTATAAATTACTAACTAGCTCTACCTACGTATTGAGCACTTTTGAAGTAAATACTTAAAGTTTACGCATAAATCTATACTTTCGTATATTAAATTTATGCGAATAAATGAAGTAGTTATATATATATATATATATATATATATATATATATATATATATATATATATAGTTATTTATGGGGCGTCTGTGATTAGATGAACCAGCTTTGAAGGTTTTTTGGGGGAGGCGTGAGTAGGGCAGAGGGTCAACAAGAAAAGAAATCTACACCTGGCATTTTTTTTATGAATCAGTGAAGTGCATGCAAATATAAAAAAGAAAATGTATTTTTTTTTTATTTACTTTACGTCTCATAAAAAATCATGTCCAGTGTATCTGTATTATGTCTGTATTAGACTGGGGGGGGGCAACCTTGAAAAAATGAACAGCAAACGTACAGAAAAAGCTTTTCTAATATACAGGGTGTTCCAAAAGTCTTGGACAAATTTCCAAACTTTATATCTATCTAACTATATAGAAATGAAAGTGACGTGATTTTAAAGCTAAATTTACCAAGTTCAACTTTAATATTAATGATTGACGTGCGTAAGACAACTTTTAGAAATTAGCTTCTAAACTAACCTATCTCTGCATAGGTCTGTATTTATCCCTCTTCCTCTCAAATCCATTCTTATAACTTCCTCCCATGTTTATCTTGGCCTTCCTCTGCCAACGGACTCTTCTACATCTACTAACACAAGAAATGGCATTCTCCCTTTTAATATGACCTAACCAAAGAAGTCTCCAGTTCTCAACACTCCATATTTAATCTTCTTCTCGGATCAACAGATCTCGTCTGATAATTTACCCCGAGAATGGAACACAACAGAAAAAATATTAATAATGTCCCTTTCTCCAGTAATCAATTAATTGTAATTAAATTATTTGCAATTTAATTTCTTTACTATTTTTTTATTTACATAAATATACTTCATATATATATATTGGTTTTATTTTGATTGGTTGTTTTTGTTTTACGGCATATCAACCTTTTTAAGTTCTATAATGTCGAATGATAAAATTTTCATGCTTCAAGTTTTTTATATCTTCAAATATTTATTCATGGTGTTTGTTTTATTTTTTTCACGGCATATCAACCCTTTTCAGCCTATTTAATGATGAATACTCAGTTATCAAGATCGTTCGCATTTGAAGCCAGTAAATATGGGACTTACTGCTGAATTTTAAGAGAAATATTTGCATTCTTATTTATCAATTTTTTACACTATTTTTGAGAAAGATAGACCCTCTCTCGAAATTAATAAAGATCTTAGACCATTTCGTATATCTATATTGATATTTACTAATTTGATATGCGAAAGGTATGGGTCTTACTGCTAAGTATAATAAGTATAATAAAAAATATCCACATTCTTATTTAATTATTTACATTTTTGAGAAAGATGTTTCCTCTCTCTCGAAATTATCAAAAACCTAACACCGTTCCGTATATTTATATTAATATTTACTGATTTGATATACGAAAGGTGTGGGACTTATTGTTAAATATTAATTAAAAAAAATATCCACATTCTTATTTATTTATTTACATTTTTAAGAAGGATATATCCTCTGTTGAAATTATCAAATATGTATGACAATTCCGTATATTTATATTAATATTTACTAATTCACTAGTCTATATAAAGATTCAAGTTGTGATTCTCTTTTCTGGCTGTGTGGATAGTTTTTGAAATTTTTATTCAGCTATTCTGAAATTTTTATTCGGCTATTCTGAAAGTTTTATTCAGCTATTCTGGAATTTTTATTAAGCTACTCTGAAATTTTTATTCGGCTATTCTGAAATTTTTATTCAGCTACTCTGAAATTTTTATTCGGCTATTCTGAAATTTTTATTCAGCTACTCTGAAATTTTTATTCAGCTACTCTGAAATTTTTATTCGGCTATTCTGAATTTTTTATTCGGCTATTCTCGAATTTTTAGATTTCTGGCTTTGTAGATAGCTTCTGAAATTTTTATTCAACTACTCTGAAATTTTATTCGGCTATTCTGAAATCTTTATTCAGTTACTCTGAAATTTTTATTCGGCTATTCTGAAATTTTAAAATTCTCATTTCAGAATCCTCATTTTAAGGACGCTTGGCGCCCCTCACCACCTATCCGTTACCGTTACCTCTGTATACCTCAGCGTGCCCATTATTATTACTTAGTGCCATAATAGCAAATCACTTCAGAAAATGTCTTTAGAAAACAACAGATCTACATACAGAAATGATTGCTAATTGTTGCAGCAAATAATACGTTTGACACCAAAGCTGTTTTTAGAACAATGGCGAATTGATTTACGGTCTGAATTTGAAAATGCCTAGCTTTTTGTAACGGTTATATTGAGAGAAAGAGAGGGGGTATTGATCGAGGTCTATTGATTTTTGTAAGAAATTAATTTAGCCATAATGTCCACAAAATGGATAACATGAAAAATGTCATTTTTTTTTTTAGACGCATCTTCGTATTTTTCTAAGTGGTTTTGTCCATTGGATTGTCCATCGGTTTATCTGTCTTAAATTTGAAATAACATTTCACCATTAAACGTGCAGTTAGAACAGTCTTATTCTTAATCTGAATACGTCCAATGATCGAAAATTCGCGGCTTTATCCACCTTAAGTTTGACATAACAGTTTCGCTTCTCTGTCACATTTTAGTTTTAAATTTCATTTTCTTTGGCCTGTCATGTAGTAATGTCGCAAATGGACAAACAAGCAAAACAAAATAAAAATAAATCCGATTCGGCTTTTCTTTCTTTTTTAACACAAGTCGTTTATTACCGTTTTTCTTTCTCCCCGTTTTGACACCAGCTTGAAAGTCTCTTGCTTCTGCTCCACTACACGCAGGTCATAGACAGCCATTTATTATATGTCCATCTTTTTCGGCTTCATTTTTTCTGTAAACCGCATGCTGGTCACAGCCAGCCCATTTTAACCTTTATTTTACACGTCCATCTCCTTCAACGTCGACTTTGTTCTTCCCCAACCACGTAGCATCCTTTATCTCTTTTTCTTCAGATGCAAGCATGAACACACTTGCCAATTTGCATACGCACTCAAACGCCGCTCCTGCTGCTAAGACAATCGCTTGCCATTCATCTTTCACCTGCTGCTGATATTCCCATATCCGCTCATATGCGCTCTGTTACAATGCTTAAGTTTGAAATAAAATTTTCAAAGGTCATTCTTAAGTTCGAAATAAAATTTTAGTCTGTGTGCCAAGTATAAGCTTGACATAACATTTCGTTTTAGTGTATCATGCTTAAGTTTGAAATAAGATTTTCCTTGTTCGACCATGCGGAAGTTTGAAGAGCATTTTCGCTTGTTTGTTATGCTTAAGTTTGGAATGAGAGTCTCATTGGCCTGTCACGTAACTGTTCTTAGCCGATCTGTACTGCTGAAGTTTGCAATATCATTTCACTTAGTCTCCCATCTTAATATAAACTTGAATAGCTTAAGCTGTAAATAGCATTTTCTTTGGTTTGTCATGCTTAAACTTAAAATAGCATTTTCTTTGGTTTGTCATACTTAAGTTTAAAATAGCATTTTCTTTGGTATGTCATGCTTTGATTTTAAATAAAATTTTCTTTCGTCTGTTATGCTTAAGTTTTGAATAGCATTTTCATTTGGTCTGTCATACTTAAGTTTGAAATAGCATTTTTTGGCTGTCATGCTTAAGTTTGAAACAGCATTCTTTGTCTGTCATGCTTAAGTTTAAAATAGCATTTTCTTTCGTTTGTCATGCTTAAGTTTGAAATAGCATTTTCAGTTGGTCTGTCATGCTTAAGCTTGAAATAACATTTTCTTTGGTCTGTCATATTTAAGTCATATAAAATTTATTTTATTTTTAAAGTATATGCTATCTGGAGTTAATATTTGTTTTTATTGAAGAAAATGCCGTTGTTTTTTTATAACTTGCGTAGAATGACTTAATTATATAGCTTACTAGTAGGTCACCTGGCGTTGCCCGGTCGTAAAATACGTTTAAATGTTATATGTTACGTATTATTTTATGCAGATTTCGTATTAATTATTCGTAATTAATTCTATGTTGATCGTTATATTGCACCAATAGATGGGAGTTATTTCAAAAGTAAAAAAAATAATAAAATTTGGGTGCTATCAACTAGAATCGAAACCAAAACACGTAACTTCGCAGATTTATTTGTTCCCGTCAGATCTAAGTCAATAAGTATATAAATAAATAAAAAAATAAAGTTGATAAAGATATAAATGTATATTTGCGCATTCGTAAAAATAACGTTTAATCGACTTACGCCTACTAAGTCCATTTTTTTTATTTTGACCTCTTAGCAGCTATTTTTACCAGCTATTTTTACCAGCTGAAGGCTAAACTGAATTTGTTATAAAAAATTTGTTATAACAAATTGTCTTTAGAAAACAACAGATCTACATACAGAAATGATTGCTAATTGTTGCAGCAAATAATACGTTTGACACCAAAGCTGTTTTTAGAACAATGGCGAATTGATTTACGGTCTGAATTTGAAAATGCCTATATATATTTGTTATATAAAGCGATGTTTCGGTCTATGTGTCGTCCAATCAGCATATTTCTTTCGGTTGAATATTATTTTCGTCGCTAAAAGCACAGATATAATGACCCATCTTAAGTGTATCTGTTATTTTTTTTTTTTCCTTTTTGTATTTTTTTAATTGGTTTGTTAATGTGGCTTTTAGATGGGAAAGTCTAAATTGTATTTTGTGCAACATTAGCCGATTTTTTAAAAATATATTTATAATTTTTTTATTTATAACTTTTTCATTTACAACTTCTTTTATTTGTGTTAATTGATAAAGTTGATTGATACGTCCAAAAGACATAAAACTGACACAAATTGAACGAATCAGACCGTGGCATATTTTGAAATACCAATTTGAACCGATTTGCGTTTTTTTTTAACACCATAGAGAAAAGAAAATATTCAAGATGGCGTATCTGATAAAAAAATTGTTTTGTTAAAACTGGGTAATTTATTCAACCTGGTTTACCCATCATCGTTAGATTTTTTTTTTTTTCATCTAAAATTCCTATTAATCATATCCACAGCAAATCATTTAAGTGTAGATGGAAGTCCAACTGTATTGTACACGCAATAACCCTTATCCCCGAGTGGCTTCTGGGCCTTGGTAAGTGGTTACCTCCATGTAAAAAAAAAAAGAAAAAAACGCACAATCATTCGATTTTCACATTTTTATTCAATAGAATTCACAAGTTTAACAAGGTTTTTTTTTAATAAGATCCACAGAATATTGTGATAAGTGTTTCAGTGTGAACAGGTATGGTATAATAAATTATGGGGTTTATCTATTTTATTTTTATTTTCATCATATTTTGCTTTGGTTTTGATATCCCTAAATTCAACCCAAATTTACAACCGTTCCTTTTCATAACCTATCATACTTTCATAAATCAGAGTCTATTTTCTGTAGGCTGTTTTTGGACACAGTCAACAACGGGTACTTTTGCTAGTATATATATATATATATATATATATATACGCGGTAAGCAGCTGATGACCCCCGTTTTCTATTTACAAAATTTTAGTTAAGGTTTTCTCTTTTCATCCTTATGTAGTTAAATTCTGTTTTAAAATTGAAGACTTGCGAAATCGACTTATGCAAGTGCTATGTCTATTTCTATTTAACAATTTTAGTTAAGGCCTTTTTTTTTTGTTCATCCTTATATAAATGAATTCTCTTTTGTCATTATAAACTTTTTAGAAATCGGATTATGTAGGTGCTTAGTCTGCGATAGGTTAAAAATAATATTTTTTTCCTTCCGGGAATCTAAACTGCATTATTTATTTATTTATTTATTCGTTTGTTTGTTTGTTTGTTTATCTATTTATTTATTTACATACATACATACATACATATATATATATATATATATATATATATATATATATATATATATATATATATATATATATATATATATATACATACATACATACATACATACATATAAACGCCAACAACGTGCGGAAAATTCTCGAGAGCTTTTTTCGGCTATCATCTCGTCAGGAGAAAATCGATAGCATACAAAATAATATTATTGGCGAAATTAAAGAGTACTACGAGGGAATTTGGATGTGCCAAAAATAAGAAAAAATGCGATAATATATATATATATATATATATATATATATATATATATATATATATATATATATATATATATATGTGTGTGTGTGTGTGTGTGTATTATGTATGTATGCATGTATAGGCTTCTTACCATAAGGTTCCGATTTCGAATCTCGCTAGATCTGAGGAGTCGTAACGACGAAACACGTGTCTGTGAATAATTATATTTTAAAAATAATATATATATATATATAATCATCCACATACAGTACTGTTTCGTTGTATCACAATTCATTAGTGCGGCTAGACTAGCACCTTTCCCTAGCCGGGAATTGAACTTACAACCATTGCGTTGATAGTCGACAGTTCTACCCACCGGTCTATAGGATCGAAGCTCGCAAATCACCTCAATAAATATCCATTTGAATAAACACTCGCCGACCGCTTTATGAGGGACGTTCCAGAAGTAATGACTCCTCTATTTATTTCGTTTGTAATGGGTCAGAGAGAGTTACAAATTGTATTGTTATCGTAACTGAAAATGAAATGAACAGAAAGCACCATAATGCCAACCAATGATGTGCATCAGATACCCCCTGCAAAAAAAAAAAAAAAAAAAAATAGCCAATCAACATTTATCGGTGCCAGTTGAGTGTTTATGAAGCCGATGCGACCTATGTCACCACAGTTAGGTGATGGGTTCGTCGATTTCAGTTATTTGATCGACAAAGTGCGCGCCAGACTTTTACGACCGATGCATTAAAAAAGGCATGCAAACATGCATTGAGGATGAGTAAATTATGTAGAAAAATAAATTCTGGAGCAAAAAAGGCCGTTCGTTTTTATGGTACTACTCTCGTCTTCGTAGCTCTTGAACGTTTCAGTTTTGGAGCTAAAAAAATAGGAGGATTTACTTTTAGAACAATCCGTGCATCTAGTGATTTTAAAAGAGTCAGATTTGGATTCGGTAATTGCATCGGAATCGGGAATTGAGAACAGAATCGGTAATTGTATCGGAATTGGTAAAAATATTGGAATCATTCCATCACTAATTTATACAGCAGAATCTATTTCTATTTTCTCCTTTTACAGAATCGCATGCAAATAAATAAAATCTGCACCCTCTTCTTGTGCAGAGCCTTCCACCCCACACTGCGTGAATTATAATATGCATGTATGTACACGTACACGGCATCGTAGAAATATATGCATTGCTGACCATCCAACGAACTGACAATGTCTTAACGACGCACGCGAACACACCAGGAGAACTGGACTATTTTAACGCGTGATTATGCAAGAGTTCGAAGCTTCCCTTTCTTCCATAATCACAACGATTTAAATCCCCCTCCCCATCACCACCGACTAAGATAACTACCCCCCACCCAATCTTTTCGTACCATCCCCTCCACCCCCTCACAACTCTGGCTTAATCCAAGGTTGGTAATCTCAAAAACAGCGCGGCCATTTTGGGATGGCTTATCGAAACCGCTTTCTAAAATTCGCCTATGTTAAAACCGATCAGAAAAATAAATAAAGAAAGAGATAAGCTCTCTAGGAAGAATGTGAAGAAGGAATATTTTTACCTTTTTTTTGTGGGGTGGAGGTACAAGGAAAGGTAGTCTCAAGATACGGCTATTCTATCAGCGCGATTAGCGATGAAAGTGCTATTATATTTGTTTTGTTCTCTATGGAGTTTTTCCTATGTATTAACACATACAAAATACACGGAAGATTAGTCTAAAGTAGGAGTCACCAAAGTAAATTACGCAGGTAATTTTTTTTAAAATGACCTTGATATGTTTTGTTGGTTAGCTTTGCTTTTAAGTGAAACTGGTTCCTCAAAGCCTCATTCTTTAAATCATTTTCTGAACAACAATAAAAAAACACCTCACTATTTTCACATATTTTCATTTAAAAGAAAAATTCTGAACATTTTTACGATTTTAACAAGAGCTGTGTGAGCTGGATTTAATTTTTGGCGGCCATATCTGGTCCACGGGCCGTAGTTTGGAGATCCCTAGTCTAAGGTAAAAAAATCAAACTCCGCGAAGGCCATCGGAATTATCTATAATATAAATTTCACATGTGTGTTTAAATGTATGTGTATATGTTTGTATGTCTAAAACTTTTGACAGAGGCAACGGATTTTCACGAAGTTGATATCGTTTTGAAGCCCGACCCTTCGGACGACATATACAAAAGAATTGACTAAAAAAATTAATTCCTTCACTCTAACTCGGCAGTTTTCTACAACGAAGGTCAGGTTTTTTGCGTGGCCATCTTTGTAAGTCATCGTATAGGTTGGAATGACTTTACTAATTTCGACGTCCCAAACTTCCGGTCGCGTTATTGAGAAGGGATAAGACGTCAGGTTTTCTTTCACTTTCTTTTCCGCCTTCGCGTCACGGGTTCGAGCCTGTCTGCCTGCCTACCACCACATTTGGGGGGGGGGGGGCTCAGCACACACCTCCAAACACCCGGGCAACGCCGAGTACCAAGGCTAATCTTTCTATGAAGGCCGTTCGCGTTTTACCCACATGAGAAATTGCCATACTAAAATGTATAAATAATATTTTTTTTTGCATTATAGTACGGGATGAAATGAAGACGCCTCTGGGTAGCTTAATTTCCATAAACATATTTTCATACCTTTGAACAAAGATGGCTGCCGGAATGAACGCACGATGCTGAGTCTTCTATGAACGTTTTTTTCTTGCAGCATTATATTGTCATGCATTTTTTTACAAAGAATTTCTTATTTTTCTGAAGAGTATACGCACGAAAAAAAGACGATATTGACATATTAATAACCGTTTATTTCTGCATAACGGAACAAATCTATAAAAATGTACTGAAAGTTTAACATGCTTGAGGAGCTGTTTTGCATGAAAAATAAATATTTGCATTTGGAATAGAACTGTATTGTTTGTTTGTGTTGTCGTAAGGACCGCACTCTCACAATTATCATTGAAATGGTTTTATAAGAATTATCGAAGAATATTTTCTTTTAAATTAGAAACATGTAATAAAAACATATAAGTTCTTTTTCTTTCGTTTTTACTCCATATTCACGCCAACCAAGGAGTACTAAAGTTGGACGTAAAGGACACATGTTTGGGATCATGTGTACAAAGGCACTTCTTTGGCAGCTGAGCTGCGAAATATTTCTTTTTGCGTTATGTTTAAACTTCTGCGTGTTAGTACAGTCAGCATTAGAAAAAACAGTGAAGGAATTCTAAAATCTAGCAAAACGAAAAAAACTATTAGAGTAGACTGCTTTCCTGAATCTAGGGACCTCAAAAATAAAGGAGTTGGGGTTTTGCTGCTTATTTGATTAGTCGGAAATATGCACGCCGAGGGGGGACACTAGTGCTCTGTGTTCGTCAGTGTACATTCTATTAAAATACTTGGATGCAACATAGCGTTGATAGGGCAGGGGCTGGACCTTGATTGGTAGTTCAATATCTATTAGAATGAAACACATTATTTGGACCCTGTCTAGGTGGAGTACGATTAACAGCCGAAATGTGGCAACAATACTCCATGCATGGGCGAATCTAGGCTTCGTAGAGATGTAGAATACTGTCAAGTGTAATTTTCTAGCACTGTTGGGGGAATTCACTTTCTTTGCAGCAGTCTTGGCAATTGTCCTCGACGGTCGTACATCTAAACAATATGATATAAATGCGGAAGTGCCTCAAGGGTCTATCCTTGGACCTCAATTATTCCTAAAATTCATAAATGACCTCACTGACAAAATTGTCTGTGAGATGGTTATATATGCTGATGACATCACGCTCTATAACAGCCACGACAGACGGCAAAAATAAGACGCAATTAATTTCAATATGTATAATGGAATTGAACCAAAATTGTTGAACGGTAAAAATAACGTTATTAATAGTTATCATAATAATAGTATATTAGAATAATGTTATTAATAGTTAGCATAATAATAACATAGTAAAGTATTAATAACAAAGGTGATAGTTATAAATAATAATTTAATTATTTGCTGATGACAACACTCTCTATAACAGGCATGAGGGGGAACACAAATGAACACATATTCAAGGAAATGGCAAAAACACAATCTGTAGTGGAATGGGGACAAAAATGAATGGTCATATTCAATGCTGCCAAGACTAAGTTTGCCACCTTCAATAATTACAAGAAACCTTCTCTACCACCAATAGCAATGGCCAAGAACACAGTACATAGGCTGCTGCGAGGAAGGTGGCTTCTCTCTACCGTGCTAGAAAACTACTTACGCCTGAAAGTATCTTGTATCTCTATAAAGCCACCATTCGCCCATATATGGAGCACTGTTGTCACATTTGGGCTGGTGCATCTACTACTTGTCTCTCACTCCTGGGCAGGGTTCAAAAGAGAGTTGCCAACCTGTGAGGTTCTGAACTGTCATCTAAGCTTCAGCCTTTGTCCCATCGAGAAATGTTGTATCCCTCTGCCTGTTTTACAAGTATTTTAATGGTGAATGCTCTGACGAACTACCTCCTCGACATGAATACCCCCGACAAACCCGACAAGCAGCTAAATTCCACCATTTCACAGTAGAGATCCCTAGATGTAAGAAGACATTCTACTCCAATAGTTGCTTCCCCAGAACTGCTAGACTTTCAACCTCCCTTCCGGGATTCTGCTTTCCCAACTGTACTGACATGCAGAAGTTCAAGTACAATGTGAGTAGACATCTTGCTACTCAACTCCCTTCATAATGCCCCTGCGACTTATGTCCTCGAGAGAAGCCTCTACTTCAAAGTGGCACTGTGCCTTGTTTGAGGGTGAAAATTGAATAAAAATAAAATGATAATAATAATAATAATAATAAAATACTACTACTACTACTACTACTACTACTACTAATAATAATAATAATAATAATAATAATAATAATAATAATAATAATGATGATCCTTCACACGAGGACAGAGTTAGAGTCAATGTCGACTTTTAATGTGGAGTAAATTCCGTTCCTCTCTCTTACAGGATAGGACAAAAATAAATATAAAAATAAAAATTTATATCAATAATTATAAAAATGAGAATAATATATATTATCGCCGTATAAGCAATAAAGCCAGGTATATAAAATCAACAGCACGTTCTTTGATATGACGTGAGGGGGCGTCGAAAGAATGTTTCTGTTTGGCGTAGAACTACAGTATGATACTTAACGTTTGCATTTTAAACTTTAATTCAAATTTGTAAAAAAAAAAATATTTCGCTTCTTTTTAATTTGCCAATTTATAACTAAAATAAATTGCGGTTTCACTTAAAGCCTTAACTAGCAAATTCTAGCATGGCTACAAATATAATTTGCTGAGTTCCTCATGTCCTCTGATGAGAAGAATAACAAGAATAGCATTCTTTGAAACTCCGTGGAATAAGGACTTGGTAAATTGTTTTTTGGAGTATTCAGTCGAACAATAAATTTTGATTGTAAAGTTCAACTTACAGTTTTAATTTTCTTTCTCTTATATATATATATATAGTAAGTTATAAAATATATATGACGATTAAGCTACACTGAATATTCCGCATTTCATCAACTCTAGGATTCTTCAGGCTTATGCGAGAATTTTGTGATTGTCTCGCGTTTTTATATACGCTGACTGGTTAACTAAAAACTAAATAGAAGGTGCGTATATAAAAACGCGAGACAACCACAAAATTCTCGCATAAGCCTGAAGAATCCTAGAGTGGAAGAAACGCGGAATATTCAGTGTAGCTTAATCGCCATATATATTTTATAACTTACTAACTAGCTCTACCTACGTATTGAGCAATGTTGAAGTAAATACTTTAAGTTTACGCATAAATTTATACTTTCGTATATTAATTTATGTGAGTAAATGAAGTAGTTATATATATATATATATATATATATATATATATATATATATATATATATATATATATATATATAGGGTGACCAAAAAAAAAAAAACGGTCTCCAAATCTAATTTCGTTTCTCAGTGTTTTGTCTGAATGAAATGAAACTTTGGTCAGAACTAGTTAATTATATTCAAAACATCACATCAAAACACTAGGGTCTTTGGTCTTTTTTTTTCTCCGCTGACTGTAAAATGCTCAGAAAAAACAATTGAATATCCTCTTGGTTTTTTTAGGGGGGGGTCACCCTGCATATATATACATCAAACTAAGGAGCAGCAGACTGGCATACAGATAGACTCTAATAAAAAAAAAAGTCCATGATCTTTTTATAAAGTGCAGATCTTCAAATAGCGCGCGTCAAATAAAGAGTTGAATCTGGTAACTAGTTTACAAATTTCTGTTGTTTAAATGAAGTACTATTGCACAATTTCTGAACAATGTAAAATTCTGAATTTATTGTATTGCTAAAATATTACTTTCTGAAAGGAAAAATACTGTTTAAACAAAGCGATCGATCAATAAGTGATTTTCGAACTCTGAAGTATGTAATTCCGACGGGTCAGAGGTCAGAGGTAGGGAAACAGTGATTTAAAAAAGAAATCGAAGCGAATGAGGTAAGAATGTCGACACTTATGTGGCCGCCATGATTGTAAATCTTTAGCATCGGAAATAAGCCTACTTATCTCTGCGATTAATCCCACTTTGCCGCGAAGACCGTAGAGTTGCACATCCTCTTTATCTGTTCGTCGTATCTTTTTTCACGAACGGTGTATTTACAAGAGTAAATTGTCTATATTGAAAATAGGCTTAATCTGGTCGGTTTCTTATTGGAAGATGTGTGTAGGGGGGGGTAAGAAGAAATCGATAAATAAATCAATCAGAGTAGATTTAATCGAATAAAATGTTTAAGTTTTTATCACATTTAAAGTTTAGGAATTTACACGAGGGATTATCAAGTCTCCAATCCCCTCTCCTCTGCTCCAGCGCAAATATAAAACTGCTTATTTATACGAGGAATTTATTTTTTTATCCGTCGTTTTCACTGTTCGTTGTCTGTGTGTATATATATTCGTCTAAAACTAAAAAAACACAAAAAACTACAAAACAAATATCCCAAAGTTGATATAGTCGTGATTGGTGTTACCCTGGATGAATAATATGTAAAATTCATTTTTAAAACTTCTCATGCGTTGATCTTAAAGTGATGTAGATTTCGACAGAAAGGAATTAGTTATTCAGACACTAAATAAAGGAAAGTAATTCTAGTTTTTTTCTTCTTTTTAGGGTTAATTCCCTTATTCTGACTCCTGCATAACGTTGTACGTGTGTAATGTGTTACATTTTTATTGCTGACAACGCAAGGTAACCCTTCTTGTGAAATATATATATGGAAAATAAATTTAGAGCAACGTACAGTCGAAATCTATGGGTAAAATTGTGATGCCACGGAGTCAAAAGTTTCCCTACAATATCCTCTCCTTTATGAACATGGCCTCGTGCGCTTACTGCGCTCATGTAATCGTCCCACTTGTTTTGCTGGTCCAAAGTTGTTGTCCTAATAAGTGAGCCCCTGCAACAGACCTAAAGAAAATTACGATCCTAATTTATAAACAAATAATATTTAAATATTTATTGGGGGAGCAATTACACAAATGATACTAGCCTTCCCAAGCCCGAACGGCTGACTTACAGAATGAAACGCACAGGTCCTACTGAAACACCTTTTTCATCCAAGAGTCCCCAAGAGACCCAACTTGCCAGGAGAGGCATACTGGCCCAAACGTTTGCTAGCTCTTAGCAAAATCAACTGCCTTTCTAAAAAGATCAGTTCCAGCTCCCACCTATACTCCTCCATTACTCCACCCTTCAAATCTATTGGAATCTGATTTTTGGCCTTTGTTAATGGTCACAATTCAACCACCCAGAAATTGACAAAAACATAAGATCCGGGCAGTTTTTATTTATGGGGGAATATCTGTAGATAATCTTTGTACATTATTCCTTTCAGAAAAATCGGCCCAAGGATGACTCCCACTGGGATACTTTTTTATATTTGGGTTGTTGGACGCTGGCCAGATATATTTTCAGTTTTCTATGCCCCCCCCCTCTTGTTCTTTGTTCAAGCATCTATCGCCCATAACATCTGTATCAGTATGCGAATGGCAGGCAAGTTTACGCCTTCGATTCTCAAAATTTTAGTGCATAATGTAATTTAATCACGTTTTATTTAGTTGCATAGAGTATGGCTTCCTCATCAAAGTATTGATTGGTTTCTAGTTAAAATTATATGACGCTGAAAATCTTGAGACAAACACAAACGTAAGGGTCGACACACATCGAAATATCTCCCAGGGTTGTTTGGTCATAAAATACGCTTAAATATGATATTTTTCTTCGTGCAGCATTTGTATTTATTATTATTATTCGCTCACATTGGAGCTTTCACGCAAGTCAACAACCGATCTGATTGGAAACCTGTGGTGTTCTCTGGAAGCTGAATGACAACAAGTCTCCCCAGACGTCCAGCTCTCTCCACCTCCTTCGATAGCATTTGCAAATAAATTTGCGTCATCGCAACAGCCATTTACCATTGATTTCTCGCTGGCAGTGGCCATTCGTTTATACTGGAATTTGAGTGGGACTAAGCCTCTCCAAGGTCCCAGTTCTCTTCGCGCTTGTCCAGCGGAGGTCTGGTCAGTGTTCCCTCCTCGGTCTTTCCATCCTCATTGACTCTTCTCTGCTCTTTGATATCATTTTTCTATTGGGGGAACGGTGATGAGACAATAGGACGGGATGCGTGATGGGGATGTAGAACTTGTAATTATTATTGTTATTATAGAGACAACTCTCCGTTGATTATTATATTGTACCCAATGTATAATAGTTATCTCAAATGTTAAAATAATATCACTTGGGTGGCATTAGCTTGAATGAAAGCCAAAATATTTAGCTCTCTAGTGGTATTCACAGTCATATGATCAAAGAACACATCAGTTAAACGTACGTACATTTGCACGTGCGTGAAGGATACGAATTATTGGCAAGTTCAAATTCATATTATAATAATACGCAATCTGCATGAATTAAAAAATATATAACCGTCTTTTACGATCGGGTAATGCTGGGCGGCCTGTTAGTAAACGTAGTGTTAACAAAGCAATTATCTACGCAGATTCGAGCTTCATCATGTTTAACCGAACTGTCTAAATCTATCTATCTATATATCTATAAAAGTGAAAGTGTCTGTTTGTCTGTTTGTCTGTGTACATTTCACTTTTAAGTCTATAGACTCGAAATTTGATATACAGGATATTGAGATTTGGAAAGATCTTTGTAATCAGTTTTCGGCCAGAAATTTGGCTGTTAAGGGGTCAAAGTTCAACGATTTGACCATTGAAAACTCTACCAAACTCCCCCGCCAATTTTGGGCATAAACAATTGAAATTTTAGATATAGGTTCCTTGGACATGGATCTAACTTAATAACTTGATTTGAGCCCAAAACAATAAATGTTAAGGGGGTCATAATTGGAGTCAAAGTTATTATTTTTAAATTATCTCTGCAGTCTCTACCAAATTACTCAGCCAATTTTTGGTCTAAACATTTGAAATTTTACAAAAAGTGTATTCAGACATAGGGCAAGCTTTTTAATCGTTTCTTTTATTTTTTCTTTTTTTTTTTTGCTGAAAATTTGGCTTCCAAGGGGTCAAAGTTCAAAAGATTTTACCGTTGCGGTTTCTAGCAAACTATTAAACCAATTTTGGGTCTAAACATTTGAAATTTTGCATGAAAGGTATTCAGACATGCAGCAAGCTTTTTAATCAGTTTTGGGCGATAATTTGGCTGCCAAGAGGTCAAAGTTTACAGAGTTGATTGTTGCAAACCCTTTCAAACTCCTCCGCCAATTTTGGGTCTAAACACTTGAAATTGAAGATGTAGGTTACTTGGTCAAACATTTTAATTGAATTTGAGCCCAAAACAATGAATGTTAAGGGGCCAAAATTTAAAAAAAAAAAATGACCTCCGCGATCTCTATCAACTTTTCTCTATGGTAGTTAAGGAAACCTTTTATATAGAAAGGCATTACCATACATATTCGCACTTTTTAATATATACATATTCACATGAAGTTATGAACAGTACATAGGGCCCGAGCAAAGCCGGGCGGAACTGCTAGTTTTTATTATTATTATTATTATTATTATTATTATTATTATTATTATTATTATTAGAATCATTATCATTATTAGAAGAAGAAAAAGAAGAATGATGATGATGATGATGATGATGATGAAAAAAAAAAAAAAAAAAAAAAAAAAAAAAAAAAAACGACGGCACGAATGCCATTTAAGAATCTTTATCTGCTACTGAACGAAAGCTCCTTTTCCGAAAATGGAAAGCATCTGTACTCTTGCCTTGCCGAAGTGTCTAAATTACTTGGACAGACTTTGACGAGACAGGACACTGGTCAAGTGGGTTCGACCACAAACGCTGAAAGAAAATGATGAGGGGACCAGGAATGAGAGGTTTGAAGTTTGATAGACAAGTCTACATAGATGGCACATTAACTGGAAACAAATCTCTTTATATAAGTAAACACGCCAACGCACCTGCTCCGTATAATGATAAGTATTTAATGTATTCTTAAACTTCTTGATAACAATACTCCGTCCTTGTTTGCGTGTGTGAAGTGGAGGTGATTTGTCATCTAGAGAAAATATGATTTACCAACCAAATTTAAAGCTTTATATATATATATATATATATATATATATATATATATATATATATATATATATATATATATATATATATATATATATATACACACACACACACACTTCTGAATAAAGTTATCTAACAACCAGCTGGTATGGAAACCTGTGATTATAAGATTTACAAAATATTACTGGCCGAAATACTCTGTAAGTATTATCCCATCTAAATAGGAATTGCTCGATATACAAGATAGAGCACATGAAACAAATTATAGTAATTCAATGGAATTAAAAAAACCTTTTTGTTATATCAAAGATTTTTATCAGTTTAAGTAAGACAAAGGATACTTTAGAAATTTTATCTCCTTATCCTCACTATAATTTGTTATATATATATATATATATATATATATATATATATATATATACTGTGAAATCCACGAATATGGCATTAAAAATTAGTAACAAACTACAGTACAGTATGTAATACAGAGGTATATAATCAAATAAATAAATAACACCGTATGGTGGGGTAAATACTGTAACTAGCGACCCGAAAAACATCGTATTCCATATCCGTATCCCAGGGCTACCGGCCGCCGTATCCCGAGGTTACACACACACACACACACACACACACACACACACACACACACACACACACACACACACACACACACACACACACACACACACACACACACACACACACACACACACACACACACACACACACACACACACACACACACACACACACACACACACACACACACACACACACACACACACACACACACACACACACACACACACACACACACACACACACACACACACACACACACACACACACACACACACACACACACACACAGATTTATCCGCGATTCATCCACGCTAGGATTTATCAGGCTGAAACGCGAAATATTCTGTGTAGCTTAATCGCCATATATATTTTACAGCTTACTACCTTGCTCTACCTATGTATTGAGCACGGTTGAAGTAAATGCTTAAAATTTACGCATAAAATTATATTTTTATATATAAATTTATACGATTAAATGAAGTAGTAATATATATCTATGTGTGTGTGTGTCCGTGCAGAAATCCCAGTGCAATTCTCTATTCATTAAAATTTATACTTTGGTATTTTATAAGTGGCTGGTTTAAAACTACGATAGTATTCGAACTCGCCATTTCGGATTCCATATTTATCTCGAGTATTCGTTAGGTTCTAAAAACACATTGGTGGGTGAGGACAAATTGTTTGAGCCAAAAAAGACACATTTGATCTTGATATATAGAACAAGTTTATAATTGGAAAATCGTGTTTCTTTTTTTTTTTTTTTAATTTCCAGATAAAAACGAAAGTAAATAAATGAAGCCTTAAGTTATAAATCGGATTTGGTTCTTGAACAGACAATCGCGATAAAACGTGGAATCGCGTGATTTCCAAACTGAGAAGAAATCTATGACAAAGTCTATTTGCAGAAAAAAAAAACGAAACTATTATCTATTTGAGATTTATAGAAACGGGCGAGGGCGGGCACTGAAGTTTGCAATAATTCGAACTGCAAAATGAGTAATCCAATCTGAAGATAATATGTTTCAAGATAAGAATGCTTGAATGTTTGAAATGATAAAATATAAAAAAAAAAATCGATGTAAAAAAAAAAAAATCTACACCGGCAATTAAAAAACTGTCAGTGGTCGGTACTTAATATACAAAGGACAGCAAAACGGTTATCAATGCGCACTGTGCTATTCGTATGCTGAGTTTAAACTATGTTCTATGTATTTGTGATTACATATTAAAATAATATAGCGTTATTATTTATCACGCATATTAACTTGATCGAGTGTGGCCTGCGTAAATAGAAAGTCGTTCCACTAAAATCACGTAACATGCTAACGTCACAGAATAAAGCAGGATAGTTATTTTCTGTTTCAATTCTTATATATATATATATATATATATATATATATATATATATATATATATATATATATATATATATATATGAAAGGGAAAGTGTCTGTCTGTGTGTGTATCTATGTGCCTGTGTGTGTACATTTCCCTGCGCAATAACTCTGTCAATTTTAAGTCTACAGACTCCAAATTTGATATACAGGGTCCTGAGAGTTGGGAAAATCGATGTGATCGGTTTTCGGCCAGAAATTTGGCGATTAAGGGGTCAAAGTTCAACGATTTGACCTTTGAGAACTCTACCAAACTCCTCCAACAATTTTTGGTCTAAACACTTGAGATTTAAGATATAAGTTCCTCGGACATGGATCTAACTTAATAACTTTATTTGAGCCCAAAACAATAAATTCTAAGGTCGTAATAGGGGTCAAAGTTTTTAAAAAAGTGACAACTTTTTTTTCTTTTTTTTTTGCTGAACATACATCTCCAAATACCCGGACAACGCTGGGCACCCATGTTAGTATATATATATACATACATGTGTTTGTTTGTTTGTTTGTTTATTTGTTTGTTTTAATGTTGAGATAAGTGATCGGAATTAGGAACCGGGATTTTTTGTAGAATCGTAAATAATAACAACAAAATAAATATTTATTGATTTCAAATATCAAGAAAGCTAAAATCTATAGAATACTCCCACAAGTTTATTTTAGGTTTGAGAATGATTTAAAAACGTTATTACAATTATCTAAACATAATTTTCAATTAAAAACCAAAACACGGAATAATAAAATAATGTTAAAAAATACACATTGTTTGGCCCCCCCCTCTTATTTAAATATATATATATATATATATATATATATATATATATATATATATATATATATATATATATATATACACTCTTCAGGATAAAATTATCTAACAATCAACTGGGATAGAAACCTGTGATTATAAGTCTTAAAAAATAATATTGGCAGTAATATTCTATAAATACTATCCCATCTAAATAAGAATTGCTCGATATACTAGATAGAACAAATGAATAAAATTTTAGTCATTTAATAAATTGGAAAATTTATGACGTGAAATGGTTAAATTTCAAATCAAAAGATTTTTATTATTCTATGTAAGACAAGGAATATATTTGAAATATTATAACTTTAACTCCTAGGAGTTATAATATTTAAGATGTATTCTTTATCTTGCATAGAATTATAAAAATCTTTTGATTTGAAATTTAACCATTTCACGTTATAAATATTTCAATTTATTAAATGAATTACAATTAGATTTATATATATATATATATATATATATATATATATATATATATATATATATATAATTGTGTCTTTATTATTTATAAATAACGGTTCCCATATAATATTGAATTTTATCTGCAGAAAACACGCATATAAACCTAATCAAATGTCACCTACATAAATAGAAGGCCGTTTCACTGAAGTCATGTAATCTGCTGACGTCACAGAACGAATTACAATGGTCACAGTTAAGCGATTGATGACAATTACGAGGAAGATTTTAAAACGGTTGAATTTCAAAATGAATACATATACTTTGAAAAAAATAAAACTTGATTACAATATTTTCCCTGCAAAAAAAAAAAATGGTCCCTTTTTAATAGCACGTATTCAAATGTAAAGCAATTCTTTATTTTATGAAATAGTCGTCTATCGCCTGACCATGACCACTGTACTTAATTCTGTGACGTCATCACGTTATATGCTTTTATCCTTTTATGTACGTATCCTACGCTCGGGTATGTTACTATGCGTGATGGCCGCTTCATTATTTATATCAATTATGTGTTCCGTTTAATATTACATCGACGTATTTCAAAATTTTAAACTTAGAACGACAATGCCTTTTATCAAAATGCTTTAACTGAACAAGTGTATGTAGCTACAAAAATTGTTAATATTTATTTAAAAATTAGCAGGGACACTCAACCTTGCCCGGGATTGAATGAACATCAAAGAATGTTTCACACGTCCAATACTTTTATTGTCATCGAAATTGGTAAAATCGCCCATTTTTTCAATCAAAGCAATCGATAGCCTGCTCTAGTCGGGGACCCACCGTGGTTTTTAGTTGCTCGAACGCTTTCAACATCCAAGAATGTAATACGTAATGTCTGCAAGGATTCGTGCCGCAATGGATAGAGTAGTTGGTTAACTTATGTTTGTAAAAATTACATTCTTGAAGATTGAAGGCGCAGTCAATACGGGCGACTCAAAATACAAATGTGAATTACATAGGACATCTACGCAGCTGACAAAACGAGAACATACTACCGCCGTGGATTAAGTAAAAGTTTCCGTTTGAAATTTCGTGCAGATTCCCAAGTTTGACATGAAGAGTCCCAATTTCCACAGAAAGATCCTCGAGTTCGACAAGATGCACCCAAAGAGGATTGGAGGTTACATCGACCGAAACGTTGTGAAAATAACTCTCAAGATGAGAACAGTAGTCCAAAGAATCCAAATAATACAAATAACCAATCCTCATCTAAAAAAAAAAAGAATCAGAAACGTATTATTCTGGTCACTTGTATGCCTTCTTTTACTAAAATTTATTAATACGAACGAGTATTTATATTTACAAGAGAATTATTACTTATCAAGGCGCAAAGGTCACTCGAGGATAAGGGTTAAAGATTGTAAGGTGATAGTTTACTAATCGTTAATGGTGTAAATTGGGTAGAATTTGATTATTTAAGAGGGCGGTCCCAGAAGAATTTACATTTGAGTTAAAGGTTACGATATTGTAGTCGGCCGGGAAGCAAACCAGTAGAACAGTGTTCCACGGGCAGGCAGTTCTAAGAATCTTTGTTCATGAAATCTGCGTTTAGATTTAGGTACAAATAGAGAGTGGGGGAAATTGTTCATAGTGGTTTTAGCTAGTCGGATATTTTTTGTGAAAATCCATCAAGGGGAAACCATAGACTGGCGAGCACTTTCTTGGAAAATAATGATAGAGCAGAGACAGGATCGCAGTGTCTCTTCTGTGGGAAAGCAGTTGAAGTACTTGTGGATACGAGTAAATAAGATGGATTGATTGTCAGTTAAAAGACGAAAAATATTACGAGAGGATTATAAATTAATGGAATTGATAAAATTTTAATTCTTATGTGGACAGTATGTGACAAGTATTTGTTGACATTGGAATTGATAGAAATGCAGTTGTAGTAGGTGGGTAAGCGGTTCCGTAGTAATGGCTTTCATGAAGGAAAGGAACGTTAAGGAAGCAAAAGAAGGGGTAGTTAAGCGATAGAAAAAGAGGAAAAGGGAAAATAAAGAAGATAGAAAAAGAGGGAAAGAGAAAATAAAGGAATCTAACGAAAAGTTGGGGGAATGAAAGAATAAAAAAGATGAAAGAAACTAACAAAGAATGAGAAAAGGGCAGACGAAAAAGGAAGAAAGAATAAATGAATGAAAGAAAAAGAAGAAAAGGAAGGAACACTGTAAATGAAAAGAACAAATAAAGGAAAACGAAAAATGATGAATGAATATAAACCGGAAAGGAGAGAAATAGATTTGAATTAAGAAAAAACGTAAAAAAAAAAAAGAAAGAAAAATATGGCGATAGAAAGCTAAAAACTAAAAAGACGAAAACGACAACGAAAAGGAAAATTGAAAGACAAAGAAAGGAAGAAAAGAAATGGCCATCTAAAAGGGCCGATTGAAATCAAGAAAGGCTTAAGTCCAAATGGGTTTAACACGCTGTCAAGAATCCATGTTCAGGGCCGAATCAAACCGAACAAATTAATGCTCTTTTCAACTGGACATGAATGGGGAGTGATTGTTTTCGTATATGCTCATAATATATGCGGGTGCAGTTGAGTGCGCGTTTATGCACATGTATGTATGCACTGCGTGTGCGTCACGTCGTATTCATGTGTTACTGTGTGATTTAACACAGTTATTTACACATGTGAACTTGAGCAATGTTTACTCACCTCCCCGTCAGGGCAAGACGCGACAAAGGTCATCTTTATTTGAGAAAAAAGTACAGTGCCTATAAAACGTGTCGGGGACTAACGTATAAAGAGTCCCATCGTCTGGATAGTCACTCTTTATATTTTTGCAAGCAACAATCCTATCTGAAACCCAACTCAGGGATACTAACCAAGGAAGGGTTTTCGGTGACTATTTCCGGCGGAAGTTGTGAAACTGGAAACCTAGGAAGCGATGTGTCAATATTTTTTGAATGAGGATTGAAAATTTATATATCTTGCTTGGTCCTTTCTTAGTTAGTCTGTTGGTTACGTTTTGGAGAAAGGCTAAATACAAAATTTGAAGGCCAAAATGCTTCATAAAAGGCCAAAATCGCTAAATCTGGCTTTAAAAGGCTAATCACGAAAAACACTCGTCTAGCCAAAACTACTAGTAATAATTCCCCCACACGCTTTATCTGTGCCTAAACCTAAATGTAGATTCCATCAACAAAGCTTGTTCCTTGGAACTGCACGCCTGTGGAACTCTCTTTCGATTGCCTGCTTTCCAGCTGACTACAATTTGATTGTCTTCAAGTCCAACGTAAACAAGTTCTTGATGAACTGTCTCCCTAAGTAATCCAATTTACAAAATTCCCGCTACTTATGATTTCTACGCTATAATCACATTGACTAATGTGGCCCTGTCGGTGGGGCATTAGAATACACCGACTGCCCCCCTACAGAGGGTAAAAGTCCCTCAATGGGGGTCCTGGATAAGACCTTAAACTATATCCAGTGGTGAGGCCCCAGCTTGTGGGCTTTGAGGAGTGTGCAGCCACCCTTTAATTACCATTGCTCCCAGGTCCACTCTGACCAAGAGTGGTAGTACCTGTTAGGGTTCCAACTATGGGTTAAATAGAAACGGACTTGAAAACAACAAATATATTCTATTAAAAACATTTTCTTCAAAATCTTTGGATTCGTATTAAATAACCCGAAAAGGGTTGATATGCCGTAAAACGAAAACAACCAACCAACTCATTGACTAATGTATACACATTGACCCTAGTCTTTGAGTGGCGTTCGGGCCTTGATATGTGGTGACTCATTTGTAAAAAAAAAAATATGAACATTCTAGACAAGAATATGAGAGTAACCTCCCTTTGATGTAGCCTCGGTTTCGAATGTTATAATAATAATGATAATAATAATAATAATAATAATAATAATAATAATAATAATAATAGTATATGATTATTGTTGTAATGGCGTGTGAAGGGAACTTGAAGTAATTTCGATTTCTTTACCAACGCAAAAAACAACGAAATATTACGTAAAAAGGAGAGCATTGAAAAGAAAAAAAGAAAAGAAAAACAACAAAAAAACATTGTCTGCCAAGAAGTGCTGGACTGAAGGAATCAATTAAAGATTGTCTCTTACAATGTGATTTTATTATTTGTATTGAACTATGTAGCACAATATTACTTTTTGAGTATTTATCAATATTTTTTAATTTATATAAACTGGGTCAGTTCTATATTTTAATTACTACAGATATTATTTCAATAGAAATGTTAATAAATTCATATTTGTTGCGTGTACTGGTTGCTCGGCCTAAAAAACTAATTTTTGCACTATTTAGAAAAATATTGGCTTTATCAAAACATATTTGATGAATCTTTATCTAAAAGTACATCTTTTAAACTCCTCGGCCTAACATTCACGGGAAACATGAGTTGGAACAATTATATTGAGATCTTTGCCAAGACCGCTGCGAAGAAGGTAGTTTCTCTCTACCGTGCTAGAAAACTACTCACGCCCGAAATTATCCTGTACCTCTATAAGGCCACCATTCGCCCATGTATGGAGTATTGTTGTCACATTTGGGCTGGTGCATCTGCTACTAATCTCTCACTCCTAGACAAGGTTCAAAAGAGAGTCGCCAACCTAATAGGTCCTGAACTGTCATCTAAGCTTCAACCTCTGTCCCATCGACAAATGTAGCATCCCTTTGCCTGTTCTACAAGTACTTTAACGGTGAATGCTCTGATGAACTGCAAACACTTGTACCCCCTCGACGTAAATACCCCCGACAAACCTGACAAGCAGCAAAATCCCACCCCTTCACAGTTGAGATCCCTAGATGTAAGAGAGCCTTCTACTCTAGTAGTTTCTTCCCCAGAGCCGCTAGAGTGTGGAATTCCCTTCCGGGTCCCTGCTTCCCCAACTGTACTGACATGCAGAAGTTCAAGTGTAATGTGAACCGACATCTTGCTGCCCAACTCCCTACATAGTACCCCTGTAGCTTATGTCCCTGATAGTAGCCCTCTACATCAAAGTGGCAATGTGCCTTGTTTGGGGTAAAAATGTAAAAAAAAAATATACATATTTCTCATTTACTGGAAATTCCACGGGCCCTGCTTGTTTGTATTATTTCACTTATTCGATTTCTTGTACTCATCATTTTTGACCTATGCAACCTTCGACCTTTTCCAAAAGCAAGAACACATGCCGTAACGGATAAAAGTGGTAAATATAATTAATTATAAGTACTATTCTTATGGAAATTAAAGGTTCAATTATCAGTGTAGCTGATACTAAAAATATCATTAACAATTGTTTAAGACGTCTACTTGGTCATGGCTGACGGGAGGAGAACAATCTAATCTCGTGGATAAAATCAGGGATTTAGTTTAAAAATTACGAACAGATTCCATAGTTGGATAAGATGCATCTGGATAAGGGTGGACGTTACATCGGCCGAAACGTTGTGAAAATAATATACAATGTTTGAACAGTTGTTCAAATAATCCATGTAGTATCAATTAAAAATACACATCTAAAAATTTTCGAAACACAAAATACATGTTAGAATATTCTTTGTTTTTGAAATTGAGTTTTAATTCTGCTTATTAATTGTAATTTGAAATTTATTCGTTAATCATAGATAAATATTAATCAGTAAAGCAGCAAAGCGATTAAACCTTGCAGCCGAGAAACATCGTTTTCATCCAATTTTCTTTTCTTAGTGGAACAAGTACATTTTTTTTTTTTTTACACAGTGATCACCACTTATCAAGGCCCGGAAGCCACTCAGGGATAAGGGTTATTGCAAGTACATTACGTTAGTGTGGAGATTTGATGAAGTGTTTACTTAAAGGGGCGGTTCATTAGGAATTTGTTAACATTGGACTTGAAGACATCCAAGTTGTAGTCCGGTAGCCACAGACGATATAATACATCAGTTTCCAGCTAGTAACGTGCATATCATTATTCCATATAATTTACATTTAATAATGATATTTACGATGTGTCTAAAATAAGTTCCCAGACTTTATATATATATATATATATATATATATATATATATATATATATATATTACACAGAGATCACCACTTATCAAGGCCCGGAAGCCACTCAGGGATAAGGGTTATTGCAAGTACAATTATATATGGACAGTTTTATCGATAGCACACGCATGAAACTCTAATCCCCTTCGAAGTAATCTACTCCGGCTGCAACAACTTCTGGAAGGCCCCATGACAGCCTCATTTTTTTTACATGGGTGATAACCACTTATCAAGGCCTGGAATCCACTCGGGGATGAGGGTTACTGTGTGTACAATAATCAATGGGATAATATCGTAGTAATAGTTAGTATTGGAGATTTGATAAAGTGCCTTACTTAAGGGGGCGATTAATCAGGAATTTGTTTATGTTGGACTTGAAGACATCCAAGTTGTAGTCAGATGGGTAACAGGCAAACGGAAGAGAATTCCACAGGCGTGCACTTCTCAGAAAGAAGCTTTGTTCATGGAATCTACGTTTTGATTTAGGCACAGATAAAGAGTGGGGGAAATTACTGGCAGTGGTTTTAGCTAGACGGGTGTTTATTGTGAAAGATTGGCGAGGAGGGGCCAGAGATTGGAGCTCGGACGAGCACTTGCCATGGAAATAACGATAAAACAAAGACAGACTCGCAACGTCTCTTCTGTGGGAGAGAGGTTGCAGGGAACAGAAAAGGTAATCCCCCACTAAGCCATGAAGTCTATTTTGTACTTTGTCAAGGCAGGATAGGCTGTTTTTAGAAGCTCCAGCCCAGATGTGGCAGCAGTACTCTAACTTTGGACGTACTTGGCTTTTATACAGATAAAGAATTACATCAGTAGGGAGATATCTTCTGGAGCGGTAGAAGGATCCCACCATTTTCCCAGCGGCCCGGGCAACAGACTTGATATACGTGTTCTATTTCAGATCAGGAGTAAAGGTCAAACCCAGGAGCTTGTCAAAACATGAAGCCTCTTTCATCTCTTCAATTGTTTCGAGTGCACTTCAGCCAGAGGAGATTACTTTGAAGACTTGAGTTTCATGTGTGTCCTATCAATAAAAATGCCCATACGAAAAGAGACTGGTAACATGAAGGCACCTTGTAATTTGCATAACATGATTTCAGTTTTGATGACTGTGTACAGACAAAGGTCATCACCATAGATTCCTAACTTATAATAACCGGTGGTGTTCCCTGTAGTCTGAGGGACAATACGTCTTCCTGGATTTCTAGTACTCTCCACCTCTTTTGCAAATGATGTTGCATTATCAAAACATCCGCTTTCCATTTTTCACTTTCAACTACCTTCAGTTTTTATTGGAATTTGGATGGTAATAAGTGTTTTCCAGGTATCGGTTCTCTCAGGATTGTTCTAGTTGGAGTCTGGTTAGTGTTCTCTCTTCCTTGACCCCTGACAGATGTTTTTTTGGAGTATAAAACAACACCAATTCTAAGTTTTATTTTAGTTAATTTATTTAAGTTTTGCATAATTATTTAATTAATTTACTTATTTTGTATGTATTTTTTTTACTTTATACATTTCTTTTATATTATTTTATTTATCTATTTTTGATATATTATTTTATTTCATTTTATATTATTTTATTTATCTATTTTTTATATATTATCTTATTTCATTTATTATTATTTGCTATTAAACATTATTATGTATGATTATTTATCAAAACTTTATTTATTAATAATATTAATTAATTATTATTTATTAATATTTTATTAATTATTGTTGTTTATTAGTTTTTATTTAATAATATTTATTAATATATTATTTATTATTTATTAATATTTTATTCATTATTTTGATCAATAGTTTAATTATCATTATTTTATACATTATAATTAATAATAATATTTAATTCATTATTATTATTCATATTTTATTCATTATTATTAGCAATATTTTGTTCATTATTATTTATAATTTATTCATTATTATTAACATTTAATTCATCATTAATATTTTGTTCATTATTATTAATATTTTGTTCATTATTATTAATTAAAAATTTTTATTTATTATTATCAATAATATTTTATTCATGATTATTATTATAATTTATATAATTATTATTATTTGTATTATTATTTTTATTCTTCTTATTATTCTTACAATTATTATAATTCTTTATATTTTCATTAATGTTTATATTATTATTCATATTATTATTTTTATGTTATAATTTTTATTATTATTATTATTTATATTATTATTATTATTAGTAGTAGTAGTAGTAGTAGCAGCAGTAGAAGTAGTAGTATTTATATTATTATTTATATTATTATTTATATTATTATTATTATATTATTATCATCATCATTATTATTATTATTATTATTATTATTATAGTAGTAGTAGTAGTAGTAGTAGTAGTAGTAGTAGTAGTAGTAGTAGTAGTAGTAGTAGTATAAACCACGGCGGGAATGCCATCAAAGAATGCAACTATGTCGTTATCTGCTACTGAACGAAAGCTCCTTTTCCGAAAATGGAAAGCATCTGTACTCTTGCCTTGCCGAAGTGTCTAAATTACTTGGACAGACTTTGACGAGACAGGACACTGGTCAAGTGGGTTCGACCACAAACGCTGAAAGAAAATGATGAGGGGGACCAGGAATGAGAGGTTTGAAGTTTGATAGACAAGTCTACGTAGATGGCACATTAACTGGGAACAAATCTCTTTATATAAGTAAACACGCCAACGCACCTGCTCCGTATAATGATAAGTATTTAATGTATTCTTACACTTCTTGATAACAATACTCCGTCCTGGTTTGCGTGTGTGAAGTGGAGGTGATTCGATTGGGAAGGTAGATAAGTGCAATGTTTCTTTACAATCACCCCGTCATTCTTGAGGAAACCTGATTTATGAAATTTAAATCTCTCTCTCTCTCTCTCTCTCTCTCTCTCTCTCTCTCTCTCTCTCTCTCTCTCTCTCTCATATATAAGTTTTTGTGTTTGATATTTATATTAAAAACCCCTTTTTTCTACTGGTATTTATTTGCTTCCCCACGCAAGCAAAATGTGACAAAAGGTCGTTTTTAATGTGGGCGAAAATCAGCTCCTCAAAAGAAGAGCAAAAGTCACACTTTGGTAGGGACCAAAATAATAATTGTCCCAGTATAGAAGGCTTCCCCTCCATTGACCAAGGACAAATGAACTGAAGTGTAGCATCAAAACAGATACTGCAGTTTGATCTTGGCCCGAAAGCCAAGGAAGTAGAAAGGCAAGCTTTTTTTTTCTATTTATTATAAAAGAAAATACAATCTCGTTATATATGGGTCATGGAATTGCATTCATATGCAAAAGATCTAGCTAATTTGCATATTGTTTTAGACATTCATTTTAATTAATTCCCTATAAGTTTTTTTTTTGGGGGGGGGGTCTTATGCGATGATCATCTTTAGTTTACTATTACCCGCAATTATATTCATGAAGATATTCTACATGATTTATACTTGCGTAATATTTGCGAAAAAGGTTATAGTAAGCACAAACCTCTTTCCATATATATTCATGCATGCGTATATATATTTGTTAAAAAAATTGCCTACCAAACTCTTCTGGCAGGTTTTGGTCTACAGACATAAAAGTAAATATATAAGGTATTAGAACCCATGCCAAACTTTATATTTATGTTTTAGCCGGGAGAAATAGGTGCCAAAAGTGTGAAAATTAAAAAAAAAAATGAAATTTGCCAGGTAAGGTCGAACGCTGGCATTACGAATATGCATGCCTATCGTAATAGCTATTACTTCATGTTTTCATTTTTAGGCTTGAAGCAAACATGTCTTCATAGCTCAGGCACTAACGTTGAAGGAAAAAGTAAATCGTAAGCTAAACGTTTTGGTTTCGATTTTTAGTGATGGCGCGGGAGTCATTTTTTTTTTTTTAACTTTTTAAATCTTTACTATATATAGGGTCCAATATAATATAATAATAAATACGAAATCTGCATTAATCAAAATATCATATTTAAGCGTATTTTACGATCTGGCAATGCCGGGCAGCGTGTTAGTATATATATATATATATATATATATATATATATATATATATATATATTGAGGGAATTAGACCTGAAGTCTGAAGAGCAGAGTTTATTTTAACGTACAAGTAAATGTATTACTACTATTAATAGAAAACATTGTACTGTAGATATATATAATAAGCTCAATAGGTATAGATATCCTAGAGCTATTTTTATATTGAGTAAAACGATTCATAATTTTGAATTAAAAATCAGTTTCGAAAGGATTTTGATTTTTTTTCCTTTTGAAACTGATTTTTAATTCAAAATTATGAATTGTTTTACTCAATATATATATATATATATATATATATATATATATATATATATATATATATATATTACCTTGTGTGTGCGCACGCAGAACGGCATCTACCATCTGTGAGACGTGTGGTATGTGACGCCATCGTGTTGGAAAAAGAATTGCATTTTGTCATGTGGTGTCAGTTGGTCGATAAGAGAAAGATAAGAGATATCGGTCTACTTTTAAGTTGGCCACTCTATAGCTGATAGATAGCATAGTCATATTTTCCAACTTTTTCAAATATTGGGTACAATATAATAATCAATAGACAATTGCCTTTATGATACTCAATACTGCATGAATCATTATATCATATTTAAGATTATATATCTCACGAGCGAGTAATACCGGGTGGCCTGTTAGTAAACATGTATGATTAACAAAGCAATTAGGGATTAATGGACTATCCCATGACGTCACTTCCGGTATCGAGACCGGTGTCCGGCAGCCTGAGATTGGCACGCGACCAAGCTGGACGTGTGCAAACGTCCTACCGTTGAGGAATGGATATACTCAACTTACTTTGCCTGTAATTTATGTGAATAAATGTTTTGTTCCTAAAAATCCTGTGTTCCTTCGTTTTTTACCATTTGACTAACTAATTATTTGTACAAATTCGAGTTCATCATGCCTTGCGGAAGTGTTTAAATTTCTTGAACAGACTTTAGTGTAGTTACGTCGGTAGAGTTGACAAAAGCGATGCCAAAGCAAGGTGGTCCCTATTCACAAGCA
Organism: Euprymna scolopes; assembly: GCF_053919585.1. Taxonomy (NCBI): domain Eukaryota; kingdom Metazoa; phylum Mollusca; class Cephalopoda; order Sepiida; family Sepiolidae; genus Euprymna; species Euprymna scolopes. The sequence goes on along the minus strand of NC_136510.1, from coordinate 104,503,643 downwards.
GAGCTTCATGTTTTGTATATGTCATGGTCTGAGGCTGCATGAGTGCTGCAGGTGTTGGAGAGTCACATTTCATTGAGGGAAATTGAACTCCAACATGTACTGTCAAATACTGCAGCAGAGAATGATCCCCTCCCTCCATAAACTAGGTCGCAGAGCAGTATTCTAGCATGACAATGACCCAAAACACACATCCACGACAACCACTGTTTTTACTGAAGAGGCTGAGGGTAAAGGTGATGCACTGGCCAAGTATGCCTCCAGACTTAGACCCAAAAGAACATCTTTGGGGCATCCTCAAGCAGAAGTATTGAGACATTATGTTGAACAAAGATGGCGGCAGTGAATCAAATCGGCGAAGAATCAATGTAGTCCCGATCTTGAGTGTTAAATAATTCCTAGTAACAAAGATGGCGGCGAAATCAAATCGGCGAAGAATGAGTCTCAATATAATTAAAATAAGGTATCATGCATGTATGTATGTATGTGTGCATGCATGTGTGTATGTATATGTATGCATATGTGTATGTTTGTATGTACGCATGCATGAATGCATGCATGCATGCATGTATGTGTGTATTTATGTACGCATGCATGAATGCATGCATGCATGCATGTATGTGTGTATTTATGTACGCATGCATGAATGTATGCATGTATGTATGTATATTTGTATGTACACATGCATGAATGTATGTATGCATGTATGTATGCATAGATAAATGTGTGTATGCATTATACTTGAATGTGTGTGTACGCATGTATGTATATGCGTGTATGGATTTATGTATATATGTGTTGATGGATGTGTGTATATACGCATTAGTGAATCTGTACATGTATGTATGGATGGATGCGTGCACTTGTACGTTTGGATGTATGTGTATGTATGTATGCATCTATAGATGTCTGTTATGTATGTATGTATGTATGTATGTATGTATGAATGTATGTATGTATGGATGGATGATTGAATCAATTGATAAATGTGTGTGTGCATGTATGTATCGTTGGATTTGTATAGGTGTATGTATGTATGTATGTATGTATGTTTAGATGGATATGTGTATACATGGTTGTGTATATACCCATGCATGTGTGTATGGATAGATGGATGAATGTGTGTATGCATGTAGGCGTGAATGGATGTGTGTATGTACGCATGGACGAATCTGTATATATTTATGGACTGATATTATGTACGGAGGTGTATGCGTGTATGTATGTGTGCATGCATGTATGAATGTGTGTGTATATTACCGAGGTGTGTTTATGTACGCATTGATGAATCTGTGTATGTACGGCTGGATGTATGTGTGTATGTATGTTTGTATGGCTGGATGAATAAGTGGATGGATGCGTGTATGTATGTACATGTGAATGTGTGTGTATGTTACATGTATGGATGTGTATTATGTATGCTTGTATGCATGCATTACATTTTAGAATATATGTGTATACATGAATGTGTCTACACGCATGGATGGATGAATCGATCTTTGGATGTATATGTATGGATTTATGTATGCGTGTATGTATGTATTTATGTATGCGTGTATGTATGTAAGAAAAAAGAAAAAGACGGTGAAACGCGTTAAGGAAACAAACATGCTTAATACTCCGATTTTCGTTCTACAATTCTGTATATCAATTCCGTTTCATTGGAACAAAAATTTACTTTCGCGTCCTTTTAGTCTTCTGGGACACCCTCTCCTTCCTTGTTGTTATATGACCCCCCTTTTCCCGGTTGCGTTTAGTGTTGTAACTTTTGGGTGTATGTGGCGAGGGTCGGGAGGCGTCCAGGATAAGTAGGGCGCAGGAGGTGAGACCCAAATCGAACCGAGGACAGAAGTGGTAATAGAGAAGAGAAAAAGCTGTCACCGTCGTCATCTCTTTAAAACCGCCCCACCCACGGACCGGCACCATAGCATTCACCCCATTTCTCCTCCCCATCCCAAATCACAACTATTCTCCTCTTTTTTTTTATTCTTCACCTCCCCCTGTTAGTCCCCACTCAACCATCTACATCCATCCACCCACCCACCCTTCAAGCAAACAGAACACTTCTCCCCCTGCGGGGGAGACAAAGGACTCGCTTTAGTATCTTTATGCTTATCAGCCGGGTAGGTAAATAGATGTTAAGGTGAGGGGAGCACGTTTAGTCGCACGTACACCTACTCTCTAAACCTAACATTTCTCTGCCTAGATCCCTTCCCCATTGCTCTCAGACCCCACCCTTCCTCTTGTCCTCTAACTTCCTTCTATATTTCTCTTCCCTTCTGTCTACAAACCGAATTGAAAACCTTGCATCATGCGGAACTCTCAAAACTATACTCCCATCACCACCTACCTATAGACCTTCCCCAATCATCCAGATATAAGCCCATGCCGTATTCACTTATCACTCCACCCGGCCCCTGTCCGCCTCCACTTGCCCCTCAAAAGCCCTAACCCAACTCCTTATCTAAGCGCCCAAACCCTTCTTGTAGTTTACTTGCTATATCGACCCTCCCCGAGGAGAACCATCGTCCTGAAATTTCTCATTCTCTTTCCTTCACTCAAAGTAATCATATCAGTAGCTTTTGTCTTCGGTCGGGTTGAGTCAGTCAAGCATTGTTGTCCCCACCCCCACATCCTACATCCCTATACCCCCCGCCCGTCTTCATATTTCTTGTGTACCCTCCGATAAGTTAGTCATTATTGTAACGAGGAATTGCGCGCTTCCTTCCCTCTCCCGCGCGCTGGCAATTCTCTACAACGTTCCAAGATTACTAATATCTTTCCATCATCCACTATTAACGTATCTACAGAGACAAACCGAAGCACTGCAAACACTGTATTACTACGCTGTCGTTCGGCTGATACTAATCCAAAAACGCAGGAACTATTTGCTCAGGATTTAGTGTTTTCAACGTTATTTCCTTTTTTTTTTTTTTTTTTTCCACTCACTAGTTCTCACACATATTATCAGTGATCTCACACTGACAGAAACAAGTAGTGTTCCCTGGAATCTGAGTGACAACGAATCTCCCGAGATTTCCAGTGTTATTCGATTCTTTCGTTAACTTTGCGCTATTGCAACAACCGTTTATCCATGTTTCAATATTCGCTGATAACAATTACTGATATTATTATTACTGTCTAATGTCTGAATGGCAATAAGCATCTCCGGGATACTAGTACTGTCCATGCCCTTCCAGCAGCAGTCTGGAAACTTCTTATCCTCCTCAACCTTTCTATTCTCCCTGATTTCAAATAATAATAATAATAATAATAATAATAAACTTCGAAAAAAGAATGTCAGAAATTGGAATCAGAGGAATAACTGCAAAAGTACAACGACTAACGATAATGAAAACGACGGAAATATTAAGGAAAACTCTTGAATGCGGAGAATAATACAAAACAATATAACGAAGAAGCGTTACAGGGAATGAAGAAAACCGAAGCTGCATATCTACAAGTTCTACAACCCATCATGCATCCCCCCCCCATTGTTCTATCACCGCCCCCCCCCAATAAAAAAGTGATACCAAAGAGCCGAGAAGGGCCAAGAAGGACTGAAAGACCGAGGAGAGAACGCTAGCCAGACCTCGGCTGGACAAGCGCAAAGAGAACTGGGACCTTGGGTATGCTGAGTGCCACTCAAATTCCAGTATAAACCAATGGCCACTGCCAGCGAGAAATTAATGGTAAGAGGCTGTTGTGATGATGCAAATTCATTTGCAAATGCTATCGAAGGAGGTGGAGAGAGCTGGACGTCTGGGGAGACTTGTTGTCACTCAGCTTCCAGAGAACACCACAGGTTTCCAATCAGGTCGTTTGTGAGCCAATAATAATAAACGCTACAATTTATTCTCAAGCAAAAATATTTGATGACGGCTTGAGTGATTACTTCTAGTGAGTAAAAAAAAAAGAAGAAGAACGAACGAACCAATAATTACTGCAGCAAGAGGCACGGAAGAAACAAATAAGATAGAAAAAGAGACAAGGCATAAAATGAGGAATGAAAAATCGGAAGAGAAACAGCTACATTTTTTTTTTACATGGAGTTCACCGCTTATCAAGGCCCAAGGGCCACTCGGGGATAAAGGTTATTGTGGTGTACAGTAATCAATGGGATAGTGTAGTAATAGTATTGGAGCTACTATCAGGGACATAAGCTACAGGAGTACTATGTGGGGAGTGTGGCAGCAAGATGTCAGTTCATGTTACACTTGAACTTCTGCATGTCAGTACAGTTGGGGAAGCAGGAACCCGGAAGGGAATTCCAAAGTCTAGCGGTTCTGGGGAAGAAACTACTGGAGTAGAAGTCTCTCTTACATCTAGGGATCTCAACTGTGAAGGGGTGGGATTTTGCTGCTTGTCGGGTTTGTCGGGGGTATTTATGTTGAGGGGGTACAAGTGCTTGCAGTTTGTCGGAGCACTCACCATTAAAGTACTTATAGAACACGTAGAAGGATGCTACATTACGTCGATGGGACAGAGGCTGAAGCTTAGATGACAGTTCAGGACCTACTAAGTTGGCAACTTTCTTTTGAACCTTGTCTAGGAGTAAGAGACTAGTAGCAGATGCACCAGCCCAAATATGACAACAATACTCCATACATGAGCGAATGGTGGCCTTATAGAGGTACAGGATACTTTCGGGTGTTATTAGCTTTCTAGCACGGTAGAGAGAACCTACCTTTTTCGCAACGGTCCTGGCAATGCTCTCAATGTAATTTTTCTAACTCATGTTTCCTGTGAATGTTAGGCCGAGGAGTTTAAAAGATGTACTTTCAGATAAAGAGTCTTTGACCTACACGAACGATTCATAAGAATAACAAAAGAAGAGACAAACGAAAACACTTGAAAATGGCTACAAAAAGGAAAATTAAACAGAGAAACTGAATCAGTAATAACAGCCGTACAAGATAACGCAATTAGAACCAACCACATCAAGGCAAGGATCGAAAAGACTCAAGAAAACAGCAAATGCAGGTTCTGCAGACAAAGAGACGAAACAAAGTGAATGCAGCAAAATTCTAGAAAAAATTATTTATACAATAAAACTTGATCACTTGATTGCCATCAGCTATTATCGAAACCGAAACCAAAATTTGTGAAGAATTATTTATTACGAGAAATGGAATGGCATAACAATTAAGCGACAGTCATTCGGAAGAAAAAATAAATCAGCGTAACACACACACACACACACACACACACACACACACTATCGTATTAACATATAGATGATTGTAGCTTCAAACAGATGCTACACTTTGCTCTTAGCTAAGAGACCAAAGGAAAGGGTAATATTTCAGTAAACGACATTTGTCATCTCTGTTGACGATACCTTATCTCCCTTTTCAACGTGGGCTGACATTATTTTCCTGCCGATTTAATAGTACGGAGCATGAATTACTAAAGCAGTGATGCTTACCCGCCGTCGTCGCCCTCTATAATCTGTTGCTCAATCGACAACAGCGGCAAAGTGACCTTTCTCGAACGTTTCAACGATCCAATAGCTTCTTCATATAATATTGCAATCCATTCGTCTTTGATTTAAAATGTCGTCTTCACCTGATACGACACAAGCGAACGGCGCCGGATTGTCTCATTGATGTGACGTCATCAGAAATCTTAAATAACACCTATCCTTTCGTTCTTAATTCTTCCTTTCTCTTTCCCACTTGCCTGGTGAATTTAAGTGTGCCGGCCCCATGGACATTTCTGTTCTACTTTCTTGCCTGCTACTTGCATTACGAGGGGCGAGCAATAAGTAATGCCCCTGAGTCAATTCCATAGCAGTAGAGCAACGAAACTTGGCACAGTTATTAGTCTTTCTCTACATAGGAACCACCCAAAGTTAGGCATTTCTCCCATCGTTTAATGCAGCTCTGGAGACTGTTTTTGTAGAACACCCCAGGTTTGTCCTCCAACCACGATGTGACTTCATAAATCAAGGCTGCACCATCTGGGAAACGCTTTCCTTTCAAAAACAACTTCATGGCTGGGAAGAGGTGAAAGTCAAAGGGTTCAAAGTCAGGAGAGTAGGGAGGATGGGGCCCGATTTCATAACCACATGCCCATGCTTCTTATCTCATGACATGCGAGTTGTGGACTGGAGCGTTGTCCTTCAGGAGGAGGGTACCTTTACTGATCTTGCCCCGCCTCTTTATTTTGATAGCTTCCCTTAGTTTCCTCGAAAGTGAAGCATAATAGGCTCGTGTAATTGTGGTACCCTTTGCCAGGAAATCTGTCATCACTACTCTGTCCTGGTCGCAGAAGACTGTGAGCATGAGCTTGCCAGCGGAGGACTGCACCCTTGCCTTCTTTGGAGGTGGTGAGTCCAAGTGCTTCCACTGAATTGACTGGGCTTTGGTCTCTGGATCATAGTGATGGACCCAGGTTTTATCCTGTGTAATCAGTCTTGTGAAAAACTTTGACTCATCTTTTTGGCACATCTCCAAATTCATCCTCGAGCACTTGACGCGTTCTCGCTTCTGGAATGGTGTGAGCAACCTGGGAATCCATCTAGCAGACACCTTATGCATATGCAAATGGTCATGAATGATAGTTTCCACAGACTCTGTACTAATCTTGACATCTTGGGCTATCTGGCGAATAGTAATGCGCCGATCTTCCAAAAGGGCAGCCTCAACTTGACAGACAGATGCTTCATCAATGGCAGAAGGGGGCGACCAGGTCTGGGAGCTGTTTCCACAGACTTCCGGCCATGTTTGAATTCACGATGCCAGCGTTTTACAAGGTCATGGGGCATTATCACCATAAGTTTCTATCATTTCATCAAAAGTCTCCTGTGGTGTGCATCCTTTCAAATACAAAACCCGGATCACTGCTCAACATTCAACAGGGTCCATTTCACACCTGACTCAGTTCAAACACCTGTAAAACAGAAAGCACAATTAGTTCAGAGCTGTAATTTGCAACTTAACCATAGAAATATAAATCATTGCACATGCAAAATTTCAGCTAGATCAGGCAACTGGAAGTGGGTCAGGTGCATTACTTATTGCACGCCCCTCGTAGATCTATGCAAAACTATTTGCCGGTTTGTAGAAAAGTGTCATTTTAAACCATTGTCATTTATTTCATAATTAATTTCATGCACATTGATATTACTGAAACATACGAGGTGCTTTCAATAATTTCCAGACTTATTATTTATTTATGTACATGCATATAAAATTGTTGTAGACTCTTGAAAATTTAGTATGTTATTGCTATACATCCTATGAGATGACTGACAAATTTTTACGATTTAGGTTCAAATGAACCGCTACAGCAGGAATTGAAATACGCCACACCAAAGTCTGATTGTCAAAGCTAGTGAATTTAAGAAACGTATGGAATGCTTCAGACTGCTTTGGACCATCTTACATGAATCGAGCAACAGCTTTTGAGTGGCATAACAGATTCAAGAAGGCAGGGAGTCTGTTAGGGATGATGAGAGGTGTGAGTAAATCAGAACACCAGAGTTGATCGGCCAAATAAATAAAGGACGGTTGTCTGTCCTTAGAGACAATAAGTGCACAGTTTGTTGCCAGTGTGGGACTTGTGCACATAATTATTCGTGGGGGTAGATGCTAAGATTTGCGCAAAGTTTCTCATAACAGTGCAGTCCACAATTCCTTCCTTGTCAAAAACTATTTGACCTACAGGGTGGTCAAAAAGTCAGGTAACATTTTAAAGAAAAACGATATTAGCAATACACGTATATTTAAGTACCATACATTGAAATATAAAATGAAACAAACATGAAATATGTTTATTTTGTTAATTGTCGTCCATTTCTCTCTATCAATCGCTGGAAGCGATTAACCACTGATTGTGTAACACGTGTAATCATGTCAGCTGATATCCGCGCAATCTCCTCTTCAATAAATAACTTTAAAGACGCTATTGTATCAGGCTTCTTGCCATAAACGCTATCCTTTACATAGCCCCGAAGCCAGAAATCAGGAGGGGTAGTTTATATATTACACTCAAATATTTAAACAAATAATATTAAACGAATAGAGATTATAATGGATCATATTGTTTTTTCTACCTTTAACATGTTACCTGACTTTTTGACCACCCTGTAGATGGGATTCAAGATGGTTTCTCACTCATCCTCAATGTAGTCCAGACCTTGCTTCCTGTGACTTTAGCTTGTTCCCTAATATTAAGAAAACCTTAGAGGCTGTCATTATGGGACAATTGAAGAGATGAATGAGGCTGTGACGTGAATCATTGACACTCTCACATAAGAGGACTTCTACGGGGGTTTGTTGAAGTTGTTAGAACGGTACAAGTGCATTGCAACTGGAGGAGATTACTTTGAAGATTACTAGAGTTTCACGTGTGTACTATCAATAAAATATATCAAAAAAATTTATTGAAGGCATCTCGTATAACCATGATTTATAACTTTTTGTTGCAGATTATTGGAGCATTATTCATATTTTCTGCATGTTAACCCAAAAACGATCATTTTTAGTCAACAGAAAAGAGTCATTTTACATCATGATAATGATAATGATCATTTTACGCAGCACAACTGAGAACAAGAAGAATTAGGTTTTGAAATCTTGCCTCATTCTGCATATTCCCTTGACCTTGCTTCCTCGAATTATTATATATTTCGAGGATTACAAAACCATTTAGATGGGATTTAGCTCACATCGCGAGCAGAGATTGAATACGAGTTAGATTCATATCCCACATCCAAACTCAAAGAATTTTACAAATCAGGCATTTATAAGCTCGTCGACAAATGGAATCAAGTTATAGAGATCGAAGGTCGTCATTGTTATGAATAAAGATTTTCAAAAATATAGTTTTACATTTTCAAAATTGAATTTGAAATCTGCAAAAACTTTTGTACTGACCTAGTACTAAAGACTGTTAACACTTCCTTTTTTTCTTTTTTTCCCATATATTTTTAGGTTCAATATCATTTACTTGTCTTTGAATTGCTGAACAATGTCCAGGTATGCTTTTTGGATCCAATCCCTCCTTGATGAAGTTGGAAAGTGAGGTAAGTCTTTTGTGCTTACCATGTAAATATGCAATTAATAGAAAGTAAACTTACCTCTTTACTAATTTTGTTAAAAATTTGATTGTTTCCTAATCTGACTATTATAAATTCTGAAAGAAATGAAATTTGAAACAGTAGGAGAAAAGTCAAAAGTTCTAGTAAAAAATATAATCAATTTATAACTTAAAATATTGCAGCATTAAGAATTTTTTAAAAATTCAGGTTAACATTATATAGAAATTCTTAATGCTGCAATATTTTAAGTTATAAATTGATTATATTTTTTTACCAGAATATCTTGTTTTGTTTTTTCTTTCCCAGTTTTAACTAGTCCTTTTACTTTTCTAAGCTTAATTTAAACCATATTACTTTTCCTGCTTGCATATTTTTTATGTGATCCATGATTTTTCCAGGCTTTGTTTTAAAATAATATTTTTTTTTAGTTCAATATGATACGCATTGTCAACAATCCATAAAAAAATTATTACCAACTTCTTCAATAAGCTAAATCAAAAAAAAACTTTTTCAATAAACTAAATAAAAAATCAGATAAAAGACATAATATAGTAAATAAACAGAAAAGAAAGAAACAGAATAAACGGACGACTTTTGTTAACTCTCTATACAACCCAAATAACATGGCATGTTAGCGACATTTACGCTATGATTTATGAAGTTGACGACGACAAAGTTGCTATGATAACCAACAACCAACCTAAAGAGATCGTCTCTAAAACGTCAATGTTGAAAAAGTTGCTATAATATGCAACAGCTAATAAGAAGTAACCGTCTGACACGTTCCTTACTGATTCTGAGGACTTTTAAACACGAGTAATTTTATTATAACTTTTGTTTTAATGAACAAAAACTGAAAATTTTTATAGCAAAATATAGCTGTATATGTGACCTATGCACTGTAAAAATCGTTTGTAATTTGGTTGCATAATGAGTGAGCGATGAAGCAATTTTGAAGGAGTCAAACTAACACTTTACCATATATTCACACACTACCATGCTTGAATGATTATATATATATATATATATATATATATATATATATATATATATATATATATATATATATATTAGTGGCCTGTTAAGGCTACAGGAGAGACAACCGAAGCAGCAAAACTAAAGCTACCTGCTAGGACACTATACATAAAAATGTAGGAAAATTTGGGCATATTTTATAGTTTATTGGTTTGAAAATATAAGTTCTTTTTTACCAATTGGAATAAAATTTTAATCATAGAATAGTATTATAATCTTCAAAAAGCCTGCAAATTTCCATGTAGTTTCGTCCCATCGAACCAAAGGTTCCAAATCTCAGCAACTATAACAAATGAAGGCTTGTTCGAAAAGTTAATGACCTAGATTGTGTTGTGGGTTATGTGACATTTGCCCTTAGGGTCGCACATTAAGGGGATCATTTATCATCCAGAGCCTATTTTTGGCACCATTTTACAGACCTAAAATGTTTCGATCACAGTCATTTGTTTGCCTTGTTTTGCATATGAATTACAAAATATCTGATATTTCTCCAAAGCCTTTGGCCATGATGGAGATGGGAGTAAAACGTCTTGCTATGGTTTCAAATGCTCTGAAATAACAACAAAGGGGAGACTTGATTTCAAATATTTCTCATATGTTATATATCCCCTCTTTGGTTTCAATACATAAAGTAAATTTCACAGTGTATAAGGATTATTTGATACTAGAGATGTTCACAATCGTAACCTATTTCTAAAAGAGAGAAGATATAACATATGAGATATATTTTGAATCAGTCTTTGAAAACAGTTCCGGTACCAATTAAATAAACCTTCGTTTCATTACCAGTCATATACAATATCCGAAATTAAACTTAACAATGGAAAAAATTCTAACTGCTGGAACCCTATTGAATGCCCACTTGAGAAGATTCTCAAGTGGGCATTCAATAGGGTTCCAGCAGTTAGAATTTTTTCCATTGTTAATTTCATTTATATTCTTATCCCTATTCATCCTTAATATTGTTTACCTTCGTATTGTTACAACGGAAAAAAGTTAAAAAAAAAAATCTGTAAAAAGTAAGATTAAATTCTTAAAAATCCAAAAATAAGGTTTCATATGAGAATTATGGTTTGCATGATATTTCAATATAGCTGACCTATAACAAGGTGGTCATGACAAAAACAGTGCACCATGTTTTTATGTGCACAAGCAACTTCTTTTAAATAACATTGGAAGAATCACGTCTGATGAGTTAATAGGCTGGAAGATCTCGGTGAAAATATAAGATGGCGGCAGTGTCCACCTGTTAATGAAACAGCTGCAATGGGAAGATTCACGATGGAATAAAAGAAAGTTATGAAAAAACAGTAAGTCTTTGAGCTGTAGCAAAATTTTATATATATATATATATATATATATATATATATACATATATATATATATATTACTTGTTTATTGTTATATAAACATGGTTACATCCTGCTGCTACAAATAGCCACTTGTTTCAATCAAACAACAGATATCATCAGGCAGCGACTTGACTATTCAAAAGTTCAATGAATAAGATTATTCATTGAACTTTTGAATAGTCAAGTCGCTGCCTGATGATATCTGTTGTTTGATTGAAACAAGTGGCTATTTGTAGCAGCAGGATGTAACCATGTTTATATAACAATAAACAAGTATTATCAGCTCTTTTTATTGAGCACTATCTAACAACCTCGTTGAATTCATTAGTCCATTACTTTTGAATAAAAAATCCCGAGTATATATATATATATATGTATGTATATGTATATATATATATATATATATATATATATATTAGTGCGATTTCTTTTTCTTAATATATACACACACACGCTACTATAAAGCAAATGCATTGAGCTTTATTCTTATTTAATGGTTTTCCATTTTTCTGTAACAGTTTTAACAGATTAAATAAAAACATTATATATTGAAATCAATAACATTTCTAAAATAAACATTCATTTTATATGTATATGTGTGTGTGTGTGTGTGTGTGTGTGTGTGTGTGTGTGTGTGTGTGTGTGTAAAATGGTCAATATCAAGAATTTTGGAATATAGTTTTTTGTCACTTTTTTCACTCTATATATAAATAAATAAATGAAAATATTAACTAAACAGTAAATAGTCTATGGCATGATAGCGTAATGGATAAGACACTGGGCTGAAATACATAAGGTCCAGGGTTCGAGTCCTAATAACAGTCAAGCTACGCTGAAGAGGGGCAGGGCCCCGAAACATGCACGTACGTAGATTACTGTTTTAAAAATAAATAAATAAATGAAAATATTATTTGTTTACGTCCAAAATAAAAAATAGGCAATTTCTAAAAAAAACATCCAATCTTCAAGGTGAAGGCGCTAACCTCAATATCGTTTTAAAAAATCAGCAACAAAAAAAACTACGTATATATATATATATATATATATATATATTATATCTTATATCTGCAGACATTAGTGTTTCATGCTTTCGTAATCATCAGTGTAGGAAGTGACAATTTAACTTGGAAAAAAGAACTTTAATTATACATATATATATATAAGATTTTCTCCTGGTGCATCGCAGTGAGTCATCCAACAGAACTGGCAATTGATTGAAAAAAAAAGTGTAATTTCACCGATATCGATGACATTAAAGCATGGTGTGGAATATTAGTCGATTCTTATCCAATCCCGGACAATATAGGATCTCTCTGCTAGTATACATGCAATAATTTAATCGATATTAACATTAACTAATTAAACTGATTTAATTAAAAAAAAACTCTTCTTGAAATAGTATACTTATTAATTTTCAGGGGAGATAATTTGAATGAAAACATAGCTTACCTAGCTAGAAAGAAAGATATACCGACACGGCATAAGAGTCGTAAGAAGAGTTCTTATAGAGCGGAATAAGCTGAACTCTACAATTTTCTCTCTATTTTTCTCTACAAAAAGAATTTTTCAAGTAAAAGTAATCGTGAATAAGTAGTGGTAGTTGTTGTGATCCAACGGGTCACGGGTACGTCTGGTTGGTTACAAAACTCAATCTCAAGTAATGTCAATGATTTGCTGGTTAGTAGAATGTGAAATTCCATCAAGACGTGCCTTGTCAATACATTATAAAGAATTATCTCTAAAAGGTTATTGTGTGCGAAAAACTAGCAATAATCTAAGCCTCGGATATTGAATAGTAACTAATTAACGGTCATATGGAAAAAACAACAACAAATAAAACGAATGACCATGGCCCAGATCCAATTAACAAAAGCTACTAAGTCGTTGCCAATTGTTTTAGACAACCATTCGGCTCGACGCAAAGTTTACCCAGAAGACAATAAACACTTGCAAAAAAAAAAAAAAAAAAAAAAAAAAACATGGCGAAGAAAAATAAATATAAAGCTGTGATTGGTCGCACGTACAAAAAAAAATTATGATGCTTGTAACTGATTACCTCCTGGCTATAACCTCTTTAGACGGAAGAAATTTTCTTTGAAGACCTTCAAGTTGGAACAACTCTTCCTCCAGCGAGGACATGGATTCTTTCTGTTTTTTTAGCGCAACCTTTTCACTGATTTTAGTATAATGGTACCATGTCTTGTAGAAGACAATAGCTTTTACATTCTTGTAGAACCAATTAACGAAAGAATGCTAACCGTAATAATAATAATAATATAATAAAAAAAAACTACTGGTACTAAAGAAACGGTATTGGTCATCCCTTACTGGCCATTCCAAGAAGGATAAAAGATCTAGTAGCAAAGGAAGATGTTTAGTAAGTCCCATTCAGTGGATCATGTCTACCGATTCGTTTGGCTTAGGATTCTTCAATGGCGATCTGTGCCAAGTTTTTAGAAATCGTTTTTGAGACGATTCTTTTTTAGCTGAGCTTTTATTTTGTTTCAGTTTAGACATCAAATAAATCCCCCATGCGGTGTCCGACAAAATGGCGAATAATACGTTCAGTAGAGAAAAACGGGCGTCTTTCAAAAGGCTGACTTGTTTATCTCTCTTCACACATTAGTTCTGCAAAATCTTCTTTATTTGTTACTAGCAGGGAGGGTCGGCGTTGCCCAGGGATGGGATGGTAGGCAAAACAAAACAGAACGGCTAACAAAGTGTGATATCGTTCTTTTAAAACTGAACTAAACTCTCTCTCTCTCTCTCTCTCTCTCTCTCTCAATTTATCTCTCTCTCTATATATATATATATATGTATATCCATCTATCTATCTATCTTCATTTTCACTAATACTACCAGATCAGGCTGTCTGATGATACCTGCTTCCTGGCCTAAAATGCAGCATTTTTATTTGCATGAACTTCCCCCTCGTTCTAAATGCGTTAAATTGAAAACATCCCTATGACGATGCGAAAATTTTCGTTTCATAAACTTACAAAAAGCAAATATGAAACATATATATATATATATATATATATATATATATATATATATATATATATATATACCCCGCCAATCCGAATAAATCCTTAATGTATCAAACCTAATACGACATCACGACAATCGGACGCCTAAGTCGTGGTAACTATCCACCTGTTTCATAAGTATTTCCGCTTTCCTTATTAAACAATTAACTACCCCTCTTCCCTCCCCTCTCCACATAGCCCTTCTCCTCTCTCCATCTATCTATCTCTCTCTATCTCTATCTCTATCTCTCTCCATATACTGCTGGTTAAAGTTTTTTAAATTCAACCTCACCCCCCCCCTTTTTTCCTTTTTCTTTTTCTTCTTTAGTTACTAAATCTTAAAAAAATTAAATGTTATCGGATTCAAATTGAGACCCCACTTTTTTTCTTCTTTAATCGTCTTCTGATATCATCTTTTCAAATCATAATAACCACTTCTGTCCAAGTCTGACGAAATTACTGGATCGTCGATACGATTCAGTAGCGGAAACATGTGTAACCAAACAGATAAAACGGTAATGAATTTATATATATATATATATATATATATATATATATATATATATATATATATATATATATATATACCCTTTAGAATTTGAGAGAATATATAATTAATCCCACAGCTAGCAAACAAGAGCCATGATAGCCAACAAACCAGAAGTCCAACAAACTGGAACTCAAAGACTCGAGTATATGAGGGGGCGTGCAATAAGTAATGCCCCTGACCCACTTCATATAGCAGTAGAGCAACGACACTTGGCACAGTTCTTAGTCTTTCTCTACATAGGAAGTGATCAGAGTTATCCATTTCTCCCATCGTTTGATACAGCTCTGGAGACTGTTTTTGTAGAACACCCCAGGTTGGTTCTCCAACCACGACGTGACTTCAGGAATCAAGGCTGCATCATCTGGGAAACGCTTTCCTTTCAAAAACAACTTCATGGCTTGGAAGGGTGAAAGGTCAGGAGAGTATGGAGGATGGGGAAGGATTTCATAACGACATGCCCGTGCTTCTGATCTGGCGACATGCGAGTTGTGGATCGGAGCGTTGCCCTGCAGGAGGAGGGTACCTTTGCTTATCTTACCCTGCCTCTTGATTTTGATAGCTTCCCTTAATTTCCTCGAAAGTGATGCATAATAGACTCCTGTAATTATTTTACCCTTTGCCAGGAAATCTGTCATCACTACTCTGTCCTGATCGCAGAAGACTGTGAGCATGAGCTTGCCAGAGGAGGGCTGCACCCTTGCCTTCTTTGGAGTTGGTGAGCCCAAGTGCTTCCACTGCATTTACTGGGCTTTGGTCTCTGGATCATAGTGATGGACCCAGGTTTCATCCTGTGTAATCAGTCTTGTGAAAAACTTTGACTCATCTTCTTGGCACATCTCCAAATTCATCCTCGAGCAATTGACGCATTCTCGCTTCTGGAATGGTGTGAGCAACCTGGGAATCCATCTGTCAGACACCTTATGCATATGCAAATGGTCATGAATGATAGTTTCCACAGACCCTGTACTAATCTTGACATCTTGGGCTATTTGGCGAATAGAAATGCGCCGATCTTTCAAAAGGGCAGCCTCAACTTAACGGACAGATGCCTCATCAATGGCAGAAGGGGGCGATCAGGTCTGGGAGCTGTTTCCACAGACCTCCGGCTACGTTTGAATTCACGATGCCAGCGTTTTACAAGGTCATATGATTTGCATTATCACCATAAGTTTCTTTCATTCCATCAAAAGTCCTCTATGGTGTGCGTCCTTTCAAATACAAAAACCGGATCACTGCTCGGCATTCCATAGGCTCCATTTCACACCTGACTCAATTCAAACAACTGTAAAACAGAAAGCACAATTAGTTCAGAGCTGTAATTTGCCACATAACCCGTAGAGATATAAATCATTGCACATGCAACATTTCAGCTAAATCAAGCTACTGGAAGTGGGTCAGGGGTATTACTTATTGCACGCCCCTAGTATTCTCATACATTCTGAAGGTTCTATTGCTTATTGCTCGTAAGTAAGCCTGTCGTAATGACATCCTTCGCAAGTATGAAATTGATACTTGTGATGTATCGGCTTTTTTTTTCTTTTTTTTTTTTACACAGTGATCACCACTTATCAAGGCCCGGAAGCCACTCAGGGATAAGAGTTATTGCAAAGGCTTAGGTTATAGCTGGTCGCGATGATCATATCCCTTGTTCGAGACGAAGTAGGTTTATTCTATTCTCGGATTTCGATGTGGTTTTGTTAGTAGACTTTCTTGTGTGTGCGGCTCGCCTCGATAATAAAATAAAATAAAATATAATATAATATAATATAATATATATATATATATGTATATATATATATATATATATATATATATATATATATATATATATATATGTGTGTCATTTATTTATATATGCCCTGTAGTTACATCGAGCTTCATAAATCTAAGGACTGGCATAAATAAAAGATGATATATAGTTTAATATATATATTCCCTCAGGCACACACACACACACACACACACGCACACATCGTGTGTGTGTGTGTGTGTGTGTGTGTGTGTGTGTGTGTGTGTGTGTGTGTGTGTGTGTGTGTGTGTGTGTGTGTGTGTGTGAGTGTGTTTCTCTCCCTATTACACCATATCGATAATTTTTTTCTTTTATGCTGTTGTTAAATTTGGTCTTTATTGTTGCACATAAATATCCATTACATAAATAATAGTGTTCTATGAAATTGGCGCGGAAATCAAGGAAAACTTACTGGGAAACGAAGTGGATTCCCTGAAGGAAGGAATAATTAATGCCACGCTTTCTTTATCCTCACATTGATTGATTGCGAATCCATTTCATTTTTTTAAACTTTCAAACGATTTCGTGTAAAATAAATAAGAAACAGATACGCTGAAGATATGGCCATTCACTTTACGCTTTCATCGCTTAAAATGCGATTTTAAATTTAAAAGATGACAGAACAAAGAGAATACAATTTTTTAAGTGTGAGAAACCGATACGAAAGCTTGTTGTAATGTTAAGATTATATGGATCCTTTTGAATTGCGCGTTTTATGATGAGAATTACTATTTCAAAATAAAGTTGGACAGATGTGTGGGCGGACAAAACCTGTAGTCGAGATGCAAGGATGTATCAAAGTAAAACGTTTATAAACATTTACACAAAGCCACGCAGACACACGCGCTCGCACACACACACACACACACACACACACACACACACATATATATATATATATACTTTTATTTTAATAATATTAATGGAATTTCCTTGTACATATTTGTGAAATATTCCACGGATTTCGGCCTTTTGGATAATTTTGGACCATCTTCCAATTACGCGATTCCCTTGGATTTTACTTGTGTGAATGGAAATTTAACTAACTTTCTTTGATTTGCATTGTTGGATTTTACCGTCATTGGACTATCCATTCACGTGAAATCACCTTTTTCTTCACCCTATTCCCTCTGCTTCACTTTTTGTTATCAAGTAAGATCTTTGACTCACTTGTAGTTTCATCAAATACTTTTGAAAGCAAAATCTGATCCCGCATTTTGCTAAATCCTACCCTCTGATGCGAAGAAAAGTATTTCTTCGAAATTCCGCGGATTAAGGACTATCCACTTATTTAGTGTTTCCTTTTTAAAATTAAATACGTTTTTAACTCTTTTTCAAAGTGTTTGTTAACATGTTTTATTACAGCATGTCAGAAAAACATTGGTACCGTCGATTTCAAGCCTAACACAAGAGGGACCAGTTAATAACAAATAATGTTAGGCTCTCGTCAGCCATATTGTTTTCTGTTTATCTTTCTGAGGAAAAAACAGGACCGCACACATTTTCTATAATGATGTTCATTTTTATTTAATTATAGCTTCTCTGTTCCTGACCTTCTGTACGGTTTTAAATAAATAAATATTAACCTCTGATATTGCAATTTTTCTTTGTAACTGAGCACTTTGTTGGAATTATTTCCCATAAAGCAGTAAATATATATATATATATATATATATATATATATATATATATATATATATATATATATATAGTAATTTATAAAATATATATGGCGATTAAGCTACACTGAATATTCTGCGTTTCATCCAACTATAGGATTCGTCAGGCTTATGCGCGAATTCTGTCGTTGCTTCTTGTTTTTATATATGTTGAGGATTTCTAGTTGGCCAATCAGCTTTCTAGTATCCACCGCGCCCCTTCCTATCAGCCAATGGCCATGCATTTTATCAAACAAAGGATCTGTTTTAGAACTAGGTTAGTGGTTTTAGGTAGACGTTCTCCTTTTTTTTATTTTTTTATACATATAAATATACCTATGTGTACACACATACATGCACATATATACACATATATATATATATATATATATATATATATATATATATATATATATATGTGTGTGTGATCGTTTATGTATATTCATGTTTATTTAATTTATTTATTTGTTTGTTTTCTATTGTTATTGTTAGTTTTAAAGCTATTTTGTATCGCTATCCTAGAGTAAGTTTTATTTTGTGGACACAGTTGTTTGCTAGTTCCCGCCTACAGTTTAATAGATTTTGAGGTTCTTTAAAGTACAGGATAGAAAATTTTTCATGGAGGCATAATTTACATGGGTCGTCTAAATGTCTGCATGTGGTAGCTTGTCTCATTATTTTCCATTCGACTACCGGCGAATGTCCGCTTTCTTTGAGTTCCCAGTATTTATTCGCTAGTGTTGTTTTTATACGGTGTTTTTTATTTTTGAATGTGCTTTTGTGGTCATAGTATCGGGTTTTGAAATCTAAGGAAGTCATGCCTATGTAATATTTCTTGTTATTCGGGTTTTCTTCCGCAAATATTGTTGCTTGATAAACTACACTTTTTGTTAGACATTTATTTTGGACTGAGCAAAGTGTGCGGTGTCTACAATTGCATTTATCTTGTTCGTTATTAGTATTTTTATTTATGGTATGGTTGTTCTTGTCCGGGGTTGGTTTGTTATTATTATTATTATTATTATTATTATTATTATTATTATTATTATTATTATTATTATTATTTCTGCTAGTGTTGGTTTTATTTCTGTCATGGTGTCTACTTTTTTTATTTCAAGCGATGAAAATGCATTTAACAGGTCATCCAATATTTACGAAACAGCCCTAAAAATTAGTGGATACAAAAATATCGATATCAAATATAAGCAACAAAACACCAACAACTATAATAAAATTAAAAATAGAAGAAAAAGAACTATAATTTGGTATACGGCCCCATACAATCAAATGTTAAAAACAAAACTTGGCAAGAAATTTCTAGATCTTATTGAAAAACACTTTCCCGCAACAAACCCCTTACACAAAATCTTCAATAAAAATACCTTGAAGTTATCTTACAGTTGTTGCGAAAATTTAGAGATGATAATTAAGGCACATAATAACAAAATACCAAATGAAAACAATGTAAACAACAACAAAATAAACAATAAAAAAAAGTAGACACCATGACAGAAATAAAACCAACACTAGCAGAAATAATAATAATAATAATAATAATAATAATAATAATAATAATAATAATAATATATCTGCAACAGGGATGAAACGTTCAGGTCATGAATGCATAAGTTCAGTTATAACAACACAATTTACTATCCCTCCTGATCCATTTGGGTGGAATATAAAAAAAGGAGCCAATATTTTTTTAACACTTGCCAAGGTCGCTGGAAAGATGGTGGGATCCTTCTACCGCTCCAGAAGATATCTCACTACTGATGCAATTCTCTATCTATATAAAAGCCAAGTACGTCCAAGGATGGAATACTGCTGCCATATCTGGGCAGGAGCTGCTAAAAACAGCCTATCCTGCCTTGACATAGTACAAAATAGACTTCGTGGCTTAGTGGGAGATGCCCTTTTCTCTACCCTGCAACCTCTCTCCCACAGAAGAGACGTTGTCTGTGGACGCCTGTGGAACTCTGTTCCGTCTGCCTATCCTTGTTTTATCGTTATTTCCATGGCAAGTGCTCGTCTGAGCTCCAATCTCTTGTCCCCCCTCGCTAATCTTTCATGAAAAACACCCGTCTAGCTGAATCCACTGTGAAAAATTTCCCCCACTCTTTATCTGTACCTAAATCAAAACGTGGATTCCATGAACAAAGGTTCTTTCTTAGAACTGCACGCCTGTGGAACTCTGTTCCGTCTGCCTGCTTCCTACCTGACTACAACTTGGATGTGTTCAAGTCCAACGTTAACAAATTCCTAATGAACCGCCCCCTTAAGTAAATACTTTCAAATCTCCACACTAACGTACTGTACTTGGAATAATCCTTATCCCTGAGTGGCTTCCGGGCCTTGATAAGTGGTGACCACCGTGTAAAAAAAAAAATTAAAAAAAACACTTTGAGTATTATGTGTGTTAATATATTTGCGCCGTAATATTTGTATTTGAGGGCGAAACCATAGTTGAATTTTTTTTATGTATAGTCACCGATAAAAATAATCAATTTGTAACATCTGAATTGTTCGAAATACTGTTTTCATCTTGGTTGTTTCGCTCGGTGTAGCCCCCGACTTCGTTAGACGTATTGCGGCAATGGCTCTTAAAAAATGTGTAATGTGTTCATGAAAAGGTCAGTGTCGAATCGTTTTCATTTTTGTAAAAATTAGAGTCCGTAAAATTTCCGAAACATTCTATCAAATCGATACGGACCCGAATTTATAGAAAATTTTCCTTTCATATTTCATGTAGATTCTCTAACCCATTCGTCTACGCGCAAATTTATGTATTCAACGTATCCGAGAGATAAACGGTTCGCGCATGCGCAGAAATGTTAAAGACGATTTTACATGATCCCCTTTCAGATTCTGCGGTCGTTAAGATAGAAAAAAATGTATAGTTTGTTATGAATTTCACATATTATGCATGAGAAGCCTTGTCCTTTAAAGACAGTAATGGAATCAATTATATTTGAATTGGATTCCGAAAGTTTTAGCGAGACATGCACACACACACACACACACACACACACACACTCACTCACACACAAACAGACGACTGAGATTTATAAAATGGAAGATGTCGAAGCTAGTTAGATATTGTAAACAGTAGAAGGTGTCTCAAAAATGCAAAAATGTACTCACACTTCGAATGATAATAAAACCTTTATTTATCTTTTTTTGTTGTTCTTTGCTAGTACTTTCGTCTGAGTTTTCAACAGTCAGGCACTTTTGATTATTGTTTGTTTAAAATCCTAGTGCTTTTATATACTTCAGTTAAAATTATATTAAAATTTCTTGAACTAGTGAAGCGTCTCGTGTGTAATATATATATATATATATATATATATATATATATATATATATATATATATATATATCATGGAATACCACTTATGAAATATACATATACACACACGATTTTAACTTGTTAGGAACGTGACTAAAATAAATGTACAATGGTTTTATAAAGTGTTATTTGCAATATGGTATAGAATTTACAGGGGTTTTTTTTAATTAATTATTTATAACTTTACATTACAATACATATATATACATATACACGTAACTATATATATATATATATATATATATATATATATATATATATATATATATATATATATATATATATATATATATTGTTTCTTAATCTCATTTATCCAGAGGAAGTCTCGAAATAAAGACGAAACGTTGATGAACACATAACACGGCTTGTTCCTTTTCATCTCTCGCTCTCTCTCTCTCTCTCTCTCTCTCTCTCTCTCTCTCTCTCCTTCTCTCTCTCGATATATATATTTGTGGTCACGTACCATGAAGACAAATGTAATTGAAAAATCGTGTTCGCAAATGTTCAATTTCATGATCATCACTGTCCAGACAACTCTGATTACAGTATAAATTTTTGAAACATCCTGTAAACATACACGCGCGCGCTTGTGTGTGTGTGTGTGTGTGTGTGTGTGTGTGTGTGTGTGTGTGTGTGTGTGTGTGTGTGTGTGTGTGTGTGTGTGTGTGTTACATGGTTTAATCCTATTTATATCATCGAAACGAAGTTGTCATTTGGGATCCACATAGCTCCTTTCTAGGTCCGAATCGAAATCGGTTCTGTCAAGCGAGCAATGAAGTAAGGCTTCCAAGTTGACAGGTGTTGTATTGATCCCAGCTCAAAACTAGATCAACGTACATTAACCTCAGAGAAAAGCGGCTCAGAATGATCAGGCGCGCGTGTGTGAAGAGGTTGGCAGGGCTCAAACTAAGGTGGCTCACACGTGCATATGAATAATTAATAAACGCAGAAAACACATTGGTCTACGTTTTACGGCGAGAATCGAATTGCAATCGCCGAAAATGTTGATTATCTTCACAAAGAAATGGTAAAGATAAGCAATCGATGACTCTTCAATACGTATCAGATGTAAGTATACAGTGTTTTTTGTTTGTTTGTTTGTTGCTTGTTTTTGTTTTGTATTTTTTTTTTTTTTTTTTTTGCTTTTAGAGACGAGGGACTTTAAATTGACCACTCTATTTTCTTTATTTGCAAATTTAACAGATATTTGTTTTTTTTTTAAGTTTAACTTGGTTTGGCAATTCATCATTTCGTTTCAGCATAATGAAGCCACATGCAACACAGTGCGCAATACGATCAAATTACTGGGAAAAAAAAACATTTGATGAAGGAATAATTTCACGAAATGGACCTGTCAACTGATCACTTCGTTCGTGCAATTTACCCCCATTAGATTATTTTCTCTGGAGACATGTAAATTCTCCTGTCTATGCTGATAACCCAGACAAAACAGACCACTTAAAAAACAACATGCAACAGGTAATAGATAAAATACAACCTAATTTAATGCATAAAGTCGTGAACATTGGATCTCTTGATTACGCCGTGTACGTGCGAGCCGCCACATACCCGAAACTTTGTTTCAGGTAAAATTGGCAAATATTAATTTTTGCATTAAACGACATATTTGTATAAAAAAATTTTCTGCAATTTATTTGAATTTAAAATTTGCCGCCTCTCTAAAATCACCCTACATTTCCATTTCTTCAATGCATCTCATATCTTTATAAGGCCATAATTCGTCCATACGTGGAGTACTCTGGCCACATTTGGACTGGTGAGCTAGCAAGTCACATGATATCTCGTTAGTTCTCGTTCTTTTAAATTAGAAAAACAGATAACTTTCTTTTTTATTAGGTACTAGCATGGGTGCCCGGCATTGCCCGAGTGTTTGGAGGTATGTGTTGAGCAAAAAAAAAAAAAGTGGTAGTAGGCAGGCAGACTCGAACCCGTACCGCGAAGGAGGAAAAGAACGTGAAAAAAAACACGACGTCTTTGCCGTTGCGTCCATCACCAAACCGGAAGTAGCGAAGGTTAAAAATTAATGCTAGTCAATCGAAAAGAGGAGATGACTTTCGAAAATGGCGAAAATAGCGACCCTTCTTTGTAGGAAACTGTCCAGTTGAGGGTGAAGGAATTAATGTTTTTAGCCAATTTTTCGATATTTATTGTCCGAGGTATCGAGCTTCAAAACGATACCGATATCGTGAAAATCAGTCGTCTCTGTGGAAATTTTTAGGCAAACATACTGTTGTGTCTGCACAAATAATTAACAAGCACACGAAAGTAAATGTATACAATAATATATTAGGAAGAAAAGTTATATACATATTTACATGTCTTCAGATATACTTCAGTTGGAGATATTCCGGCAGGTGGCGTGTTGCATGTCTTACTGGATGGAGCATAGGCGTCTTGCCTGTTTGGCGGTCGTTGCCGGACTTCCCTGGCATTGGTGATTGATACCATTATATATCTCACTCACCCGCCTATGTTAATTAGTGGGCGTCTCCACAACACATACAGATATACAGAATTACATACATAATTACATACATATATTTAACCGGACTGATGAGATTTATATTATAGACGATATGATACACTCCAAAAACATATTACTGCCATCTTATACCTCTACAAAGACAGGGAACGTCGTTACTATATTTGAGTTGGTGCGTCTGTGGTACAATGAAAAAGCTCCCAAAGTAGTCATTAAGTCCGATAACATTGCACATCACGAGCGTCACAAAAGATGGCCGCCTTTCATTACGAGGGTTGATGAATGTCATCGGCAAATGTCCTTGCAAAATAAGAGGATCTTGTGTGAAGTTAACATTTCGCAATAACTACCCGCATCTCAATTAGCTCCGAAGAAATATATCAAACTCTCTCTATATATATGCATGTATGTGTGTGTGTGCATGTGTATTTAGTTGGCCTTTTTTTAATTATACGCAAACACACACACACACATTTATATGCATAAGTGAAAATATCTGTGTATGTCTGTCTGTGTACATTTCCCTACCAAATAACTCTGCCAATTTTCGGTCTGCATACTCGAAATTTGACATAACGGGTATTAAGATTTGGGAAAATCTTTTTAATCGGGTTTCAGCCAGAAAATTTGCTGCTAAGGCGTCAAAGTTCAACGATTTGACCTTTGAGAACTCTACCAAACTCCTCCGCCAATTTTGGGCGTAAACACTCAAAATTATAAATATAGATTCATTGAACATGTATCTAACTTTATAATTTTATTTGAGCTTAAAACAGTAAATGTTAAGGCGTCAAAATTAGGGTCAAAGTTCAAAAACATTTGATCTCTGCGGTCTCTAACAAATAAGTCATTCAATTTTTCGTCTAAATATTTGAAATTTTACATAAAAGTTGTTCAGACATAGGCCAAGCTTTTTAATCGTTTTTTTGTTTTTCTGAAAATTTTGCTTCCAAGGGGTCAAAGTTCAAAAGATTTGCCATTTGCGGTTTCTAGCAAACTATTAAGCAAATTTTGGGTCTAAACATTTGAAATTTTACATAAAGAGCATTCAGACTTTCAGCAAGTTTTTTAATTAGTTTTTGGGCTAAAATTTGTCTGCCAAGAGATCAAAGTTGAAAGAGTTTGCAGATTCTATCAAACTTCTCCACCAGTTTTGGGTCTAAACACTTGAAATTTCAAATGTAGGTTACTGGTATATGGGTCAGACATTTTAGTTTGATTTGAGCCCAAAGCAATAAATGTTAAGGGGTCAAAATTCCGGCCAAAGTAAAAGAAAATTTGACCTCTGCAGTTTATATCAACTTTTCTCTATGGTAGTTTAGGAGGTCTATTATATTGAAAGGAATTACCATACATATTAACACGTTTTATATTTCGTGTATATATATATATATATATTAGGACTATCCACTTATCTTGTGCTTCCTTTTTTAAAATTAAATATGTTTTTAACTCTTTTTCAAGATGTCTTTTAACATATTTTATTAATCATTTGTTCATATTATAAGCTCTATTTCCTTTTCGGTTTTATTGAGCTTTTTATATCTGGCTGAGTTTATTTTACTTGTAAATATTAACTCTTTAATATTTATAATATATTTTAAGTTTACCATTTTGATTACCTTAGTAAACTTATTGTAACTTTTATTTATATATATATATATATATATATATATATATATATATATATATATATATATATACGAAATAATTTTAAATAATGTAAAGTAAGAATTGTCCTAATAAAAATAAAAACGTAAGGATTTTTTCATTTCAATATATGGAGTTTCGAAAATTCATACATTTCTCTTCAGAGGAAATCAATAGAAAATTATTTTAAAAAGAAATTTGCTATTAAGTTTAAAATTGTGGATTTGAAGAACATTTTTTTTTTTAAAGCGGGAAGTAAAATCCGCAGGGAATTAAAAATTATTGTAAAAAGGCATGTAGTTATTTCGGAAGATTTCGCGTTAGTACGTTTCCGAAAATTTTGGATTTAAAAGTTCCTGCATCAGATGTAAGGATAAAAAATGATGTAGCGGATGAGGCTAATGTGTATAACAAAGAAGAAAAAAGGAAGATGTAGAAAAGAGAGGAATACGGTGAAAAAGATGGTGAAGAGATAAGATGAAGAACAATAAAAAGAGGTTGATGAAGACTAAGTTAATGATGGAGATGAAGAAGGAGAAGAAACTGAAAAGGCTCAGAAAAGAAGAGAAGATTAAAGGAGAAGAAAAAAAGAAAGACATATTAATCTGATTACATACCTTTCTTGGCCTTTTGGTCAAGATGGTCTTATTACTGAACATGAGGTCATTACTGCGTTGAAGCAGGTCGGCTATAACAAATCCCCGGGGCTTGATGGTTTACCCTACGAGTTTTACTTGAGGCTGTCGCCCATGTTGGTCCCTATTCTGAAGGATATGTTCAACCATTGGTTTGCCCAGGGTTCCATCCCTGGACAGGTGACCAAGGGTGTGATCACATTGCTGAGGAAAGGTCAACGGCATGGTGGGAGGGAAAACTTTGATGATTTTAGGCCCTTGACTCTGCTAAACACAGAGTTAAAGATTTTGGCAAAGATTCTTGCGAATCGCTTGCAGGTTGTCATCACTGACTTGATCGAACCGGACCAGACTTATGCTGTGAAGGGGAGATCGATTCAAGACAATTTGCACTTGATACGCTCGATCATAGAGGGGACAGAAGACGACGCCGAAGCCACGCTGATCAGTTTGGATCAGTCCAAGGCATTCGATAGGGTCGACCATCGGTTCCTAGGATCTGTGCTAGAGGCCGCCGGATTTAATCCGGGCTTCCGCAAGTGGATCTTTGTTCTGTATGACAGGCCGACGGTAGCGGTGCAGATCAACGGTAAGCTGTCGGAGTCATTTGCTGTCTCTCGGTCGGTGCGACAGGGTTGTCCGCTGTCGCCTCTGTTGTATGTCCTGGCGTTGGAACCCCTCCTTCGCAAGTTAAGGGACGAGGCGGCTACACCAGTCCTGCGCGGAATAGCTCTCCCTGGAGGCACACGAGCCAGGGTTTCCGCGTTCGCCGATGACGTCACCGTGTTCGTGTCTTGCCTCACGGACGTTCAAGCGGTGGTCGAGGCGCTCGCTCGATACGAAGAAGTAACAGGGGCCATCTTCAACCGTAGCAAGTCTGTTGGCCTGCGGTTGGGGGCCTGGACCGGGGTAAACTCGCTTCCAGGTATTTTCAGCTGGACCGATGGACCGGTCCGCATTCTCGGTGTCTGGTTTGGACCGGGACTTCAGCTGGAAAAGAATTGGTCGGAAGTACAGTCTAAGGTCAAATCGTCAGTAAAGACTTGGATTGGAAGGAAATTGTCCTTGAAGGGTCGGGCGGAGGCGTGTGCTACATACGTCTTTCCGCTCATCCTTTACCGTTTGTCTGTACTTCCTCTCCCTGCAGAACGACTAACCCGCTTACAAGGGCGCCTCGATTCACTTTTGTGGAACGAGGGTAAGCATTATGTCTGCAGAGAGGTCTGTGTTCAAAATCCGAGCGAGGGAGGCCTGGGTCAGCCCAGTCTCTTGTGTCATAGAAACGCCGAGAGATTGGCTTTCCTGGGTCGTTCGCTTGAAGGAGACGCTCCTTGGGTCCCTGTGGTTGAGAACTCGTTTCCCAATCTCAAACCCAACCCTTCGGTAGAAGGTCGTCGTAGACCGAAGGGGGAGTCCAAGTTCTTCTCCGAATGCCGAACCGCTCTTAGAGCTTTGCCGGGGACCAATGTCCTCGATCAGCCAAGGAAGAAACTGTATCGGGATTTAGTGGAGGGGACCGCGAAGGATCCACTTTGTAGGCGGATGAGATGGTCGATGGAGGTTGTCCGTTCTCAATGGCGTTGGGCGCCGGGACGGGAGATTCTGAATAACTCGGAATTCTCCCTGACTTGGCGACTGGTCCGAAATGCGCTGCCCCTCTTCGACGTACTTTTCCGGTATAAAGAACATACCAGCCGCTTCTGTCCGTGCTGTGACGAACGCGAGCCCGAAACAATCGAGCACGCATTTTTTAGTTGCAGCCGGATACAGCCCCTATTAAGGTACGTCGAGGGGGTAACAGCTCGCATCGATGCCGAGTGTCTGCTCGATCTCGACGTAGGAACTTTTGTGTACAACATGGAGCCGCCGTTCCCCAGGGAGGAAAGTTTGGTTTTCCTGGCGATCCTAGCAGTAGCGCGCATGACCATTTGGATCGCGCGCCTCAAGTTGGTCCACGAAGGGACATCTGTTCCTGATCGGGATCTGATCGTTTACTTTAAACATTTGCTTAAAGTAAAGGTCAGATGCGATTGGAAGAGGTTGCCTAGAGTGGAATTTGACAAGAGGTGGGTGCACAGCACTAGTTTGTGCATCCGTCGAGGAGCCAAGTTTCAATACGTGTTCCCTCCTTAGGCATGGCATGGGCGGTGCTGGGTCCTACGGAACCCATCCCGCCTAGGTTAGCATTATAAGTTCAGTAAAGTAACTCTTGACTGGTGGTACAAATGAGATCCTGTTCCTGATTTTATTTTTTGGTATTAGAGAACCTCTGAGTCTGCCCAACCCCCCTGCTCCTCATCTTTATTTTCTGATGCTCCCGGTCATCCCCCTACTCAGAGGTCACCTTCCTACCCCCTCCATCCGTTGCTTTATTTTCTCCCACCTCCATTAAGGCCACTTCCCCAAACCCCATTAGGGATGCTCTGCTTGTTTTCGGTTCCCCGGAAAACAGTGGGGGATCTAGCCACATAGAATAGTACAGGGGGGTCTTACTAACAACACATTAGTAGTTTTTTCCTTATTTTTGAAATGAACATTTTCATTAGTTTTTTCCCACTCCACGAACATTTTATGCCAATTAATTCAAGAACTCTTTCTAATGAAATCGAACTTTATTTTCTCACACATACACACACACAAAAAAAAAAAAAAAAAAAAAAAAAAAATGCACACACAACATACAGAAATGAATATACAAATTGTACATAGTTAAATTTTACATTGAACGCTGGGGTTATTAGTTAGATTAGGATCCACAGAGTGATTGAGGTATTTTGGTAAATGTTGTCAGTCAAGAGTAAGACTTCAAAGTCTCATCTGTTACATAGTCAAAAAGACCCTGTACCCTCCCCCTCCCAATTTCTTGTAGGGCCTTGTGCCTAATTTTGTTGAATTGAATTTTTTGTACGTTTTTTATGTTCAATTTTTTCTTTCTCAATAAAATATATAAACAAGATCAAAGTGTAGTATCTGTTCCGGCAGATGCTGCACTTAAGATAATTTGTACCGGTCAATGGAGGGGAAACCCTCTATACTGGGACAATTATTATTTTTGGTAACCAGAGTGCCCCCTTTTTGCCTACTTTTAGGGGAGCTGGTTTTTACCTCACATTAAAAACGGCCTTGTGCCTAATTTGCTCAGTGGGGGAGCAAATAAACACCATCTGTTCCGGCAGATGCTGCAAGCTATGACTAGCTAGGACTAGCTATGACTAGCAAAGACCAGATGTGGGGGCAACCCCACATGCCTGACCTTTAACCAGCTCCCATTTCCCACCTCTTGGGAGCTGGTCCCCTTTTCCCCTTCCCCCTCCCTTCACTCCTCACATTAAAAATCGGCCTTGTGCCTAATTTGCTCGGTGGGGGATCAAATAAACACCATCTGTTCCGGCAGATGCTGCACTTAAGATAATTTGTACCAGTCAATGGAGGGGAAACCCTCTATACTGGGACAATTATTATTTTTGGTAACCAGAGTGCCCCCTTTTTGCCTACTTTTAGGGGAGCTGGTTTTTACCTCACATTAAAAACGGCCTTGTGCCTAATTTGCTCAGTGGGGGAGCAAATAAATACCATCTGTTCCGGCAGATACTGCAAGCAAAGACCATATGTGGGAGTGACCCCACATATAAGACCTTGGTCAATGTAGGGGCAACCCTTCATACCAATTGTCACTATCCAGCTCCCTTACTCCCCGGGGAGTTGGTCCCCATTTCCCCTTAACTCCTCACATTAAAAATCGGCCTTGTGCCTAATTTGCTCGGTGGGGGAGCAAATAAATACCATCTGTTCCGGCAGATACTACAAGCAAAGACCATATGAGGGGGCCACCCCACATATAAGACCTTGGTCAATGTAGGGGCAACCCTTCATACCAATTGTCACTATCCAGCTCCCTTACTCCCCGGGGAGTTGGTCCCCATTTCCCCTTAACTCCTCACATTAAAAATCGGCCTTGTGCCTAATTTGCTCGGTGGGGGAGCAAATAAATACCATCTGTTCTTCAGATGCTGCACTTCCATTTCTTGTTCTCTTTCGGTGGAGGATCAGTCCTTCCAGACTGAGACAATTTTTTTTATTTTTGTACCTTTTCTCCACGTTAAAAAACGACCCTGGTGTCTAACTCTGTCCTGTGGGGAGGCATAGTAAATAGGTACATACCTTTGCATTCGTAATAAATAATATCAAATGTGTACAAAATCTTTTGCTTCCTTCCTTTCTTCTTGTTTGACTTTCTGTTCATTGATCGACATTTTATATGAAAAAAATATGGCTTACCTAAAAAGAGAAAAATACGAAAAAGAAAGTATTTTTTTACTGATTGAAAATAAAAGCAAAAAATATAGCAACTATTAAGTGGCCAAGAAGGGTCTTACAGAATTTTTAATTTTGATTTCAAATAATGTATTTTCAAATAAGTTTCCCTTGCAATACCTTTACTTCATATATCATCTTATAGAGCGTTTTTCGCGCTATCTAATCGGTTAAATTACAATCGCTTTAAAACAATTATGTTTTCTTTTCAGAACGTTAAATATCAGATGAAAAAAGCAAACTCGCAGAAGTTTCTCATTTCAATTCAAGTTAAGCTGAAAAGGTGCTAAATCGGCTCACGATATAACGATATCAACGAAGCGTTTGGCCCAGGAACAACTACTGAAGGCACTGCATAATAGTGGTTTAAGAAATTTCGTGGCGGCGATGAGATTCTTGAACATGATGAGAGTTGTGGTCGGCCATCGGATGTTTACAATGATCAATTAATTAACTTAGACGAAACCAATCCACACACACACACCTGTTTGAGGACTTGCTTCTGAATTGGACGTAACGTATACGACGATTTCCAACCACTTCAGAGAGACTGGAAGAACAAACAAAAAACTTGTTAACTGGGTACCTCACGAATTGAACCACTGCCAAAATAAACGCCGTTACGAAGTGTAATCTTTTCTTTTTTTACGCAACAAGAACGACCCGTTTATCAACTGGTTTGTGACTTTCGACGAATGGTAGGGTTTTTACAACAACCGGCGACGCTCAGCTCAGTGGTTAGACGACGATGAAGCTCCTCAACACTTCCCGAAGCCAGAGCTGCACTAAAAGAATGTCATGCTGACTGTTTGGTGGTCTTCAACTGGTCTCATACATTACAATTTTTGAATGCAAAAGAAACTATTATGGCAAAAAAGTACTATCAACAAATGGATGAAATGCATCAGAAACTTCAACAGCAACACCCAGCATTAGTCAACAGAATGTCCGACCGCACGTTGCTAACCCGACCCTGCAGAAGTTGAACAAATTGGGCTACGAAACTCTGCCTCATCCGCCATACTCTCCAGACCTACCGACTACGACTTTTTCAAGCATCTTGACAACTGTCTGTGTGAGATTTCTACGTTACTGGCATAAATACACTTGCTTTGCGTTGACACAATCTGTTGATTCTGATTTTGCTTAAATATATTTTTGTTTGAGCAGAAATATGTTCATTTGTATTTCAAAGTTTAAAACTGAAAGAACTTTCTTGTCAAACGAATACTATTATTATATTCTTTCCAAGTATGACAAAATCATTGAATGTTGCCTATAATGTATATATATATAGGATGGGGTCTGGTGGTCTCCCTCCTTCTGCAGCCTTGGATTCTGCTATTGGCCAGCATTTGGTTGACAACCCGTGCTGTGCCAATAGATATAAAATAGAATGGTTCGAGGTGCTACATAGAGCGGACTCCAAAAAACATTTAAAGATTTTGGAGTCTGTCTCTATCGCGGTGCGTCAACCTTCTTTGTGCCGGCAAAAGGAAACATCCAACGCATTGATTCTCTTTGGGGAACTTGGAAATTTTTTCGCCCGTTTTTTTTCTTCCCCCCCCCTCATTGTGCCAATATTTTAATCGTTTTTTAAACGTTAATAAATTTATTTTAGTGTCCCCGTACTTTAGGCACATTTAATAAGTTCCCCACTAGAACTCTTTATTTTCGACACAATATTATTTTTTACGCTATCGATTTTCTCCTGATGAGATGATAGCCGAAAGAGCTCTTGAGAAACTTCCGCTTATTATTTTCAAAACTGTATATAAATTCTGTACCTCTAAAAATATATATATATATATATATTGAATAATGATCAACAAATGTTTCACGCTCCCATATTTTTGTTGTCATTGAAATTGGTGAAATTGCAACACATTTTAGTTTGACGATTTCTCACAGATATGAAACGCGAATGATTCTGTGTAGCTTAATTGCTATATATTTTCCAAACTTTCGAGGCTCGCTGTTTTTTTTTTTTTTTTTTTTTTTTTTTTGTAAATAAACAAGCAGCTCGAGCACCATAAAAGCGGTGGGCGAATGTTTATTTAAATGGACATTAACTGAGATCATTTGCGAGCACCAATCCCATAGGCCGATAAGTAGAAATGCCGACTATCAACACGATGGCTGCAGGTCCACTCCCGGCTAGGGAAAAGTGCTAGTCTAGACGCACGAATGAATTATGATACAACGAAACAGTACTGTATGTAGAGTGACTATGTATATATATATTAAATAGTTTCAAATGTATTTATAAAACCTATTTCATAAAAAGTGCTCAATACTATTTTTTTACATAGGAGTCACCACTTATCAAGGCCCAGAGGTCACTCGAGGATAAGGGTTAAAGAGTGTACAGTAGTCAATTGGACAATGTCATAGTAATCGTTAAAAATGTAAATTTGGTAAATTGGATTACTTAAGTGGAACGGCTCATCAAAAACTTGTTTATGTTGGACTTGAAGACGACAATATTGTAATCAGCTGGAAAGCAGGCAAACGGAAGACAGGTGTGCAGTCCTAAGAGAGAAGCTTTGTTCATGGAATCTACGTTTAGGTTTAGGCACAGATAAAGAGTAGGGGTATATAAGGGTATAAGGAATAGGGGAATTAGTGATAGTGTTTTTAGCGAAACGAGTGTTTCTTGTGAATGTTTGGCGAGGAGGGACCATAGATTGGAGCTCAGACGATCACTTGTCAGGAAAATAATGATAAAGCAGAGACAATCTCGCAACGTCACTGTTCTGTGAGAAAAGGGTCGCAGGGAAGAGAAAATGGCATACGAAGTTTGTTTTGAACTCTATCAAGGCAGAGAAGGTCTTTCTCGTGCCCAGATGTGACAACAATGTTCCATACTTTTATTAATAATTATTATATAAGCTTTTAACTTTGATTTGATTAAATGTTTATATAAAACATATAGGTCATCCGCCAGCCGCTGTTTCGTCGTCAATACGACTCAGACCTGCCGAGAATCGAAATAGAAAGTCACCGTACTTGGCTTTCGGGACAAGATGAAAGTGTACCATTTTTATTATCTTTTTTTTGTTTTTACACGTCAATAAAAAATGTTTTAAAAATTGGGAGTTAAGTAGGATGTACCCCAGTATGAAAGGGTGAATGCGGTATTATGGTGAAAGATACTAGCTGGGAGAAACTTTTGATTTTGTTTAGTTCTGGAGTGACAAGGATGACCAACGACCCCCCCCTTTTGAGTTGGCCATGTGCCTAATGATTTAATATCTCAAATTTCAGTATCTGTTCCGGCAGATACTGCAAGCAAAGACCATATGTGGGGAAAACCCACATATAAGACCTTGGTCAATGTAGGGGCAACCCTTCATACCAATTCTCACTATCCAGCTCCCCTACTCCCCGTGGAGTTGGTCCCCATTTCCCCTTCACTCCTCGCATTAAAAATCGGCCTTGTGCCTAATTTGCTCGGTGGGGGAGCAAATAAATAACTGGCCTTCGGGACAAGATCACAGTGTAGTATCTGTTCTTCAGATGCTGCACTTCAATTTTTTGTTCTCTGTCGGTGGAGGAGAAATCCTTCACGACTGAGACAATTTTTATTTTTGTTCCTTTTCTCCACGTTAAAAAACGACCCTGGTGTCTAACTCTGCCCCGTGGGGAGGTATTGTAAATAGAAACATTGATTCGGATAAACGGGTAAACCCGAACGAAAACGCTCTTGTTTTTAAATATTATCCAATCGACGAGACAAAGGCGGGAATAATAATTGTGTCATTCTAGCGACGAAAGCGAATCTTTATTGTGACGTTGAACAGCGTTTTAGATATTGTTCCTTTGTCTTGTGGGGTGGGGGGCATGTCGTGGGGCCGTATGATATGCAATTTCCTCTTCTTACTTCTGATGACAAGGGTTTGTCAGTTTGGTGGAAATTGGTTGACAGGCAACATTTGGTGCAAAACATTGAAAGAGATGATATAAGAAGAATGGTTTTCTAGCGTTCATTTCAGAGGGAGAGGGGAGAAGAGAAAAAAAAACAATTATTAAAATAAAATAAATTAATAAACACACGGATTGAAAAGGAAAGAGTAAATAAAAAAATTATAAACAAAAATGCTAAAAAACAGATGGAATAAAAAAAACTGAATAACTAAATATTACGAATGGTAAAACGCTGAATGAAAATCAAAAAAAAAAAAATTAATAAAAAATATATAAAAAATAAATAAAAATAATTGAATATACAATAAATGAATAAAAAATAATTTAATAAATAATAAATGAATAAAAAGAATTGAATAAATGATAAATAATAAATAGATAAATAAAATAATTAAATAAAAAATAAATAAATAAAAATAATTGACTACAAAAATAAATGAAAGAAAAAATAATATATAAATAATGAAAGAAACAATAAATGAATAAAAAATAATCAAATAAAATAATTGAACAAAAAAATTAAAACGCGAATAAAATAAAAATTGTAATTAAAGAATTTTAAAAGTAAACAAAGAAAAAGAAAGGTTGAATAAAAAATAAATGAATAAAAATAATTAAATAAAAAATAAATGAATAAAAAATAATTAAATAAAAATAAATGAATAAAAAATAATTAAATAAAAATAAATGAATAAAAATAATTAAATGAAAATAAACGAATAAAAATAATTAAATAAAAAATAAATGAAAAAATAATTAAATAAAAAATAAATGAAAAAATAATTAAATAAAAAATAAAAGAATAAAAATAATTAAATAAAAATAAAAGAATAAAAATAATTAAATAAAAATAAATGAATAAAAATAATAAATAAACATAAATGAATAAAAATAATAAATAAAAAATAGATGAATAAAAATAATTAAATAAAAAATATATGAATAAAAATAATAAATAAAAATAAATGAATAAAAATAATTAAATAAAAATAAATAAATAAAAAATAAATGAATAAAAATAATTAAATAAAAATAAATGAATAAAAATAATAAATAAAAATAAATGAATAAAAATAATTAAATAAAAATAAATGAATAAAAAATAGATGAATAAAAATAATTAAATAAAAAATAGATGAATAAAAATAATTAAATAAAAAACAGATGAATAAAAATAATTAAATGAAAATAAATGAATGAAAAATAATTGACTACAAGAAATAAATGAATGAGAAAATATATAAATATATAAAAAATAAATAAATAATAAAATAAATAAATAATAAATTAAATAAATAATAAATTAAATAGTAAAAGAATAAAAATAATTGAATAAAATCATTTAAATGAAAAAAATTAAAAGATGAATAAAAATAAAAAATTGTAATTAAAGAATCTTAAAAAAAGAAAAAGAAAGATGAAAGCAACTGAAAAAAAAATAAACCAAAACTTAAAATAATGAAATATATACATAGATTATGATGAATCATAAATCTTAAATTTCAAGGAAAATAAAGACAAAAAAAAAAGCATGAATAAAAAATAAAAAATAGAATGAAAACAAATAATGAAAAAGAATCTAAAATAAGTATACGAAAAAGTATAAAATAAGAAAGGAAAATGCTAAGTGCTCGTCTGAGCTTCAATCTATGTGCCCCCCCCCCACCAAACATTCACGAGAAACACTTGTTTGGCTGAAAACAATATCAATAATTTCCCCCACTCTTTATCTGTGGCTAAACCTAAACGTAGATTCCATGAACAAAGCTTCTTTCTTTGAACTACACACCTGTGGACCTTCTTCCGTTTTCCTGTATTCCAGCTGACTACAATATGGCCCTCTTCAAGTCCAATGTAAACAAGTTCTTGATGAGCCGTTCCCCTTAAGTAAATTTACACTTTTAACGATTACTATCATATTGTCCTTTTGACCCCTGTACACGCTTTAACCCTTCCCCTCGAGTGGCCTCTGAGCCTTGATAAGTGGTGATTGCCTTGTAAAAAAAAAAAAAGAAAATCAAATAATATAAAGAAAAGGAGAATAAAATATAGAAATGAAAACTTAACACAAAGTAAAAACACAACAAAACGAGAATAAAAATCAGACGAATTGAGCCACGAAACTCTGCCTCATCCGCCATACTCTCCAGACCTCTCACCTACTGACTACGACTTTTTAAAGCATATCGGCAACTTTCTATGTGAGATTTCTACGTTACTGGCATAAATACACTTGCTTTGCGTTGGCAAAAGGTGTTGATTCTGATGGTGCTTATTTCAATCAATTAATTTTTGTTTGAGCTGAAATATGTTCATCCGAATTAAAAAGTTAATCTCTCCAAATATGAAAAAAATACATTGAATGTTATCTGTAATATATATATATATATATATATATATATATATATATATATATATATATATATATATATATATATATATATAAGCAGGGACACCCAACGTTGGCCGGAATTGAATGATGATCAACAATTATTTCACGCTTCCATATTTTTGTTGTCATTGAAATTGCAACAAACACATTTTAGTTTGACGATTTCTCAGAGATGAAACGCGAACGATTCTGTGTAGCTTAATTGCTATATATTTTCACAACTTTCGAGGCTCGCTGTTTGTTTGTAAATAAACATGTAGCTCAAGCACTATAAAAGCAGTGGGCGAGTGTTTTATTTAAATAGACATTTGCTGAAGTCGTTTGCGAGCATCGACCCCATGGGCTAATGGATAGAAATGCTATCAACGCGATACAAAGTAAAAAAGCAAATGAAAAAGAAAGCAAACAAAAAGAAGGAAATAAGATAAAGCATAAAAATAACAACAAAGGATTTCGACAAGGCTGCTCCTTCTTGTCACAGCTACTATCTCACTATGAGACATCCTACATGCTATTGAAGATGGAGATAATGTCGACGTAATCTATTACATAAATCTCACCTATCTGTTTAAATGTATGTATGTATGTATGTATGTATGTATGTATGTATGTATGTATGTATGTATGTCTGCCTAAAACTTTCGACAGCGGCAACAGATTTTCATGAGATCGGTATCGTTTTGAAGCTCGGCGCTTCGGACAACAAATATCGAAAAATTGGCTAAAAACCTTAATTCCTTCACCCTCAACTGGGCACTTTTTTTTACAAGGAGAGGTCGCTTTTTTCGCCGATATTTTTAAAGTCATCCATCCATTTCGATTGACTAGCCTTAATTTAAACCTTCGCCA
This sequence comes from Euprymna scolopes, assembly GCF_053919585.1. Classification (NCBI taxonomy): domain Eukaryota; kingdom Metazoa; phylum Mollusca; class Cephalopoda; order Sepiida; family Sepiolidae; genus Euprymna; species Euprymna scolopes. Next base: position 104,465,568 of record NC_136510.1, on the reverse strand, counting down.
CTTCCGTTTTGGCGATGAGCGCAACAACAGCGACGTCAAGTTTTTTCGGGGTTTTTTCGTGTACTTTTCCTCCTTTGCGGTACGGGTTCGAGCCTGCCTTCCAGCCTACTACCACTTTTTTTGCTCAACACACACCTCCAAACAATGGTCAACGCCGGGCACCCAGGCTAATCTATATAGATTTTGTAAAAGCGTTCAACAAAGTAGACATCGGCATACTTCTGTATAAAATTCGCTCGCTCGGAATTTGTGGAAAACTCGGTACATTGATACACAGCTTCTTCTCGGACAACACATAAAAAGTAACTTATCAGAGGCAAGTAAGGTCACCAGCGGCGTAGCACAAGGTTCAGTATTAAGTCCGCTCTTGTTTCTTATAATGGTTACTGACATGGATAGAGACCTGGAACTTATCATAGCAACATATTCCACTGACGACACATGAATCATGAAAAAGATTTCCACACATGACTCAAAGCATTTACAAGAAAACCTGAACAAAATTAAAAAATGAGTGAATGACAATAATATGGTTCTAAGCGGAGACAAACTTGAACTACTCCAAAGATCATCTTAAGGAAACATCTGGATAGTTTCGTGGGCAACAAGAAATCGCATCAAAGAAAGTAGTGAAGGATCTCTGCCACCTTCACACAATATATTGACAACACTACAACGATCGTAAGACAACTTTTTTTTTTTTTTTTTACATTTTCACCCCAAACAAGGCAAATTGCCACTTTGGTGTAGGGGGCTACTATCAGGGGCAACAACTACTGGGGTACTATGTAGGGATTTTGGCAGCAAGATGTCGGTTCACGTTGCACTTGAACTTCTGCACGTCAGTACTGTTGGGGAAGCAGAGACCTGGAATGGAATTCCAAAGTCTAGCGGTTCTGGGGAAGAAACTATTGGAGTAGAAAGATCTTTTACATCTAGGGATCTCTACAGTGTGGAGGTGGGATTTAGCAACCTGTCTGGTTTGTCGAGGGTGCTCACGTCGTGGGCCACAAGTGATTGCAGTTCGTCAGAGCATTCACCACTAAAAAGATGGACTCTGAGAACCTTCAGGAATAGGAACAGGAAGTGCATGTTCACACTATGGAAATCCCTTGTCGTCCCAAGACTGCTATCATCTGTGGTCTCCACAAAAAGTAACAGAACCCTGCAAAGTAGAAGCACCCCAGAGAACATTCACCACAAAAGATGTGTAGTAGACCAAATGAATCATTGGGAGAGGCTGAAGGAGCTGCAATTTTTTATCTGTGCCAAAACCAAAACGTAGATTCCATGAAAAAAGCTTCTTTCTTAGAACTGCACGTCAGTGGAACTCTCTTCTGTCTGCCTGTTTCCCACCTGACTACAACTTGGATGTCTTCAAGTCCAACATAAACAAGTTCTTGATAAACCGCCCTCCCCTTAAGTGAAACACTTTATCAAATCTTCATTACTAACGATTACTACGATACTATCCCATTGATTATTGTACACACAATAACCATTATCCCCGAGTGGCTTCCGGGCCTTGATAAGTAGTGACTTCCATGTAAAAAAAAAGCAAACAAAAAACAAAACTGTATTCACAAGAACGCCAAAGAGAACGATATATTATCATCTACATATGGAAAATCTTCGGTGATCGGGAGATTCTACTTATTAAAAAGAAGACTAGAAAGTGATAAGATATTACGAACATAAAATCAATATATCTATTTACTAATTTTATTTTCATAATATGTTATCACCTTCTATCCTCCTTTTTAATGAAGAGGATCTCCCGATCGAATAATGTATAACCTGAAAAGTGTGACACAAGTACGTACGTACATAAAAGGTATTACAGTATTAATATATAGATGTTAAAAAATAATGTTTTCTAACGCCATAGTTTTTTTTAATTATTTTATATAACTTTTGTGATGATCTTTTCCTGGTCAATATCCCAATCCAGGTTGGCACTATTGATCCACCTCCTCTCCAGCCTTCCTCTCGTTTTTTTTTGTTTTTTTTTTTTTTTCGATTAACTAGCTACAATGATATCAACAATGGCTTGGTATTCACCTGAGTGTTTGGAAAAATATTGTTTTAAGGGTGAATTTTATTGCTAATCCAAAAAAAATCCATATAACAATGCATAGAAGAAAACACACACACACACACACACACATACACCCAAAACAATAAAGTTAAACAGGAAATTGAGCACGAACAGACATCTTAACGTTACGTCCCTTCAATCAGTGCGTTTATCGACGAAAAGGTCATTGATGTAACAGCCAGACGGAGAGAAGTTTTCAGGTCTATGAATTTAGCTAAAAATGCCTTTTCAAACTTAAGCATTAAACGAAATAGCTATTTAAAACTTAAGCTTATGTTTGACAGATAAAAAAATGGCTATTTCATTCCTATGCCCATAGAGCTATTAAAAACTTAACGTAGCAGACAAAAGAAAAATTTGAGTAACAGACAAAAAAAAAATGCTGTTTCAAACTTAAGCGTAACAAACCAATAAAATGCTATTTTATAATTTGGAGCAACAAACCAAAAGATTTTAAACTTAAGCGTAACAGACCAAAGAAAATGCTATTATAAAAATTTTGGTAACAGACCAAATAATGTTGTCTCAAACTTAGACGTAACAAACGTAAGAAAACGCTATTTCAAACTTAAGCGTAACAAACGTCCGAAAATGCTATTTCAAACTTAAGCGTAACAAACGTAAGAAAACGCTATTTCAAACTTAAGCGTAACAAACGTAAGAAAATACTATTTCAAACTTAAGCGTAACAAACGTAAGAAAACGCTATTTCAAACTTAAGCGTAACAGACCAAGGAAAATGCGAGTTCAAACTTTAGCGTAACAGACCAAAGAAAATGGTATTTTAAAAATTTTGGTAACAGACCAAAAAAGGGCAGTTTTTAACTTAAAAGAGACCAAAGACAATGCTATTTCAAACTTAAGCGTTACTGACCAAAAAAAATACTATTCCAAGCTGAGGTGCAGCAAACTAAAGAAACTGCTATTTCAAACTTAAGCGTAACAGATCAAAAAAAATTCTATTTTAAAATTTTGCGTAACAGACGAAAAAAAATATTCTAAACTTTGTGATTTCAAAAAAGCATCGTTTGTTAATGGTATAAACATGTTCATCTCTCTATCGTTTGCCAAATTATTTTGTTATCACTTTGGAATATTTAAATCAGCAAAGCAACAAAGTTCAAGAAAGACTAGCATCAAAATATCGAACACTGTGAAGTTATAGTTTATATATAAACGCAATTAACATGGCTGACACTTGTAATGTTATCATGTACTAACCTCTGTCTACCCGGCGTTGCCCGGAATGCAATGAAGTCACCTTTGTTTTTAATTTTTGTCCGTAATATAAAAAGGAATCAATTTTAAAGAAATATTTTTCGATGTTATCTTTCGGATTTTGGTTGTTGCGTCATAATTCAAAAATGTTCCCCTTTGCATGGTGAAATGCTAACAAGTAAAAATTGACAAGTGAAATCCATGATTGATATGCCAACTTAAATGCTATTTAGGTCTATATTTAAATTCTCATATAATAGCTTTATATGTTAATTTAATTAGCACTTTTAGATTAAAATAAATTAGATTATTTAAAATAATAAAACTCTTTTTTCATATCGATGTTGTGGCCTTGTCTGTCTTTGTGCGAAATGAGCTACTCTGTCAATTTTGGGTCTATAGTCTTGAAACTTGATATTAAGGAACTTCATTTTATTAATGGAATAAATTCCATTTAGTTTTAGTTAGTGTTAAAAGATAAAAAATTGAAAAAAAAAATTGTCCATAATACATTGTAGCCTGCATTGCACTGTAGAGACGGCAATATTTGTATATATAATGGCTTGCATTAAAGTTTAAAATATAGAAGTCAAGCACCAGACTTCAATTGTGCTTTAAACTAAAACATTCGTTTCGAACGCGCACCTGTCATATCAAATAACCTACTGTTGATTTTATATGTCGGGCCTTTCGGCTTGTGTGGTAATAAAACTTCTCAAATGCACTTCTGATGTTAGGCTGTGTAAGGTGTTAACTTTGGTCAAAATCACTTGTTTTTTTCTTTCATCGAATCATTTCGACTATCGACCCTTATGGAAGACATTCTAATACAAAAACTACCTAAGAACACTGCCAGACACAGACACTTCGTGTGAAATTTCATAAAAATCAGCCCAGCTATTTTCGAGTCTGTAGGAAACGAACTCACATACAGACACGCACAAAGTTCCTTTTATACATCTTAGTAGCCTCTCTCTCTCTCTCTCTCTCTCTCTCTCTCTCTCTCTCTCTCTCTCTCTCTCTCTCTAATATATATATATATATATATATATATATATATATATATATATGAGGGAGGGAGGGAGGGAGATAGAGAGAGAATAGACATATAAAGACAAAAATGGATGGGAGGAGCAAGAAAACCTTAGGTCGTTCAAAGTGATTATCACATCGACAAGAAATAACAAGAAAAAAATACATCTCTTAAAAAAAAAAACTATTATGGTTTCGTTTCTTTAGAAAAAAATCAAACAAAACAAATTAATCAGTAAAAACTCATGTTAAACAAAAAAGAAATATTATTTAAAACAAAACAAAAAAATACGATCAAACGTTTTCCTCCGTTCAGCGGAAGAGGAAAAAACAAAACATAGAAAACAAAAATGGCTGACAAACAATAACCACTTGCGCTTTTTTTTTTTTTTTCGAAAAAAAAAACAAATCCCGCCCAAGCGTCAAATGGTTTCAAATATGATTCTCCTGCAATCAGACTACAAAGATGCGGTCAAAGATTTGAATCGTCGCCATTAATGTTTTTATTTATTATTTATTTATTTAGCCAACGGCGAACAAGTTTAGAGCCATGCGGACGATTTTGAAAAGGGGTCATGGAGGAAAGGGGAGCTAAACAAAATCGGTGTCTGAGGTGTTTATTATTATTATTATTTCTTTTAATTTGCTCACACGCAGACAATATCACCCCCCCCCCTTTGTTTTATTTGATTTTTCTGATTCTACCGCCGCCTTGATGTTGTGTAAAGTGCGATTTATTAGGATTGAAACCGCAATAACCAGACACATAACGATTTCCTAGTTCCAAATTTAAGGACGAGAAATAGCCAATGGATATTTCTAAAATAAATAAATAAATAAAATGTGAGGGCACAAATATTAGACGGCACCACGGAAAGTGCTAATACAGCGTCTGGAAGATTGGGGAGAGAAAGTATCGATAAGACCTTCATTAGATGGGCATTGAGAGTACTGGAATCCTGTAGATGCTTATCGTCATTCAAATTCCATAGATGACTAGCAGCGAGAATTCAATATCGAACAGCTGATTGCGAAGATGCAAAGTGATTTACAATAAAATGTAATGGAAATCTGTGAATACTTGTTGTCACTTGTCATCTGAGAAACATCACACGTTTTTTTCAGTGAGTGACTGAGTGACTCTATGAGAATTATTAATTAGCAACCAGGATTATGAGGGGATTCTCCACAATTACACCCAAAGAACGGTATCAAAGCCTACATCTCACTTGAGCAGAGAAGAGTAGCCCGATTCTACTAGGAAACAAACAAAAAAGGTTTATTAATTAGCCATTAAATGGTGTTGAAATATATAAACGACATGCATTTAGCAATTGTTTTCAAATTTGGACAACCGGAAGTAAGAACATCAAACGTTAAAAAAAAAAAATGTCTGTTTACATTACACTTTAAACTTCTGCATATCAGTACAGATAGGGAAGCAGGAACCCGAACGGGAATTCCAAAGTCTAGCAATCCAAGGGAAGAAACTATTATAATAGAAGGCTTTCTTTCATCTGGGGATTTTTACTGTGTTGGGATGGGATTTTGTCACTTGTCGGGTTTGTTAGGTGTATCTCTGCCGAGGGATCACAAGGGCTTGTAGTTCGTCGGAGCATCCACCGTTAAAATACGCGTAGGCAGAGTGATGCAACATTCCGTCGAGTGAACTGTGACTGAAGCCTAGCTGGTAGTGCAGAACCCATTAGGTTAGCGACTCTCTTTTGAACTCTGTCTAAGATGGAGAGACTAGTCGCAGATGTACCAGCCCAAATGTGGCAACAAAACTCCAGACATGGGCGAATGGTGGTTTTGTAGAGGTGCAGGATACTCTCAGGCGTAAGTAACTTTCTAGCACGGTAGAGAGAGCCCACCTTCTTTGCAGCAGCCTTGGCAATGCCCCCAGTGTATCTGTTCTAATTTATGTTCCCCGTGAATGTTAAGCCGATGAGTTTGAACGAAGTACTTTCGGGTAATATGTCATTAGCTATAGCTATTCGTGGTTAAGAAGGTTTCTTGTAGTTATTAAAGAAAACAAGCTTAGTCTTGGAAGCATTGAATGTGACCTTCCATTTTGTCTCCATTCCACTACAGACTGGAAATCTTCCGCTTGTGTTTCTGCCATTGCTTGGATACATGTTCATTTGTTTGTAGAATTTAGCATTATACACGAAAATTCTCATCTATTTTAGGTGTTTTTCATCCTAAAACTTAATCAATCTCGGCTCCACTTGTCTGCACGGCGATCTGTTGAGAAGACAAATGTATCTTGATCGTTTGTGGTCCCCTGCAGACATTGATACATGCCCAATAGTTGTCACATTATGTGGAGTCAGAAAAATCACTTTCTTTCATTATTACTGGCATTTGTTCCAAAAACAACACTGAAACTAGGTTAAGCTGTCAATTGCCTCTTTTTTTTATTTTACTCACCCCCAGTTCACCCCTAACAAGGAATATCGCGTATAAACGTAAGGGGCTACTATTTTGGACCATGCCTAGGACAGATTAACCAGATGTTGGTTTACCTTACATTCAAACTTTTGCATACCAGTACAGCCAGGGAAGCAGGTAGCAGGAATGGAATTCCAAAGTCTGGCTGATCGAGGGAAGAAACTATTAGAGTAGAACGTTTTCTGACAATTGGGGACCTCAACAGTGAAGGGGTGTGATTTTGTTGCCAGGCGGGTTTGTCGGGGATATGTACATCGCAGGGGACACAAGTGCAACGAGTTCATCAGAGCCCATTTAATTAAAATACTTTTAAAACAGGCATAGAGATGCAACATTACGGCGATGGGACAGGGGATGGAGCTTAGTTGACAAAATGGGACTTATTAGATTTGAGACTCTCTTTTTGGACCCTGTCTAAAAGAAAGAGACTAGTGATAGATGTACCAGCCCAGATGGGGCAGCAATACTCCATGTATGGACGAATGGTGGCTTGCGGAGGTACAGGATATTCTCAAGTGTGCTGATCACTTAAAGAAGGGCTTAGATCTGATGACTTCTGAGGGAGATTAGATCTTGAAGAGATTTGTGAATATTTAATATATTTATGCAAAGAACTAAGCAGTAAAGAAATTAAATTGCAAATGATTTGAATTTGAGTATTACTGTGGATGCAAACATTGTTAATATTTTCCTGTTATATTTTATTCCCGAGACAAATAATCAAACTAGATCTGTTGATCTAAGAGGAATATTACATCTGGACAAAGTAAGGAGATGTGTAGAGAACTGGAGACTTTGTTGGTTAGGTCACATTAAAAGAAAGAGTACCATTTCTTGGGATAGTAGCTGTAGAAGAGTCAGTTAGCAGGGGGTAGCCAAGGAAAACACGAGAGGAAGTTATAAGAATGGATTTGAGAGAAAGAGGGATCAATAAAGACCTGGCCAGAGATAGATTAGTTTGTAAGTCAATTCCTAAAAGCCGTTTCACTTATTTAAAACAGACGTTAAATAAAATATGAAAATGATATAAGAGTCCTGATTGGAAGATAAGTAGTCCTAACCTAGTGTTTCGGTATACTTATTCTATTAACTGTTGAATTGTCGCAGAGACGCAGAGGCTGTTCTTGGCCTTCGGGCCAGGAGCGGAAAAAGAAAAGGAAGTAATCAGTTCTGGTCAATGTGGGGGCAACCCTTCATATCGGACAATGGCTTTTTAAGTCAATTAGTTTGGTTAGTGTGGGGGAAACCCTTCATATCAGACAATTGCTAATTTTGGACCCTGCCAGAGTGCCCCCTTGGGGGGCTGGTTTTTTCCTCCCCACACTAAAAAAACGGCCTTGTGCCTAATTTGCTCAGTGGGGAAGCAAATAAATAACTAACTGTCAAATTGTGATCCACGAAACTTATACGCGGTGAGTTCCAAGAGTTATGCCTTCTATTTTTTATCCCGCTAGAATGGATTACAGGATATTGCAAATTGCGTTATTACGATGACTGAACTTATGCATTCATTACCTGAAAGTGTCATCCCTCTATTGCAAATATCGGCGGTGTGAGACTCTAAAAAAGCAATGCCTGTCATGGATGTGCACCTAAAGCAGAGATGCGGCATCGAATTCCTCTAGCAGAAAAAAAAAACTTGAATCGATTAACATTTACTGGCGCCTGTTGAACGTTTACGAAGCCAATGTAGTTGATGCCAGCATAGTTAGGAGATGGGTTCCTCGATTTCAGAGTGGCGACAGAGATGTGAGTGACAAAGTGCGCTTGGAATGCCTATGCACAGCCGCCACTCCATCCATAGAAAAAAGTGCACTGAGAATTGTGGTGATTATGTAAAAATAATAAATTCCGGAGCACAACAGGTTGCTTGTTTTAATTGTGCAAGTCCCGTCTTCGTAGCTCTTCAACTTATTTTAGTAAAAAAAAAAAAAATAGGAGGCCTTACTTTTGGAACGACCCTCCTACATAGGTACTGTACAACGTTTGTAAATCAATATTAATAAGCACACGCAATGTTCGTTCTTTCTGGATTGCTTTGGCGGGTTCTACATAGTTATATCGTTTAAATGTTTTACTGTTTCATTAATCGAAGAACGAACGAACAGATCGAAATCATTTTATTCAATTATGATCGACCCCCTTCCTCGTTTTAATGTTTAAAACTAGGCTAAATTTGTTATTATTACACGTCACTTCCGGTATTTGATAAACTCTGACGATCAGACTGTTACACCCAAAAGGCATCGTCTAAGATGGCGGCCACCAAGGTAGCGGTTACTTTGAACCAGCACAACCCGTAAACTCACTCACAAATTCTTAATAGATAAATTGCTCAAATAGTTTTCACTATTAATTCGATAGAAATTTATCAGAAAAATAAGAAGAAAAACAGTAAAGTTTCAGGCATAATATTCTTTTATTATAAAAATAATAATAAAAAAAAACCCTGATAATTAAATAAATGGAATTTAAAAATGTTTAAAGATGGCCGAGAATAGATAAAAAGATTCGTAGGTATTCTCAGATTTGATCGCATTTTCTTGAGTCTGTTCGTGGATTAAATATCTGTTATAAAATTTTAGGATTTTGATAAGATCTCTGTCTTTTCGTCTCTCTCGCTCGAGCTTTTTTCCCCTAACTCTCTCTCTCTCTCTCTCTCTCTCTCTCTCTCTGCCTCTCCATCATTTTATCTCACCCTCTCTTTCTCTTATCTTTTTCTTTAATCTTATTTCTCTTTCTTATAATATCTATAACCTTTCCGTCCTCTTTCCTTAAATCCCCCTCTTCTGCCCGTGCCTTTCTGTCGCTTAACGTCTGCAATCATTTTTTTTTCTTTCCTTAAATCTCTACTTCCCCTCCTCCTTCCTTCCCTCCCTCTCTCCCTCACTTACTCACTCACTCTTTCCTTCAACGTCTTTAATCTTTTCCCTTTACTTCTATCTCTCTCTCTATCTATCACAGAGAGAGAGAGTGGGGAGGGGGAGAAAGGGAGAGAGAATACCTTGCATCCTTATTTACTTGTATCTGCACGAGGACAAAATTTGACACCAGATTGGTTTCTTGTGTGAACGAAAACCACATCATGAGCAGATGCAAAACAAAATTTGGAACAAAATTAAAAATTGCCTCATTCCTGAAGGATTTTTCTCCTCCTACGGAACAGAGAACAAATACTTTATTTCAATCGCATGCCGTTTCTCTTTCTTAAATTCTCTCTCATTCTCCCTTCTTTTTCTATTATTCTTCATCTTTTCTCTCATCCTATCCCCCTCTCCTCCTCCTCCTCCTCCTCCTCCTCCAATCACCGTTACACACTTCTTTTTTTAATTCCAATTCCAATGTAGTTCTCTCTCCTGTTCACCTCTTATTCTTGTTTTGCAGAGTTAGACATGAGGTCATTTTAATGTGGAGGTAATCCCCAAAAAGGGACGCTCTTGTTAATAACAAAATTTTTTTAAAATGCGTCAGCCATAATGGGTTTCTCCTCCATTAACTGAGACAAAAAACATGATTTGAACAGATACTACTCTTTGATCTTGGCCCGATGGTCAAGAAAGACAAAAGGCAACCCTTATTTATCTATTGTAAACCCCTTTCTTTCCAGTAACGGCTTCAACCACTCTCCCCCAACCTCGTAAACTGAACGCATATGTTACCAACATTAGATCTTATAAGATATCATCCTTCCTAGCTAAGGACAGAACATATACTTTACTTTGACCGCCCCCCCCCCCTATCTATAAATCGTCCGTTTATCTTTCCTTCACTTCTGGTATTTGATAAACTATGACGATCAGACTATCACACCTAAGAGGCATCGTCTAAGATGGCGACAACCAAGGTAGCGGTTACTTTGAACCAGCACAACTCCAAACTCACAAATTCTTAAGAGATAAATTGCTAAAATAGTTTTCGATAAAAATTTGTCAGAAAAATAAGAAGAAAAACAGTAAATATTCTTTCATTAAGAAAAACTGATATTTCTTTCTTGAATATTAAATTATCCGTTTCTATTTCTTCCATTTTTTTTTTATTCCTTTTTAAATCTCTTTTCTCTTTCTCTTTCTCTTATCTTTCCTCACGTTTTTTCTCCCTTTTTTATAAACCCTGTTTTTTATAACTGACGAATATAATCACTCTTTCCCCACCTCATCATCTGAACGGATATTATTTAACATTCGATATTGTTTGAATTTTCCCCTCTCGCTGAACAAGGAAAGATATTTGACTCTTATCCTTAATATCTATTAGAAATCTCTTTATTCTTCTCGAATTCTCTATTTCTCTTTCTTCTTTTTTATTCCAATTTAAATATATTTCTCTCTCGCCTTCTCTTTCCCTCCATTCCTATATATCTTCCCCTTTTTCTTATACGTATTTCCTTTTTTGTTAACCCCTTTATTCATAAATAACGGATACAATCAGTATCTCCCCACCTTGTCACTTGAACGGATAGTTTCCCAGCATTTAATCTTGTTAGAATTCTCCCTGATTCCAAGTCTAAGGAGAAAACATATACTATATTTTTATGCTCAATTTTCTGTCTAACTTTCAGGAATCTTTCTTGAATTCTTTCTTTCTCGCTCTCCTTTTTTTATTCCAATTTAAATCTCTCTCTCTCTCTCTCTCTCTCTCTCTCTTTCTCTCTCTCTCTTTCTTATATATATATATATATATATATATATATATATATATATATATATATATTTACACAGTGATCACCACTTATCAAGGCCCGGAAGCCACTCAGGGATAAGGGTTATTGCAAGTACATTACGTTAGTGTGGAGATTTGATGAAGTGTTTAATTAAGGGGGCGGTTCATTAGGAATTTGTTAACATTGGACTTGAAGACATCCAAGTTGTAGTCCGGAGGGAAAGCAGGCAGACGGAACAGAGTTCCACAGGCGTGCAGTTCTAAGAAAGAAGCTTTGTTCATGGAATCCGCGTTTTGATTTAGGCACAGATATAGAGTGGGGGAAATTTTTCACAGTGGATTAAGCTTGACGGGTGTTTTTCGTGAAAGATTGGCGAGGGGGGACCAGAGATTGGAGTTCAGACGAGCACCTGCCATGGAAATAACGATATATATATATATATATATATATATATATATATATATATATATATATATATATATATATATTCTTTACTATTATATAAAAGTAACTTTGTGTGTGTGTGTGTGTGAGAGTTCCTACTTCATAGGTTCCGAAACGGCTGAGCCTATCTTTTGCAAATTTTACACATACGTAATTTATGTGCCTGTCAGTGTTCTTAAATATGCTTTGTTCATCCGATAAGTATCGAAAAAAATCCGATCTTAAAACAGTCAAGAGAAATCTTGTAGAAAAAAAAAAAAAGAAATGATTTTTTACAGGGGAATATTTTACGTTACACTGGGGTAAATTTAGCCAGTGTAACGTAAAATATTCCCCTGTAACAATTCGTCTCTTTTATCTATAAGAGAAGAAAGAACATTTCTTAGATAGCCAAATCCATATATCAGCTGACGTTATAGTACAAACAAACACAGACGGAATTTGATGAACGATATTGTCATTATATATATATATATACATACATACATATATATATATATATATATATAAAATAAAACAAGGTAGTTGCCTGTCTAGCCGCACTGATGAGCTTTGAAACAGCGAAACAGTACTGTATGTGGATGACTATATATATATATATATATATATATATATATATATATATATATATATATATAAAATGGGTTGAGAAATTCCAAGGAAAGAAAGAAGTATGTTTACATAAGGGTGTAGTCACCAACAATGTGTATTTTTTAACATTATTTTATTATTCCGTGTCTTGGTTTTTCATTGAGAATCATGTTTGGATCATTGTAATAATGTTTTTAAATCATTGAAATCGTTTTTACGCGTTTCAGACGTTCTGTGAAGCGTCGTCGTCAGAAATTATTTTCAAATGTGTTGGAGATGTAAAAATGGCATTTTCGTAGTTCATTTGAAGTGTTTCCAAGGGGTGGAGGCGTGTTTATTTCCATACTGTGTGGACCAGGCGCGAACGCAGACCCCACAATTTTAATGGACCACCGTTCTGCCAGATCAAACATACACATTCCTGTGTCTCGATACATCTTCTATCATTATATGTAATCAGTTTTTTTTTAAAAATAATCAACCATATAGGAGCCTATTCGTGATCACACACACACACACACACAGCTTTATATTATATATATATATATAAATATATAAAGATAGATATATATGTATATATAAGGATATATATATATATATGTATGAATATATATATAAAGATATATATATATAAAGATATATATACATATATAAAGATATGTACATATACATATAAAGATTATATATATAAAGATATATATATATATATATGCATATAAAGATTATATATATATACATATATATATATATATATATATATATATATATATATATATATATATATATATATATATCTTTCTCCTATATCCTTTATCATTATTCCGTTTGTTTGTGTCTTTTAGCTAGCTTTTCCTTTTTTTCTTTTCCTGTTTAAAATTACAATTTCAACATACTTCTTTCTTGTTCTCTCTGTTCTCAATCTCCACTCCTTCTTTTTCTTATTCCACTCTTTTACTTTTTTCTTTTTTTCACGAACTCCTTTCTTCACAAATAAAGGATACATCCACTCTCTTCCTGCCTATTTACCTGACCGGATAACTCTCCAACGTTAGATCTTGTTCTTGGTAAACGAAACAATGGGATAGACGCAGAATAGACAGATACATATTAAGTAAGAATGTAACGTTCGTAAGAGAGGCTTAAGATAAAACTTATAGCCTTGAGCAGATTAAAAAGAAGAAAATGGGATTACAAACGATTAGATCCCCGCCCGCCCCGACCAAACCGTTAAATGGTGTCTTCTTCTTCTTCTTCTTCTTCTTCTTCTTCTTCTTCTTCTTCTTCTTCTTCTTCTTCTTACTCCGCCTCCTCCTCCGCCTCTTCCTCCGCCTCTTCCTTTCCTTGCTTTTCATGCGAGGTAAGCTTTATCTGAAATGTTTGGAAAAATGTTCCGATCTTGATCTCAATTCAATTAAACCCAATTTATATCTAAGCCTCCGATGCTTTTGCGAAACACTGCGAAAAAGGCCTGTGATTAACATGGGTAATAATAATAGATGGTCGGTGCTTGCCGTCGGCCACAAAAATATACTCGCCAAGTAATTAGTAAATTTTTCAGAAACTAATTGATAGATTCTGAAATTAATTAATCAAATCAGCAAGAAGAATCCAAGAAAATTATTTATTTATTAATTTATCAATTTAGACAAATTTCTTTTGTTTTATCTTTTGATTCATGGAACTCAGGTGGAGAGAAAAGTACCGCGTGCCGTGTGCCACAATCATTTCCCAAGACTCGGTTAGGCAAGTATGGGGAAACATAATTCATGGCGGTTAATGTCATCGTTTGTGAAAGTATGGAAATATGTTTACTGGAAACTAGTGCTCGGACAATTAATCGGATACGGGAATCCGAAAAATGGGAACTTTTGAGGGTATCGGAATCGTTATCGAAACTGGAAAATTAGTTCTATTTTCCGATGCCAAATCTGATTCTTTAATTTTTTTATTTATGTTACTTTTTAACCAAAGTTTTCCTTTATTGGTACTAACAATCTCTATTAACATATACAAGTAACTTTGTATGAGTGTGTGTGCACGCACGCGCGCGTATGTGTGTGAGAGAGAGAGAGGGAGAGAGAAAGAAAGTGTTCCCTATGAATGCTTCAATGGTTGGGCCAATTTTTTTAAAATTTGACACAAATGAACTTCATATGCCTGACAGTGTTCTTTGATCGGTTTTGTATCGGAATGCCTTTGAGACGTATCGAGATTAGATAATAGAAAAAAAATCCGATGAAAGAAGGAACAACCGATTTTAACTAAAGTTAACGCCTTATACAGCCTAACACCAAAAGTGCATTTGAGAAGTGTTATTACCTCACAAGCAAAAAGCCCGGCATATAAAATCAGCAGTAGATTTTCTACAGTGCAATGTATTGTAGACTAAGTCACTTTGATGAGGCATGTGAAGCTTCCTTCCGGTATACTGCGGTGGGTCCCCAACTAGAGCAAGCAATTAATCGATTTGATTGAAAAATGGACGAATTCACAGATTTCGATGATAATATAAATATAGGAGAGTGAAAAATTCATTGATTATCATTTAATCCCGGGCAATGTCGGGTCTCTCTGTTTATATATATATATATATATATATATATATATATATATATATATATATATATATACTATCAACACGTCTGATTGAACACGACATAGTTATTCTTTTTTTTCGATTTTTCTGGATATCTTTTCCATTCGCCGAGCCGTCTTTTTTATTTCAGCTGGATTGTTCTATTAAATGGCACCCAACATTTGTTGTTGTTTAGCCATATTCTACTATAGCGCTTTCTATCGATGCATCCATTTATTATTAGGAACTATAGATACACCAAGCCGCACAGGAAAAGAGAAAGAAAACAACAACAACAACAACAACCGCTCCTGATGATAATCAGATGCACCGATAGAAAGCGCTTGAGTAGAATGTGGCTGAACAACAACTTTTGGGCGCCATTTTATACAATATGCCAGCGGAAATATAAAAAAAATATATCTCCATGAATGGAAAATGTATCCAGAAAACTCGGGAAAAAAGAATAACTCTGTCGCGTTCAATCAGATATGCTTGGATAATGACTTGCTGCCAATATATATATATATATATATATATATATATATATATATATATATATATATATATATATATATATATATATACCAGTAGTTCAGCCCGGCTTGGCTCGGCCGCTGTGTACTCTTCAGAGCTTGCCCAACGTGTGAATACACTTTATGTAAGATTTCAAGTGTTTAGACAAAAATTTGTCTGAGTAATTTCGTAGAGACCGCAGAGTCCACTTTATTAAACTTTGACCCCAATTTTGACAGCTTAGCATTTATTATTGTGGCCTCAAATAAAAATACAAAATTTTACCCATGCGCAAGTCTTTAGACCCAAAATTGGCGGAAGAATTTTGTAGAATCTGCAAAGGCCAACTCTTTCAACTTTAACCTTTTGGCAGCCAAATTTTCGCCCCAAAACTGATTAAAATGCTTGCCGCATGTCTGAATACCCGTTATGTATAAATTTCAAATTTGAGAGCCAAAATTAGCTGAGTAGTTTGCTAGACAACGCAAAGGTCAAATCTTTTGAACTTTGGCCACTTGGCAGCTCAAATTTTCGACCCAAACCGATTAAAAAGCTTGCCCTATGTCGGAATACCCTTTATGTGAAATTTCAAATTTTTAGACCAGAGTAATTTGGTAGAGACCGCAGAGGTCAAATATTTTTTTAACTTTGACCCCAATTTTGACCCCATTAACATTTATTTTGGGGGGCTCAAATCTAATTAAAAAGTTGGATCCATGTCCAAGTAACCTAAAAATTTCAAGTGTTTAGACCCAAAATTGGCGGAAGAGTTTGGTAGAGTTTTCAAATGTTAAATCGTTGAAATCTGACCCCTTGACAGCCAAATTTCTGCCCGAAAACCGATTAAAAAGATTTTCCCAAATCTCAATACTCCTTATTTTAAATCTCGAGTCCCTAGACCGAAAATTGACAGAGTTATTCAGTAGGGAAATACACACGCGCGTGCCCGCACACATATTTTCACTTTTATATACATATACATACATACATATATATATATATATATATATATATATATATATATATATATATATATATATATATATGTATGTATATATATATATATGTATGTATATGTATGTATGTATTCAATAAAAAACAATATTACTTCCAAAACTGCTCAATACATATGTAGAGTCTTTATAAATGAAACTACATAAACGTAAAAACAATCTACGTTCAACACTGGCTAAAAATAAATAAATGAAAGGCTAATATACTTAAAGAAACTTACAAATAAATGCGTGGAAACGTTTAGTTAACTAAAATCAAACAAAAATATGCAATAAAAAATATTTAAAATATTAAACAATGAATATAACAAAATAAATGAAAAAGAATATTTGCAAAGCTGACCTTTTTCGGTAAACTGGCAAAAATTAAAACATATTATCCCTTCCCCTCTGATTAAGATATTTGTCAAACGTACACGTAAGATTCAATTTCCACTCCCACTTACAGTAAATCAAGTAGCCAGACATACCATAGGTCATTGGCCAGATATGTAGAAAAGAAAGAAAAGAACAGGAAAAAAGGAATAGAGAGCGGAAGTATTTTTCCAGTGAAATCTCAACAAAAAGATCTACAAATTAGTTTTTCTTTTTAATTTCTTCTTTGTGTCTGGTCACGAATAGGCTCCTATATGGTTGACTATTTTAAAAAACTGATTACATATAATAACAGAAGATGTATCGAGACACAGGAATGTGTATGTTTGATCTGGCAGAACGGTGGTTCATTAAAATTGTGGGGTGTGCGTTCGCGCCTGGTGCTCAAAGTATGGAAATGAAAAATTTTAAAATGAAAAAAAAAAAAAACGTTTACAAGTGTTTTTGGTATAGATGTACATAAAAAAATACTTTGATAAGTATGCTTTAACTTAAATAGGGATGATATAATAAAATTGTGGAGTCTGCGTTCGCGCCTGGCCTCCATAGAATGGAAATAGGCACAAACTTTAATAAAGACTTTTCATATCTATCTGCATAAGTATACTTTGATAATTATGTTTCAGTTTGAAGAAATATGGTATAATAAAATTGTGGGGTCTGCATTCGCGCCTGATCTTCATAGAATGGAAATATGTCACAAAGTTTAACAAGTTTTTTTAATATAGATCCACAGAATATTGTGATAAGTGTTTGAGTGTGAACAGGTATGGTATAATAAATTATGGGGTTTATCTATTTTATTTTTACTTTCATAATATTTTGCTTTGGTTTTGATACCCCCCCCCCAAATTCAACCCAAATTTACAACCGTTCCTTTTCATAACCTATCATACTTTCATAAATCAGAGTCCATTTTCTGTAGGCTGTTTTTGAACCCAGTCAACGACGGGTACTTTTGCTAGTATATATATATATATGTAAAAGTGAACGTGTCTGTCTGTCTGTCTGTGTGTCTGTCTGTCTGTGTACATTTCCCTACGCAATAACTCTGTCAATTTTTAGTCTATAGACTCGAAATTTGAAATACCGGGTACTGAAATTTGGGAAAATCGATGTGACGGGTGTCAGCCAGAAATTTGGCTGTTAAGGGGTCAAATTTCAACGATTTGACCTTTAAGAACTCTACCAAACTCCTCCGACAATTTTTGGTCTAGACACTTGAAATTTTAGATATAGGTTCCTTGAACCTGGATCTAACTTAATAAAGTGATTTGAGCCCGAAACTATAAATTTTAAGGGGTCATAATAGGGGTCAAAGTTTAAAAAAATTAACCATTTTTTTTGTTTTTTTGCTTTTTTTGCACAGCATACACCTCCAAACACCCGAGCAACGCCGGGCACCCCTGCTAGTATATATATATATATATATATATATATATATATATATATATATACGATGGTGGTTCTAAAAGTAAAGCCCTTTATTGTTTTTTAACGGGATATGAAGATAGGAGTCGTACCATTAAAATGAGCGATCTTTTCTGCTCTATAATCTCTTTTCTGTAGTTGTAAGCCATGTTTTGTTTTAGAAGGTTTTCCGATGGGTAGTTATTCTATTAACGTATTTGGAGATGACGAATTCTCAGTGGACAGCTGTTCTCGACAGGTTCAGGACTTTATAATTTTGTAGACAAAGAGCAAAAATCCTTCTCTTGTTTACACGATAAAAAAAAAACTATGCAAGGTTGCTAAATAGGTTTAAATTTTATAGAGCAATTCTGGTTTCTGATTGATTGATAGCCGAACGTGAATTAATTTGATTTATCAATTACTAGCAGCAGCGTTTAAATAGAATCTCCCAACTTTGAGGAACAATACCCCCATTATAAGTAAAAAATATAGCAACATTCTTTTCTTCATAGTCACCAGCATTGTTAATGCCCATTCGCCATGAATTCAATAACACAGTTTAGCTTCTGACGTACCTCTGTGACAGGGGTTGCTTTCTTAGAGTTTAATAGAAAGATGAAACTTTCAAGTCATGAATGCATAAGTTCAGTCATCATAACAATGCAATTTGCAATCACCTACGATCCATTCGGGCGGAATAAAATTACTTTTGCACCGTCCCTTACGTATAACTTTTTCTTTTTTTTATATTTCATTTCTATGTTCGGTGATATAAAACTTTATACTTGATAACATGAATACGTACGTATTAGATACGTTTGAAAGCCAAATCACAACGCAATATTATGAAAGATTTGTTTATTGTTTATTCTTCACAATACTGCGTTGTGATTTGGTTTTCAAACGTATCTAAAACATAGGTATTCATTTTAAACTTTAATCACCGCTTATATCACGGAACCTACAACCATTTACATAGACTTATGGTTAACATCACAAACTAAGGAATTTTACAAGCGAGGAATTTATAAGTTTCTTGACAGACGGAATTACGTTATAAAGGATCAAAGACCGTTATTATTTATATAAATAGAACAGTAGGTGTATATATATATATATATACATATTAACCCGAACTGGACCTGTTATTTATTTGCTTCCCTACTTAGCAAATTAGGCACAAGGCCGTTTTTTAATATGGAGAGTGAAGGGGAGAGGGACCAGTTCCCCCGAGAGGGAACTGGATAGTGACAAATTGTATGAAGGGTTTCCCCTACAGTGACCAATAACTGATTGCTCAAGAGTAATGGTCTTATATGTGGGGTTGCCCCCACATATGGTCTTTGAGCGCAGTATCTGCCGGAACAGATACTACACTTTGAGATTAATACCCAGCCCCTGCAGCAACAGAGTCATCTTCCATCACGATAATGCTCGTCCTTACACATCACTACTGATAGAAGATCTAGGATAATTTAGTTTAGAAATTTTGTCTACTTCTGCATGTTTTCCAGACTGAGCTCCCTCGATGATTACGAAAACCATTTAGATGACCTTAGGTTAACATCACGAGAAAAGATTGAACATGAATTAGATTCATATTTCTCATCAAATCCTAAAGAATTTTACAAGCAATACATTTATAATCTCGTTGACAAACGTAATCAAGTTATGGAGAGCAACGGCCGTTATTGCTTTGAATAAAGCTTTTCAAAAAGGTTTTTCATTTTCAAGATAAAATTTTAAATCGGCGAAAAGTTTTGCTCCGACTTGACACTAAAACAAAATCGATATTTTATTTTGATCAAGTTGCCTCCCTTTAATTCACTCTTCATTACTTTCTCTTCCTTCTGTGTTAATTGAATTTCGCCGTCCATCTTTTCGCGTATATCCAGCAGCATTTATTTCTTTTGAAAACTAAACACACGAAAAGAAAAGGACAAAAAGTAAATGAATTAATAGATAGCGGGTCTTTTATGGGGGAAATTTGCTTTTGGTAAGAAGCACACGAATACAAAATGGCGAAAAGGAATTCTCTTTAAAGCAGGAATGGTGACTTATTTTGCAGCCACTGGATTGAAATGGACTATTAAATGCTTCAGTGGAACTGGCAGCATTTGCTAAAGTTTATGACTCGCGAATCGGAACACAGGGATAATAAACATTATATATATATATATATATATATATATATATATATATATATATATATATATATATATATATATATATCGTAAAATTTGTATCAATGTACTGGAGTACATAAAAATAGTCATAAATATATATAGAGGCAATATTATGAGTAGAATATATATATATATATATATATATATATATATATATATATATATATATATATATATATATATATATATATATGCAAACACTTCTATTAATTTGGGAGTTTGTGTATTGACGTTCATAGTAAATACCCTTTTTTCTATTTATTTAGGTATTTATTTGCTTTCCCACGAAAGCAAATGTGACACAAGGGTTGTTTTTAATGTGGGGGGGGGGACCAGCTCCCCTAAAACAATGGCAAAAGGAGGGGCACTGGCAGTATCCAAAGATAGTAATTGTCTCAGTATGAAGGGTTTCCCCTACATTGACCAAGGACCAATAAACTTAAGTGAAGCATCAGTCAGATACTACACTTTGATCGTGACCCGAAGGCAAAGAAAGAAAAAAAAAGGCAGGCCTTTTTTCTATTTATTTTATAAGAAAATACACATTTCTCATACATGGGTCATGGAATTGAATTCATCTGCAAAAGATCTACCTAATTTACATATTTTTAAGCATTAATTTTCTTTAAATCCCTATTAGTTTTTTTTTTTTCGTTTTCTTATGGGATGATCATCTTTAGTTAACTATTACGTGTAATTATATTCATTAAATATTCTACATGATTTATGCTTCCGTAATATTTGTGTAAAAACTTCTAGAAAACACAAACCTCTTTCTATATATATTTATGTATGCTTATGCATATATTTGTTTAGAAATTTTGCCTACCAAACTCCTCTATCAGTTTTTGGTCTAAAGACATGAAACTTAATATATAGTGTATTCGAGCCCATGTGAAACTTTATATTTGGACGTAAGCCGGTGGGAAATCGGCGCAAAAGTGTAAAAAAAAAATTAATTAAATTTGCCAGGTGAAGGTTGAACGATGGCATTACGAATATACATGCATAACGTAATAGCTATTGGTTCATGTTTTCATTTTTAAATTTTTAACCTTTCAGAAAACATGTCTTCATAGCTCAGGCATTAACCTCAAATGAAAAAGGAAATCGTAAGTAAAAATTTTGGTTTCAATTCTCGGTGGTGGCGCACAAGTCATTTTTTTTTTTTTTTTTTGCATTTTTGAATCATATATATATTGGGTTCAATATAATATAATAATAAATACGAAATCTGTATTAATCAAAATATCATATTTAAGCGTATTTTACGACCGGGCAATACCGGCGACCGGCTTGTGTGTGTGCGTGTGTGTGTGTGTGTGTGTGTGTGTGTGTGTGTGTGTGTGTGTGTGTGTGTGTGTGTGTGTGTGTGTGTGTGTGTGTGTGTGTGTGTGTGTGATATGAACACAGCAAATTGAAGGAAACCACTAGACCAGCGACCCACACGAGCTGGCACAAAGGAAGCGTTGAATATATCAGACAATTCTGAAGAACACATGGCATAATTGTATTTATAAAAACGGCTGAGACTAGCAACATCACGTCTGAATAAGTTTCTACACCACATCAAGAACCCCCAAATTGTACAGACATTCACGAGCCTAAATATGACAGCACCACTCTACACATGGTCTAATTGTAGATTAGCAGATATAAAGAATAGCCTTAGGTTTAAGAAAGTGTTTAGAACGATAGTGAGAACCGATATTACGAGATATAGAGTTTTGCATGATGCCATATAATGTTTTATGTCTGTAGACCAAAAACGGACAGAAGAGTTTGGTAGGCAACTTTTTAAAAACACATATATATATATATATATATATATATATATATATATATATATATATATATATATACATAGAAAAAGGTTTGTGTTTACTATAATCTTTTTAGTACAAATATAAATCATGTAGAATATCTACATGAATATAATTACACGGAATAGTTAACGAAAGATGATCATCCCATGAGAAAAAAAAAAAATTCCAAAGAATACTAAGTTCAATATATCACAGACGTAGTACTTGCATAAGACGACTTGTAATCAGAAGGTAATTCAACTATATCGCAATAAAACTAATAATAACAAAGAAACCTTAATTTAAATTGTAAAACATAAAACGGGCATCGTCAGCTGTTTACCATGAAGCTGTTTCAGATATTTAAAAATAAATGAATAAATAAATAAAAATACAAAGTACATGAGAAAATACCACTTCCATAATTACAAAATGTAGACAATTCAGTTAATATTTCACTTATATATGAGTTGAAAATTGCAACAAATAATATTTATGTGAATAATTAAATAAATATACAAATGAATAATGTTAATATTACAAAAACATATTAAAAACTATTATGTGATATGTTAGTAATCATATAATTGATAATCATGAATATTGCACTAATATCATGAATCTGAAGTCATTGAAAAGTCAATCAATATTATTTCAATGTAAACGTTATGCGTATGTTTTTTTTTTTTTTTTTGTAATCAATATGATACAAAAAATATACTGACACAAACTACAAGTTTGGACGATAAATTTGTTGTCCTAAAAGGAAAAACACTAAAGCATAATCTTAAAACTTTTATTGAAAAAAAAAAAATTGCCGAGTCCTGCTGCCACACCTAGAGTCTGCCAACGGCCACCTGATTGCATTAGGGGATCACAGCACTCTTCAGCACATCCAGGTACACATTAGTGTTGAGACGCTCCCCATGGGATTAATGGACTATCTTATGACGTCACTTCCTCTGGTGACGTCACTTCCGGTATCGAGTACCGGTGCCCGGAATCAGAGATTGGCACGCGACCAAGGAGTGTAAAGCCCTACCGTTGAGGAATGGTGTGGCTCGGGTTAGGGTTAGGGTTAACTCGCTTTGTCTGTAATACATGTGAAAAATATTTTTTTTTTCTAAAAATCCTGTGTTCCTTCGTTCTTATTACCATTTAACCCCATAACAGACTTCCAAGCCAATTTTGAAGATGTGAGGTGCTATGATGTGGCTCTCGCTTGAAACCACACCAAAGACCATAACCGTGGCGGGAAACTTTTCATCACCCTGGGCACATCCATGTTAATCATGGATAACCAGCAATGCATTTTTAGGGTGCTAGCAATGCTCCTGTTGTCAAAACTTGGATTGGAAGAGAGCAGGAGTTGTACAGCGGCGCATCTCCGATCTTGCTCGTTGAACATTATGTCACTTTACGACATGATAGAAGGCTCCTATCGCTCTTGGGATTTGTACAAAACTGGCTAATTAGTAGATGGTCTGCAAAAAAAAACAAACAAAAAAAAAACTTGGTTTTCATCAAGCGGCAATGGTTGTCCTTTCTAGGGCGAAAATTTTGTCGTTCCATCCAATGTATATATATGCATACACACCTATAGATTTTCACATCCATATGCATATACACATGTACCTGCATATAGGTATATACATACGCACACGTATGTATATTTATATATGGTAGCTCTCTTTAGTGTTTACAGACAACGGATACCCACTGTAGGGATTCTTCCACGTGAAATTTTTGTGGCAAACATTGCGCAATCTTCACACACACCTGTTCGGAGTTAGCATTGTTAAATACCAGTATCTAGTGGAGGTGCAGGACAACTGGGAGTAATGCCGACATAAGCGGAGGTACTGCATGTGCTCTCCGCTTATCTCGGCATTGGTCCAGTCGTCCTGGACTCTCCTTGCCACTGGACTCAAGAAATGCCTATTTAGAAGAGGTGTGATTAGTGATTGCGCAACCCATGCCTCACAATTTCACAGGCACTTACACTTACAGGAGGTATCCATTGTTTTTATCGACTACACGGAAGCTTCCACTTAAATAAATATGCATACACATATATATGTATGCACATATATACACGTATATATACATATATATATATACGTATATATACATATATATATGTATATTTACATATATGTATATATATATACGTATATATACATATATATACCTATATATACATATATAGGTGTATCTATATATATATATATATATGTATACATATATAAACATATATGTTAATACATATATATATATATATATACATATATATGTACATATGTGTATATATATATATGTGTGTATATATATAAACATATATGTGTATACATATATACAGATATATATGTACATATATATACATATATATGTACATATGTGTATATATATGTGTATACATATATATATATATGTATATATATGTGTGTGTGTATATATATATATATATATATATATATATATATATATATATATATATATATATGCTTTTTTTCTGAATCATCTTTTCAATAAATCCCTTAATACATGATCTCGATTTTATGAGGGTAGAATGCAATAAGCCCCCCCCCCTCCCGGCGTATACACACTTGGGTCCTTTATTAGTGAAGCCGCCGGGTCAAAGAGTTGGTTGGGATCGCCTATTGACGTGACGGATGAGCCTTTGTGTGAAGCTTTATTGTACCTAATGTTAAGAATCTCCACAAGCCTCCCCTCGGCCGCCCCCCTTTATCATTCACCGAATCCCAGTATAAAAGCGTTGCATAAAATCGAACAATGTCAGGCCGGATGCTCGCCGTTGCACAGAAGACCCTAACAGTATCAACCCTTAACGGCTGGTTTATATAATGCGGATATCTAAATCATAACATTCGGTCTAACGTCACTTTTAAATGTAGGCATCTGTTGGGCGGCTTTTAGGTATTACCTTCCAAACGAACCTATCTCTGCCAAGACTTTACCGATGCCTCTTTCTCTCAGTCTGTTTTTGTTACTTTCGACATTAGTTTTAGCTACGTTCATCTGTGAACTGAACTTACAGTGTGGAACAATAAAATTGAGGCCCGAGAAAAGACATGATTCCATTTCTGTTTGATTAAAACCGGTTTTTTTTTTCTTTTTTTTTTTTTTTTTTTTTTTGCAGACCATCTACCTATTGGCCAGGTGTGCACAAATGCCAAGAGCGATAAGAGCCTTCTATCATGTCTAAAAGTGGCACAATGTTCAACGAGCAGAGATCGGAGATGCGCCGCTGTACAACTCGTGCTCTTTATTGATCCAAGTTATGAAAACGGGACCATTGCCTGCACCCTCAAAATAAATCGCTGGATTGCCACAAAGAAGAGGGGCATGACCAGGGTGATGAAAACAAAGTTTCCGGCCACGATTATGGTCTTTGGTGTGGTTTTAAGTGAGGACCACATCATGCCACTTCACATCTTCGAAGTCAGCTTCAAAGTCAACACCAAAGTGTAACCGGATGTGCCGAAGAGTGTGGTGATCCCTGGTGCAATCAGGTGGCCACAGTCAGACCCTGGATGTGGCAGCAGGATTTGGGTCTGGGCCACAAGTTCAAGGAGACCCGGGCTTGGCTTCAGGAATGCAAAGCTAATAAGTATATTGTGATTACTAAGACAATAACATAATAATTAGATTTAAGTGGCCCTCTCAACAAGAACTTGTTTACATTGGACTTGAAGAAGATCATGTTGTAGTTAGCTGGAAAGAAGGGCAACGGAACAGTTATCCACAAATGAGCAGTTCTAGGAAAGAAGTTTTGTTCATGGATTTTGTGTTTAGACTTAGGCACAGATAGGAAGGAGAGAAAATTGTTGATAGTGGTTGTAACTAGACGGGTGTATTTTTGGAGTTTGTCTGGATAAAAAAGAAATGCATGATTGGCATCTTTTTGGAGGTTAGGTATAGGGTTGTGGTTAGGGTTGGGTTAGGATTTGGGTTAGGGTTGGGTTGGGTTAGGGTTATGGTTGTGAGTGGGTTGGGTTAGAGTTAGGGTTAAGAAATCTATCAATCGACCTGTATGAGTTTATGTGAAAGCAAACGGGTTTTTATGCAAATACTTTATGATATTAATGGATTCCATTCTCTTGAATAAATAATGAAATGCTTTTTTTTTTTTTACGACAACCTGCATTTTGTCTAATTTGTTGGATTGCGGACTATTGGGATCGGTGTGGGGTAGACTCGACTAATAAAATATCCATATTCCAAACATATTCAAAGCATAACATACCGACTAAGCCACTGACGGATTAGATGGAAACAGCGTTTCTTACAGAAAACTGCAAAATCTCGCCCCTTACCTGTAAAAGTCATAATATTCCAAAAAGCTTTCTATTCAAACAGCTTCTTTTTTTTGTTTTTTTTTACATGGGGGTCACCACTTATCAAGGCCCGAAGGCCACTCAGGGATAAGGGTTATTGCGTGTACAGTAATCAATGAGATAGTATTGTAGTAATCATTAGTATTGGGGGTTTTGATAGAGTGTCTTACTTAAGGGGGCGGTTTGTCAGGAGTTTGTTAATGTTGGACTTGAAGACGTCCAAGTTGTAGTCAGGTGGGAAACAGGCAAGCGGCAGAGAGTTCCACTAGCGTGCAGTTCTAAGAAAGAAGCTTTGCTCATGGAATCTACGTTTGGATTTAGGCACAGATAAAGAGTGGGGAAAATTATGAACAGTAGTTTCAGCCAGACGGGTGTTTCTCGCGAAAGATTGGCGAGGGGGGACGAAGGATTGGAGCTCAGACGAGCTCCTGCCATGGAAATAGCGATAAAGCAAAGATAGGCTTGCAACGTCTCTTTTGTGGGAGATAGGTTGCAGGGAAGAGAAAAGGGCATCTCCCACTAAACCACGAAATCTATTTTGTACTCTGTCAAGGCAGGGTAGGCTGTTTTTAGCAGCTCCTGCCCAAGTATAGCAACAGTACTCCATCCTTGGACGTACTTGGCTTTTATAAAGATAGAGAATTGCATCAGTAGTGAGATATCTTCTGGAACGGTAGAAGGATCCCACCATTTTCCCAGCGTCCCTGGCAACAGATTTGATGTACGTCTTCCATTCGAACTGCTCGCTTTTGGAATTCTCCAACTGTACCAATATGCAAAAATTTAAATGTAATGTTAACAAATATCTTGCGGCAGATCTCCCTACTTTAAGTGCCCACTATCTCTAAGGAAAGTGACTCCTTCGTCTTAGTGGCTATTTGCCTTGTTTGGGATGAAATAAAGTAAAGAAAAACAATAAAAATAAAAATAAAAAAAATAAAAACTTAAGAACCGTAAGCACAACAATCAAAGATGGCGGAAAAGAATTAAAGATGGCGCAACGAAAACAAAATGGCGGAAAAGGAAGCGACAGTTATGCGTCTCCATGATTCAATGGCGGAAGAGATCGTAATAAGCAGACGACCCTAAATGACAGAGGATAAAAAATTATTCGTTTTTTGTTTTTCTTTGTGCGTTATGGTTCACTGCCAGAACATGGAACACGAAATGGCGTTAAATACTCCAATGGGAGACTCACAAAAACAAATTGGAAGTTTTTTCTTCTTCTTCTTCTTAATCTTCTTACCGGGCGCAACAAAGCCAAATTGCTGAGGCGTAGGAGATGACCCAAGGTCAAGAAAAGAAACTATATCGATGTTCGATATATTCACTGGAAATATGTATCTCGACAATTGGATGTACGTTTTCTTTTCCCGGCTTTTTCCCCCCTTTTTGTGGACAGTGTTTTTATAGCAATTCTGTTTCATAATTAAAATAAACGAAAAAAAAAAAAAAAAAAAGCAAACAATGTAGCCGATGGACATTTTGACTCGCGTATATTTATCCAAATCGATTCATGGCATGATGGGCAAATTAGTAAAGGGTGGAACGATAAAAATGTCGCCCTAAAGAAAATAACACTACAGCTTTATTTTAAAACTTCTATTGAAAAAATCAATTCAGCTAACTTGATTATGTAGTAGAGCTGACATCTATTCAATGTAGCCACCTTCAGCCTCAATCACTGCCCTGATTGGGCCGAAATTGGAAGTATGCATTTTCCATGTGCAGGCGAGAGCTCAGTGAATACTTAGCAGATGGCAGCAATTAGGCCGGCTTTAGTGTTGTGGTGCTGGTGATGTTCTCGATGTATAACCAAACGAATTAGTTCAGTGTGTTTAAGTCGGAGGAGCGGGGGGGTGAGAGAAGGGTACTAAGTCATAGCACTCCTTCTGAAGCCAAGCCTGAATCTCTTTGGACTTGTGAGCCAGCGCTGAGTCCTGCTGCCACACCCAGGGTCTACCAGCAGAACCTGAATGCACTAGGGATTCACAACATTCTTCAGCACATCCAGGTACATTTTGGTGTTGACTTTCAAACCGAATTTAAAGAAGTGAGGTGGCATGATGTGGTCCGACTTGAAACTACACCAAAGACCATAACCGTGGCTAGAAACTTTGTTTTCATCACCCTGGGCACGTCTGTGTTATTCGTGGCAATCCAGCAATGCATTTCGAGGATGCTGGCAATGATCCTGTTGTCTTGGGATTCGTGCACAACTGGCCAACTAGTTGACGATTTGCAACAACAAAAGAAAACCGGTTTTCATCAAATGGAAATGGAATCATGTCATCTTTTCTAGGGCGACAATTTTATCGTTCCACCTTGTATTGTTGACATTCGGTTGAAAAAAAATGACGGAAATTTTTTTTGTTGTTTTGACTATTTTTAGATGAGGATTGATAATCAGTAATATCTCGATTATTCTGATTACTGTTCTCATCTTGCATGTTATTTTTGCAACGTTTCACTCGATGTAACTTTTGACTTTCTTCAGGTGCGTCATGTCGAGTTTAAAGATCCATGGCCCAATGGATCTAATGCAATATGGCCGTTACAGACGAACCGCGTTCGTTACAATACAAACTTCCCTTTGGCCCCCCACATCGTCCGGCTCTATCCAAAAGGAACAAACAAAAATAAATAAATCTGAGTTGGTATTTTTTTTTCTTTTTAAACAATTTTTTTCCCCCGTCTCGATATTACTGAAATTTGGGTGGCAATAAACCTTCCCAAGGTCCCAGTCCTCTTTGCGCCCGTCCAGCAGAAGTACGGCGAGTGCTTTCTCTCCTAGGTCTTTCTATCCTCTTTCATCCTCCTCACTTGTTTGGTATGATTGTTGTTATTATTATTATTATTATTATTATTATTATTATTATTATTATTATTATTATTATCATTATTATATTTCTACTTTAATAGCTTTTGTCCTCAAACTGATATGAATACACGACATGATCAAACTGACACATTCTCGCCAGATCACCGAAGGTAAGCAACGATTATCCTAGCCAATACCAGATGGGTGACCATTTGGGAAGGCGAGGCGCTGTATGTACTATGCAGAGTGATAAGAAATTTCCGGGTATGTATCTGGAGGCGCGTTAATTCACTGGGAGAGATGCACCCCTAGCCTTCATTAAGATTTTCCTCTCAGTAGATGTACTTGCATTAAAAATCCATGGATTAAGGAAATTATTTTAAACATTGTATGGTTTCAAACAATACATTTTTATTTTGAAAAGTATTTTTTTTCTAAATGAAATTTAAATATATAAACTCTAATTAAATGCATATATATGTAATTACTCAACGGTGCATTATTTTGATCAAACACAAACGTTTCTGGTCCTGGATATGACCTTAAACTATATCCGATGGTGAGGCCCGAGCTTGAGGGTTTTGGCGAGTGTGGAGCCACCTCTTAATTGCCATTGCTCCCAGGTCCACTCTGACCCGGAGTTGTAGTACTTGTTAGAGTCCCAACTATGGGTTAAATAGAAACCGACTTGAAAAAACAAAAACAAAAAAAAAACATTCTATTAAAAAAAGAATTGTTCAAAATCACTGGATTCAGCATTAAATAACCTGAAAAGGATTGATATGCCGTAAAACAAAAACAACCAACAAACGTTTTTCCATAACGAGTTGCAATTAGCATGTTTTCATACCATACAAAAATACAAATAGCGTTTACATTGCAATAATATTGATTCACTGTTCAGTACATTGAGATTCATGATATTGGTGCAATAATCATGATTACATATCAAATAATAACTAACATATCAAATAATAACTAGCATATCACATAATAATTCTTAAAAGTTATCTTTTAGAAATAGTAATAATATTATAATTATTATTCATTTATGTATTTATTTAGTTATTAATACAATTACATTCTTTGGCCATAAGTGGGTGACCATTTAAGATTACCAAGTTGTGTATGTGCTGTGCGTTTATCTCGGCATTGCTTCCAGTAGTCTTGTATTTTTACTTGGAACTGGAATCCTCCAGAAAATATGGGCTAGAGATTGTTCAAGTCTTGCTTCAATTACACGCGTGGCACCTTTTACAGACGGTATCCATAGCCAATAAAGACAGAGGCTATTAAATGATATGAATTGTTTTCGATTACTATGGGACGTGTATGAATAGAATCTGTTTATATTGGATTTGAAGACGAATTAGTCGTTATCTGCTGGGAAGTAATACCGCGATAATGTGATCTACAGGTGGAAAACCCATTATCAAGTAGTTCTGTTAATAACGCTAGAGACATGGAATATGAAGAAAAAGACTTTGTTTATTTATTTATTTATTTATTTTCGTTGTGGTGAGCTTGTTATACAGCGTACGTTTAAATTAGTAGAGATGCATAACATCTCACGCATCACGCTATTATTTTTGCTTGTTTTAGTCGACATTTGTGTTTGCATTAAATAATAAGTTAGAGACTGAGACTAGTGATTTATGTACCATTCCAGATTTGGCAACAATACTTCATGTATGGCCGAATAGTGGCTTTATCTTTGCTATTATAAAAAAGAACTCTCTCTCTCTCTCTCTCTCTCTCTCTCTCTCTCTCTCTCTCTCTCTCTCTCTCTGTGTGCCTCTGTGTGTGTGATATATTTATTTTGTTTTTGATAGACTCCACAACAGCTGGGCCGATTTTTATGAAATCTCAGACAAATGTACTTTATGTATGTGGCAGTGTTCTTAGATGGGTTTCGTATCAGAAAGTCCGAAAGCAAAGGAGAACCAAAGACTGGAACTTAGTCGAGAAGCTTCCAGGAGCTTCCATGGAATTAACCATAGAGTAGAGACTAGCAATGCCTCTTCTGTGAGAAATGGGCTGTTGATAAGAAAAGGCATGATTTCGTAATCGAGACAGGAAAGAGTGTTATGTATGTCGCCTCCCAAGAGATGGTAACAAGTTATTTTATAAACAACTAGCTAGCCGGCCGGCGTTGTCCGGTCGTAAAATACGCATATTATATTTCAATTAATGCAGAATTCTTATTTATTATAAACAGAAATATCGTAGATAATAAACATAACGTTAAATTCCTTTAAAAAAATGAAGTAAAAAAAAAATGGAAAAAAACTGAGACATGTGCATGCGACTATTATGTTTTTCCTAAGTTTATTCTAAGTAAAAAAAAAAAATACTCGAGCTGAGATCGAAACCAAAATCTAAAGATAGCGAATCAGGTTCGATAACCATTAGGCCAACTTGAAACGATCTTGAAAAAGTGTTATCAAACCTACTTATCCTTAACATAAGTAATATGTCATGTGAATGATTCACGCATGCGCATTCGTAAAACAGTTGAGAAACAGATAAAAATCCGATGACCCCCCCCCACACACACGTACATTTTTCTTCTTTCATTTTTCTTTTCGTCTTAGCAGCTGTTCTTCCGGATGAAAACCGATTAAAATATTTCCACATGTCTGAATACCCTATACACCAAATTTCAAGTCTGTAGATTAAGAAATGTCCACCCACCCACCGACACACACACACATACACACACACTTTTTAACTTTATAGATATATAGATATAAGATGCTAACGGTTGTTCCATAAAGAGCGATAGTTTAAAAACTCTTTCATTCCTAACGTGGCATTTCTGTAATATTTTTATGCATTCACTTGTTAAATCGCGAACTTTATAGAAATATGAACGGATTTTTTTTTTTTCGTAAATTTCCCGCCAATTAATATAGAAGGAACAACGAAAAAACAATCAAATTATTCAAAAGATATTTTTTCTCATCTCGAAATATCAAATACAAATGAAACCACAAAATGAGATTCTTCATCGAATTCGAATTCCCGCGTCTTTTTGCTCCAGAAGAGACTTTCATGGTTCATCTAGAAAAAAAAAACGCGCACCCTTACTCCTCGCCAAGTTATATATTTTATTTTTATTTTTATTTTTAATAAAAACGAAAATACGATCGGCACAAGCGAAGCAAAACAGGAGACACCTAACATTTGGCAGATGCGTTTAGCCACAACGCTCGAAGACAACGATTAATTTGTAGCGTTAACACAACAGGATAACAGCGTGTTTGAAATGCGCTCTCTCTCTCTCTCTCTCTCTCTCTCTCTCTCTCTCTCTCTCTCTCTCATGATCCCACATTGCTTTTTCTTTTCTACTCTCTATCTATCTATCTATCTATCTATGTATCACTCAAAAACGCAAATACAATTTACTGACACAACGCTATTCTTCTTTCTTCCTCTTATATATATATATATATATATATATATATATATATATATATATATATATATATATATCCTTTTCTACCGCCTCTTTTCTCTCGCTCTCCATTTTCTGTCTTTCTCTCTCTTCTCCCTATCATCTCTATCTCTCTCTTATTCTCTCTGAGATGTTACGATTTAAGCGTGATGGGGCTCAGGCGAGAGGGTTGGGGGGGGGGGGAGAAATGGCATAAAGCCATCTGCAAGTGGCAGATCCTCAGGCTACGTCCCTCAAACATACGGTATTGCCTATTTAGCGATTGGTTTCTTCTGGGTTTTTTGTTGTTATTTTTTTTTTTTTGTTTTTTTTTTCGCTCAGATTATCAGATGCGTCCACAAAGTTTTTTGTTTGTTTGCTTTTTTTTTGGGGGGGGGGCTTGCTTTTTCTTTTTTTTTTTTTCTTTCTTTTTTGTCGGTAAGCCAGTCTGTCGTTTTTTAGTTTGAATGGATGCATCTTAGGAGTATCCGTTCTGAGAGAGAGAGAGAGAGAGAGAGAGAGAGAGAGAGAGAGAGAGAGAGAGAGAGATATATATATAACGTGTGTGTGTGTGTGTGAGAGAGAGAGAGAGAGAGAGAGAGAGAGAATGGATGTTGCAGATAGGAGTGTGTACGAGAAAGAATAGAAGTTAGTGAATGGAAGTGCTTCTTTTTACTAGAGAATCACCACTTATCAATGTCCTAAGGCCACTCGAGGATAATAGTTAATGAGTGTATGGTGGTTACTGAGAGAACAGCATAGTAATCATTAGTAGTGAAAATTGGGTAAAATTTGATTAAGGAAACATCTCAACAAAAACTCGTTTACATTGGTCTTGGACGCAACCATGTTGTAGTTAGCTGGAAAGTAGGCAAACGGAACAAATTTCCGCAGGCGGGCAGTTCTACGAAAAAAAAACTTGTTTATGGAATTTACGTTTAGGTTTTGGTACAGATAGAGAATGGGGCAAATTGTTCATAGGGGTTCTAGCTAGGCGAGTGCTCTTTGTGAAAGTTTGGCAAGAAAAAAATCATAGTGCAGTGCGAAGCTCACAGCGTCTCTTCTGTGAGAAAACTGTTGTTGGAAGGAGAAAAGTGGTATAACCAACTAGATTTCGAAGTCGGTTTTAAACTCTGTCAAGGTGAAGTGTGTGTGTGGAACGGCACAAATCCTATTTGGGTGTAACCGGCTTCTTCCGAAGGAGGAAGTTCCATGAAAGTATGAGATTCACAAGCAGTCTCCAGTTGCATGTATAATCCCATTAGGAAAGATGCTGACGTTAGGTTTTTAAAACTCTTGTAGGGATGTGTCGACGTCCTCCTACATACAGCGCCTGGAATTCCGAAATTGGCCACCCATTTTAGTATTGACCAGGTTCAACGTTGCTTAACTTCGGTGATCTAACAGTGTGTCAACGTGATTATGTCGTATAATCAATGGGGAGTAGGGTGATTCGAGCAGCTCCTCTTCAGGAGTGTATGTTTGTTTGTTTGTTTGTTTGTTTGTTTAACTAACATACCGACCTTCTTTGGGTCATTTAATGCTGTATGTAAAATTAAAATTTTGGGATGCTTTCGGAGTTGATTTTCGTTGGGTATATTCGAGTAATGTTTTAGTATAGTTTGTTATTTGATGGCATTTATAGTTTATGGTAAAGATTTGATCTTTTTAGGAAATTTAGAATGTTTTTTTAAGGTTTTCTTTCTTGAAGAGTTCTTTTAAGTGTGTGGTCTTGTAATAGTATTGAATTTGTGTGAGGTCATAGCAGACAAGTAAAAGGTGTTTCATTGTATAAGGTTTGTGACATGGTATACATTTGGGAGGTTCTTCACGTTTTCGTATGTAGAAGTGAGTTATGTATGTGTGTGTCCTATCCGGATACGTGACAAGACTACTTCTTCTTTACGTCATTTTCTGGGATTTTTTAGTTTTTTTTTTTTTTTCTAAGTGTAAGAAAAATTTGGAAGAGTTTGTTGTTTTGGCGATTGTTCCAGGAATGTATGCGAAAATGAAAAAGTGTGTGAAATGCGAGTGCGAACAAGCGAGAAAAAGAGGGAAAGAAAAGAAAAAAAGAGGGAAAGAAAAGAAGAGGGAAAGAAAAAAAGAGGGAAAGAAAAAAAGAGGGGAAGAAAAAATAAAAAAGAGGGAAAGAAAAGAAGAGACAAAGAAAAGAAAAAAGAGGGAAATAAAAGAAAAAAGAGGGAAAGAAAAGAAGAGACAAAGAAAAGAAAAAAAGAGGGAAAGAAAAGAAAAAAGAGGGAAAGAAAAAAGAGACAAAGAAAAAAGAGGGAAAGAAAAAAAGAGGAAAAGAAAAAGAGGGGGAAAAAAGGGGGGAAGAAAAAAAGAAGGAAAGACAAGAAGAGACAAAGAAAAAAAAAGAGCGGAGATCGGGTCAGTGAGCGAGAAACTTTTTTTTCTTTCAGTCTTCTTACCATCTTGTTTTTGCTGAGGATGGTGCATCCTACTGGATGCCAAACATTCACTCACTATTTCAGACATTTTAACCGAAAAAAGTAGGTAATCAATCGATTTGATTGAAAAATGGACAATTTCACCGATCCTCATTTAATCCTAGGTCACGTCGGGTGTCCCTGCAAGTATTAACTATCCCATTAAAATGGTCTTACTAGAACTGTAGTATAACGCGTAAAGAAAAAAAAACATTAAAATGTAAAACTAATGCTATATAATTGCTAATACCCATCCTGAGGCAAGTATTCTACGCACGCACACACACATACACACACACACACACATACACACACAAGGTCTATACTGGTGAGTTGAGCGCTCTTTTAGAAAAGTTAACGGGTAACATTTATATGTACCTGACTAATATATACATATATATATAATATATATATTATATATATATGTATATATATATTATATGTGTGTGTGTGTGTGTGTGTGTGTGTACGCATATATGTTATCAAAATATATTATGACTAGTAAACATTACGAAACGTTCATGTTTCATTCCCAAATAAAATCATCAGGCTAAAATTTATATATTTCACCCTGCTACTTTATAAAAAAATCTTCCAGCCCTCCTCGCAAATAATATTCACACAGTCCTCCTGATTATGTCTTATTGGAAAGACGAAAAGCACCACCGCGGCCAACTTCGAATTACACATGAAACGTATATTGATTCATTCGATCTTCACACGAAAATTGGAAAAATAAAAAAAAAAAGGTCTAATCAAACTGAAGCCCTCTGTTATCTTTAAACACATTTGTTTAAATGAGAGAATGCCGCCTAAATATACGCACAATATATATATATATATTTCATTTAATCACATAAATTAATATACAAAGATAAAATTTTATGCGTAAATTTTCAGTATTTACTTCAACCGTGCTCGATACGTAATTGCCACACGCACACACACACATTATATATATATATATATATATATATATATATATATATATATATATATATATATGTATGTATATATATATGTATATATATATGTATATATATATATATATATATATGTATATATATATATATATGTATATATATATATATGTATATATATATATATATATGTATATATATATATGTATATATATATATATATATATATATATATATATATAATCTTCACCCGATATTGCCAGAGATGTAGTGAAGTCATTCAAATCTTTCATTTTTTATTGTTTGCATATATTTAAACTTAAGGTAGAAAACTCCAAACATATTCTTCAATTTGAAATGGGTTATTTCCCTTCGTTGAATTGTTTATTTTGAAATAAAGCGTAGCTAAAAACGTTATTTCATAGCTACTTGAAAATTTGATAATAACAAAAATCCAATAAAAAACTTCAGCTTCAGTTTTTGTGCCAATCTAAAACGTGTCAAAGGAAAACCGACCTTGCGCCATATCTTGGCCTCGATGGAGCGGGGCCAGGAAAGTTAATACGTCTAACCCTCTTTTTTTCTGCCGTTTCAACTCGACTTAGGACTTAGGCATTACAGGTTTATGTCCTTCTCATTAAATTTATACAACAAATAGCAGCCAATCCCGCTCAGAATATTTTTTATTGTCTCATTTCCACAGAAACAGGAGCCATTAGTCTACCTCCAGACACTTTCTGCAATAACACACAAAAATAAGATAATAATCCAACGAAAAAAAAAAAAAGGATCACCCATACCCTACGTCGGTTGTAACGCTAAACAAATTTATAGCGGTCGCCATCTTTTTTTGTTGCTGTTTATTCGCCCCTCCCGATTCTCGCCGTTCAGTTCCCCCCCCCCCCCCGAACCGTTTCCAGACTTCGACAGACAACTCTATTCCTTCGACCCTCCAAAGAACAAAAGAGAGAGAGAGAGAGAGAGAGAGAGAGAGAGAGAGAGACGCAACCGTCACAGAGAAAACAATGCTATTATCATTTTTTATCATCTTTTCGCGGAAATAAACATGTCCACTGCAGAATATAATGCGAAGCGGTCGTCATCGCTTCCAACGATAAATTATAAATGGCGACGAGTCTTTTGATCTATCAACGCGGCACGAAGCAATACCAATTTCGGACCCATGTCAACTGAACCCGTTGTTTCATGTTTACGAATTGTTACTGACAATTACAGGGACCTCGTCAGCACCGCGGAATATGGGGATAACGGCCAATGTCAAAATAATGTCCACTGGACTCAGCTACGCGTGTTCGTTCAATTGAGATTTTTAACCGGCGATAATGATTCAAGAGTTTAGAAAAACTTATTACTTGATTTGTGTAAATAGCGTCTCGATATAAACTAGAACTGATAATGGCAACCCGGCGTTGCCCGATCCTACAATACGTTTAAACATGATATTTTAATTTTATGATAATTTGCCCGGTGGCCTAATTCGAAAAAAAAAAAAATGATAATAATAATGATAATGTCGTTAATCAAATTTCGTCTGTGTTTGTTTACGTCAGCTGATACTTGAGCTTGACGATGAATGCCCTGGAAAAATCACTTCTGATTAGTGTTTAGTTTTAGAAACGATTTGCGGCGATTTTAAATGGTGCTTCATTTTTTTTTTTTTTTAAATCGTAAATTGAACTCATTAATTAGAAAAAATTAAATAAAATGTCCAGGTATACTCTGTTCTCGGCTATGACGCATCATTACTGGCCGGTACAAAAGTCGTTAGGCATATATGACGAATGGCTGGGGTACCACCACATTGATGCAGACGAATTCGCCACCAGCACCTTCGAGGTTTGCCACAAAATCCGACCCCAAAAAATGCCCTCCACATCACGGGCCCGTCTAACTCTGGGAAGTCCTACATATTAAGAAGTATCCGAAATGGCTCGATGAACGCTGGAAGAATGCGGTGCCAGGCTAGCGACAATTTTACCTTCGGCAGCTGTGTTGATAAGAGCCTTATCTTTACGGAGGAAATGTGGTTCACGCCACAAAATGTAGAGGAAGCTAAATGCATCCTCGAAGGCACGGACACCTACGTAAACGTAAAGCATCAGAGCGAGTGTATCCTAAAGCGCACGCCCTGCTTGTCAACCAGCAATGACGAGCCCTGGCGCCACGTAGCAAACGAGAAGCCATGATCAACCGCATGTTCCTGTTCACGACCAGAACAGCCATGGAGGACTTAAAAGGATGGGGAACCTTGGAGTTAAACCCACTTATGTGGCTAACGGTATGGAGGAGGCACATAACGGACTATCAACGTGATGGGTACATTCCAAAGGCGGCAAAACAACATCGCAAAATGCGGTGCCAGGCTAGCGACAACTTTACCTTCGGTAGCTGTGTTGATAAGAGCCTTTGATTGTATGGGGCCATATACCAAATTATAGTTATTTTTCTTCTATTTCTAATTTTATAATAGTTGTTGCTGTTTTGTTGCTTATATTTGATATCGATATTTTTGTATCCACTATTTTTTAGGGCTGTTTCGTAGATATTGGTTGACCTGTTCAATGCATTTTCATCGCTTGAGTTATTACTGAGTCTACTTACGATCGAGTTAGGAATGTGTTTTATAATTGATGGTAGGTGATTGGACTTAGGGTTTACGTAAATTGGAGTAGCGTTATCTTTTAAGTATGGTTCATATGTGTTTTTATCTAAGTTTAACGTGACGTCCAGGAAGTTTGTTATTTTTATGTTAGATGATACGTCTGCTTTTAGGCCTAATTTTTTCATTTCCTTGTGTATGATTTTCTTAAAGTTTTCTCCCTTGACTTTGTTGGAGTTTTTTATTATAGCTAGTCCGTCATCTCTATATAGGCCGATATCCGTAGTATCGAATATGCTTGTGAGGGTATATGGAATGAATAATCCCACAAGGTCTGATGCCTCTGCATAATCTCTGGCACCCATCGCCAAATCAAACGAATTTTTCATTTTAGTTTTTATCCATTGGTTACTGTTATTTATTAGAACTGATTTTCTACATTTTTTAATGATGTTGATTTCTTCCGAGGATATATCAGTGTATGCCTCGGCAAATTCTAGGGCAATGTTAAAAAGCTCTTCGGATATTGAGGGATAAAAGTCTACGATGTCAAACTGTATAAACGTACATTTATCTTTGTTTTCTATATTTTTAAACCAGGTGATTGCTTCGGTAGTATTTGTCCACTGGTTTAGTTCTAGGTCTTGTTTGATTTGTTTGTTTACTCTAGAAAGTATAGTTTTGCTAATTCTATCTATTTCTGGTTTAGTTGGGTTTATGAGGCGGGTGCTGGGATTATTATTAAAGTCCCATTTGTGGTCTTTAAGCAGAATGTATGCTTCTCTAGGTTTCAATTGGCCAACTTTATCGCTAATTTTTAGTTTATCGGTAATTTGTTTACTTTCAGTATTTATTATATCTATGTAGTCGCATTCGTTTGTGTCTAGTTTTTTGTAATGTTTTCTGTTATTAGTTTGTTATATTCTTGCTTATCTATTTTATAAAAGTTTCTGGTTTTATCTGCTTTTACAAATATTTTATTAGAGTTGTTTATGTTTCTAACGATTTTGTGTAGTTTCCGTTGGAAATTGTTAGGTTGATTGTGGAATTCTAAGTTTTTAATTACGTTTAAAAGGTCATTTTCAAAGTTTATCAAAAGGTCTACTGTTTTCGCATTTTTAAGGGTTTTAAAACCGTAGGATTCTTTTTTTTTTTTTTTTTTACGTTTTCATTTTTAAGGAAGAAATTTGCTCGCCATCGCATTCGGCGTATTAGTTCATCTGTTTTTTTTTTATTAATTTAATAATATAGCTATGCTTGCTGGGTGTGGGGATGTTTTTTAGCGATGTTTCGAAATTAACTCTTTCCATATCTAGTTTTAATGTGGCGAAATAAATTCTTTTGAGAGTGCTCGACTGTTTCCGAAGCTAAGTAACAAATGAAGAAGTTATATATATATATATATATATATATATATATATATATATATATATATATATATATATATATATATATATATATTCACAGGCAAATAAGATCGATACAGCAAGTCTCTATGCACATAAAATGGCGTTTTAGATAAAACATAATAAATGAAACAATTAACAGAAAGCCAACATTTAATCGCCATTCCTATCTTGTGATAAGGAAGCTATAATTATTGACCACCGACGGTAGATTAGATATATTGAAGGATATCAGGTTTCGATTTTTATTGAATGCGTAGGGGCGATCGGCGGTATTGCGCTCTACTGACTTGCGCAGGTGTGAAACGGAACGAAACGAGATTGACCTTTAACACGGAATACATACGCACGCAGCGCACGCTGAGTAGATTTGAAAGGTCAAACGAGTACACGTGGGCACACTGGAACGAAGAAGAAGAGAAGGAAAAATTCATCATTTTTTTTTTTTTTTTTTTTTCTTTTCTGTTTCGATAGAGAGAACAGACCTCGAAAACGGGCCTTCCGCAATTTGGCTGTAGATCGGATGGTCCCGGGGGGATTATTATTATTATTATTATTATTATTATTATTATTATTATTATTATTATTAATAATAATAATAATAATAATAATAAAATAATAATAATAATAATGATAATAATAATAAAATAATAATAATAATAATAATAATAAAAAAGAAACGTTGTGTATCTCTGTGAAAAAGAAAACGCCGAAATATAATAATAATAATAATAATAATAATAATAATAATAATAATAATAATAATAAAGAAACGTTGTGTATCTCTGTGAAAAAGAAAACGCCGAAATTTAATAATAATAATAATAATAATAATAATAATAATAATAATAATAATAATAAAGAAACGTTGTGTATCTCTGTGAAAAAGAAAACGCCGAAATTTAATAATAATAATAATAATAATAATAATAATAATAATAAAGAAACGTTGTGTATCTCTGTGAAAAAGAAAACGCCGAAATTTAATAATAATAATAATAATAATAATAATAATAATAATAATAATAATAATAATAATAATACGTAACAATTGTATTATTTGAACTATTCAAACATCTTGAGTGTTATTTACACTACGTCTCGGTCGATATAATCTCCAGCCTTCTTCAAGTATATCCTATCGAACTTGTAAAGAAGTGGATAAAGAACCTGGTAAAATTCAGTTGTAAAGTTAAACTTTTCTGAAATTTGACAAAAAGATTCCAAAGTTCAACAAGATATACCTGAAGAAGTTCGGAAGTTTCATCGACCGAAACGCAGTGAAAATAACCTTCAATATGATAACAGTATATATATATATAATCTCTGAAACAGCTACATGGTAAGCAGCAGATGATGCCCGTTTTCTATTTACAAAATTTTAGTTAAGGTTTTCTCTTTTCATCATTATGTGGTTAAATTCTGTTTTAAAATTCAAGAATTTTGCGAAATCGGCTTATGCAAGTTTTAAGTCGATTTCTATTTAACAATTTTAGTTAAGGCCCGTTTTTTTGTTTGTTCTAATCCATATATAAATGAATTCTCTTGGTCATTATAAAACCTTTTAGAAATCGGATTATGTAGGTACTTAGTCTGCGATAGATTAAAATTAATATGTTTTTCCTTCCAGGAATCTAAACTGCATTCTTTGTTCAACGTTTCTTTAGACTATATATATATATATATATATATATATATATATATATATATATATATATATATATAAAGCAGAATGTGTATGTGTGTGTGTCTGGTCACGAATAGGCTCCTATATGGTTGACTATTTAAAAAAAAATGATTACATATAATGATAGAAGATGTATCGAGACACAGGATTGGGTATGTTTGATCTGGCAGAACGGTGGTTCATTAAAATTGTGGGGTCTGCGTTCGCGCCTGGTCCACAAAATATGAAAATAAAAAATTTAAAAATTTAAAAAAACCTTTAAAAGTGTTTTTGATATAGATGTACATAAGAATACTTTGATAAGTATGTTTTAACTTAAATAAGGATGGTATAATAAAATTGTGGCGTCTGCGTTCGCGCCTGACCTTCATAAAATGGAAATAGGCACAAACTTTAATAAAAACTTTTCATATCTATCTGCGTAAGTATACTTTGATAATTATGTTTCAGTTTGAAGAAATATGGTATAATAAAATTATGGGGTGTTCGTTCGCGCCTGACCTCCATAGAATGGAAATATGTCACAAAGTTTAGCAAGGTTTTTTTTAATATAGATCCACAGAATATTGTGATAAGTGTTTCAGTGTGAACAGGTATGGTATAATAAATTATGGGGTTTATCTATTTTATTTTTACTTTCATCATATTTTGCTTTGGTTTTGATGCCCCCAAATTCGAAGCTATCTCTTTACAACCCTTCCTCTTCATAACCTATCATACTTTCATAAATCAGAGTCCATTTTCTGTAGGCTGTTTTGAACCCAGTCAACGACGCGTACTTTTGCTAGTATATATATATATATATATATATATATATATATATATATATATATACTAGCAAAAGTACCCGTCGTTGACATAGTGTTTGAAAATATGGAGACATGCAGGCAAACAGAAATATAGCATTTCGAAACTAAAAGTCGTAGAGCAGCACAAGAGGTCACAAATGATTAAATATTTTATGGACCATTCTTTTATGGGTCTTTAGTCGGTAAAAATATTGTTAAGGGGTCAAAACTGGGTTAAAATCTTAAAATCGTTATACATTTTGTAGTTTATTTCTAATTTTTAATCAGTTCATATGGGTGTCACGTTAGTACAGTGGTAACGTTTTTAGCTTTGAATGGTACAGTTTGGTTTTCCGTTTCGATTCTAACTGATGGCATCCAAATATTTTTTTTTTTTTTTTTAACTTTTGAAATCACGAATCTATAATAATATATACGAAATCTGGACGAATTAAAATATCATATTTAAGCGTATTTTACGACTGGGCAAATCCGGGCGCTCCCGTCACACGCTAGTCTAATTTATAAAACTCACTATGTCTGTCTGTCTGTCTGTCTGTCTGTCTCCATATTTTCAAACTCTATCTCTACCGAAACTAAAAGTCGCAGAGCGGCGCTAGGGTCCTCAAATGATTGGATTTTTTTATGGAGCGTTCTTTTATGGGTCTTTAGCTGGTAAAAATAGGTTTTAAGGTTCCTAAAAGGGACCAAAATTTTAAAAAGTCGTTATACCTTTTGTACATTCATCTTAGTTTATTTTTAATCAGTTCATATGTGTGTCACGTTGTTACAGTGGTAACGTCACCAGCTTTGCCTGCTTTAGTTTTACTTCCGGTTTCAATTCTATCTGATGGGCCCCAAATACTTTTTTTTACTTTTGAAATCACGACTCTATAATAATACATACGAAATCTTGATAAATTAAAATATCATATTCAAGTGTATTTTACGGCCTGACACTATATATATATATATATATATATATATATATATATATATATACTAAATATTATTTATTAATTATTATTAATTAATAATTAATACGTGCATAAATGTAAGCCATCTCTCTATATATATGCATGTTTCGGAGTTTATTCCTCATCAGTATAGCTAGACTTTATTTCACAAGGATTGAACCTACAACGGCTCGATAAGTAGTCTGATATGTTACCACGGGACTACCGGACCTTTGCCAATTTTAGGCACGATTTTTATCGCTTATAAATCTAATATTGTTGAATTTTTATTCATTTTTTTAGCGATTAATTTTATATATATATATATATATATATATATATATATATATATATATATCTTATATAAAAAAAAATTAGAAACGTAAAAATCAGTTATATACGAATTCGTCATTTATATCTAATTTCTCTGTTAGTTGATTATGGCTAAATTATGCGTTTTTCGTTTGACGATGTTACAGAAGAAATAATTATTAAACTGAGCGAGGATTCAGGTGAAATAAAGAAAATATATATGTTATTTTTCGGAAAAAATTCCCTTCTTTACATTCGTTTGATTTGTTGCCTTTTATTTTCAGGCTGTTATCATTGGCCGTGAGAGCCTAATGGT
Organism: Euprymna scolopes; assembly: GCF_053919585.1. Lineage (NCBI taxonomy): Eukaryota > Metazoa > Mollusca > Cephalopoda > Sepiida > Sepiolidae > Euprymna > Euprymna scolopes. The sequence continues at coordinate 104,421,118 of NC_136510.1, read as the reverse complement.
CGCTTTTAGTTATGTATAATTCCTTACATATTTGAACACCACGGAAAAATAAGAATAAAATTAGATACGCAAAAAAGATTATTAACAATGCAAATAAATTTCTTTTTGTTGCAAATTTTCGGAAAAATGTCCTTCTTTAGATTTTGAATATAATATGCCCCGCAAAAGAAATATATTCGCTCGAAGTAGCTGAGTGATCTTGGCTACCATATTCAGGTAGTAATCGAATAGGTGGTGATTATTTGAAGTGGTCAAGTGGTTAGCGTAACTTAGCGTCCCAAGTTTGAACCCAGTGCGTTCCACACACACACACACACAATCGCTTTCAGTTATGATGTTGGCAACTTGTGGTTGCTCCCATAAGAACCTGATGTCTTTCTAGAAATAATTCCGACTAGAAAAATATCGGAGAAACCAATGCTAAAAATAGAATGTTCGAATTCATATGATGATGATGATGATGATGATGATGATGATGATGATGATGATGATCTATTAAGACCGCTTATTGAACAGGTGTTCGTGGTCGAGGTAAGTATATCCTTAGCGTGAGGCTTTCGGCGTTTCTCAAGCGGCTCTATCAGTCGATATTTACAGCATAATCAGACAATCACATTTTTGTAAGGAAGGGCCCGGATGTATCCATATTCATTTTATCATGGTTGCTTGATTTTTTTTTTTTTTTGGTATTTTTATTTGTTTAGTTTTTTTTTTAGTATTTTTTTAGTATTTTTGTTAGTATTTTTTTAGTATTTTTTTAGTATTTTTTTTTTAGTATTTTTTGTTTAGTATTTTTTTTTTAGTATTTTTTTTAGTATTTTTTTTTTTAGTATTTTTTGTTTGTTTGTTTTGTTTTAGTACTTTTTTTGCAACGAAATTATAACGGGTGCTTCTGGTCTTGTATTAATCCTTAAATATTTTAATATAATGTCGGTTCGGCCGGGCGTGGGGGATGGTTCCCTTGAACCAAAGCCACTAAAGTGTAGGTCATTATATAGATGGCTTGCTTTCTTGTTAACTAAGGCTTGGTCGTAGTTCCGTGCAGTTTTAAGAGGTCCATCCTATAAGGCTTTGCCCATATCCTTTGAAGAAAAGGTTAGTTTATTGCAAATCGCCTAAGGGGCCCCTACTATTGAATGCTGATGAGGCCGCCCATGTAACTTTTGAAGGCAAGATTCCTTTTCTTCTATGGAGCTGGCTTTTCACATCCCATTTTCTCGACCCTTGTGTCACATCAACTTGCCTTGAGAGGACGATAGATATCGTTAAGAAAAATGATTAAAGAACATCATTTCATTTGAAATTATTAAAGCGATGCCATTAACAATGTGATTTTCGTTCCTTGCGCTTTATAACTGAATACCAAAAAAAAAAAATAAATAAATAAATAAATGCATTTTAAGTTAAAAAAAATATATATATTACGAAATTACTTCAAGTCGAAATTGGTAACAAAATTTTTAAAAATTTCGAAAAACACTCCGAACATCTGCTACAATATATTTTTTTTTAATAAAAAAAAAAGATTTATATAATCGTATATTATCGGTTCGCCATTTCTTCATTTGAATTGCCGAAGAAAACGATAAAACTGCATTATTTAAAAAAAAATGTTTTCTTCTTGTAATTATTTTTTACTGGATTATTTTTCGTAATTTTTGGAATCTATAATTTCGCCATGAAACTTCAGTACGTGATATATATATTTTTTTTACTTAAAATCATTTTTTTTTTAATATTTAGTTATAACACAAGCACCTAACTTTCAACCGAAAATTTAAATGAAATAAAAAAAATGTATTGTTAATTTTAAATTCTTAAGACAACAATTTTTATGTTTCTAAATTTTTGAGATAAGGATTGGTTATTCATATTACTTGGATTCATCGGACTATTGTTCTCATCTTGAGTGTGATTTTCACAACGTTTCGGTCGATATAACCTCTGATATTCTTCAGGTACTAGGTAGAAGACTTAATTCGTAATTGTATTTTGAGTGTTTTATGATATTTTTTTTGGTGGGGGGGATTTGAGGTGAGTAATTTGTGCATTTATATATTTGCGGACTTATCCTCATCTTCATCGTTGACAACAACAATGAAGATGAGGATAACAGTTTGCAAATGAATAAAAAAAAAATACAAATTACTCATCTCAAAGGATTCCAATAAAATCAAGTGAAACATGCATGGTCCCACGCGAGTGCACAGTGAACGAGGAATAAAAAAATGACTAAGTTCAGTATTTGCCTCCACACCCACCACATTTAGCCCCAAAAGTCCCCAGGGAACGTCAAATCCTGATAAAAACGAACGAATGGTGCAGTTTTAGGCATTAACATATGCAAATTTGAGTTCTGCACCATGCAAAAAAAAAAAAAAAGAAATGACTAAGTTCATCATTTGTCCTCCCTCATTTAGCCCTAAAAGTCCCCATATTTAAATTTGATTTCAGCACCATGCAAAACTGCTAAATAAACATACACAGAAAATTTTGGACAAAGATGGTAAAATAGTTCCAAAAATAGAGTGTTTTATTAGCTCTAAACGAGTCCCGGGGCCACACGCAAGAGTTATCGCGAAGTATAGACAAACAAAATTATATAGAAATCAGTTAGTTACAACTTTTCAGAAAGTTTTATTAAAATCCAAGGCATCAATTTTTTTTTTTAATAAGCACAAAAGTGTAAATGTTAGCCATTTTAACCCGAAAGGCACATCTAGAGGGGTGGGGTACCGGAGATTTCCCGGAAAATCAGCTCTGTTACGTTTTTACTTATATCATTGTTTGTGCAAAATTTATAAAAAATCCCAATGTATAGTTATTGAGAAAAGTGTGGACCGACGAACAGACGAACGGATAAGGGTGAATTTACAGGTCCACCATCCTTTTGTCGGGGGACTAATAATATACGATTCCATTCGGTACGGACCTGACAATAGAAAACCAGATAAGAACAAAAACTTGGATTCATAAGACCAAAAAATCTAACCTTCAGGGTTCGTGGCATAGTGGATAGAGGCGTTGAGTCTCTACGGTTCCAGATGAGCATTGTCTGAAGATAGCGGTTTCAATCCTACCCAAAGTAGACCAGGAAATTAGTTTACCAAAACGTGATGAAACAACAACAACAACTATGGAATGGATTAATTACTGGAGATACAGTTATAAGACTCAGTAGTTAATCACCTGAAGAAGGCCAGAAGATGAGTTGGCCGAAACGTGGTAAAACAACAATTACAGAGATGACGATAACAGTCCGCAAATAAATAAATGTATTTTGAGTGTCGCTCGCATCGAAGATTGAACCTTCTACCTCCAGAAGAGTGTAACTTACAACTAAATTTTACCAAGTATTTTATCCACTATTCCATGGGGTTAAATCAGGGTTCCGTTCAGAATTCGAAACTTTTTTTTTTGTTGTTCTTAAAAAATATGTTAGTTTATTTTGCATAAAAAATGACGATAAATTTTTTTGTTGTTGTTGTTGTTTGTTTTTTTTTTCACTTTATATAAATACGGTGATTATTTTACTCAATCCAAGGATTGTTCTTTAATGAAAACAACAAAGCTAGCATTTGAGCTGACTCAGTTTTGCCAATCCCAACACGAACAGAGCACCATCTTTCTTCTTCTTCTTCTTCTTCTTCTTCTTCTACTAATACTACTACTACTGCTGCAACAACAACAGCAGCAATAATAATAATAATAATAAATAAATAAATAAATAAAAATAAAATAAAAATAAAAGAAGAAGAAGAAGAAGAAGAAGAAGAAGAAGAAGACTGTTTTTACAGGCCATCATCAGTGATCGCTCACTGGCAGTAACCTGTAGTGTTCCCTGGAGACCGATTGACAACAAATCTCCCCAGATTTCCAGTGTTCTTCACCTCTTGACCATTGTGCAAATGATTGCATGTTATCGCAACAGCCGTTGCCATTGATTTCTCGTTGGCATCGGCCATTAGTGTTTCCTGGGGTTTGGGTGACAAAATGCCTCCCCAACGTACCAGATTTGAACTGCACACTTCCAGTGGAGATTTGGTTAGTACTCTCCCACCGCAGTCGTTCCATCCTTCCTGACCCTTCACAACTAGTTGGAGTGGCGCCAGTCGATGTCATCTGCACCTCTTCTTCTTCTTCTTCTTCTTCTTCTTCTTCTTCTTATTATTATTATTCTTATTATTATTATTATTATTATTATTATTATTATTATTATAAGGGTGCTTGTGCAGTATACGCAAGTGTATTTTAAATAGTATTTCCAAGTTAAATTAAATTTTTATGGTATCTTTTTGGGGGTTTGTTTTACTATACACAGATTCGAAAAAAGTTTTCAAAAAACAAATATATAATAAATAAATGATATCAAAGGCAAGAAAAGTTACGTTTCTAAAAGATATGTACGTTTATTTTGCATAAACAATACCGATGAATGGTTTTTTTTTTCACTTTATATAAATACGGTGATTATTTTACTCAATCCAGGGATTGTTCTTTAATGAAAACAACAAGTGTTGCATTTGAGCTGACTCAGTTTTGCCAATCCCAACACGAACAGAGCACCATCTTTTTTCAACAATAACATAATAATAATAATAATAATAATAATAATAATAATAATAATAATAATAATAATGACTGTTTTCATTCAATAAAATACAGTCGTGCAATTAAAAACAGGAAATTAGAAACGCCTTGCAGTTCGACCGATACTTTATTAATTATTATTAGTCATAATCATAGTTTCTTTTTGTTGTTTTTTGGTTTACATAGGAGTCACCGCTTATCAAGGCCCGGAGGCCATTCGAGGATAAGGGCTATTGAGTGTATAGTAATCAATGCGATAATATCGTAGTTATCGTTGGTAATGGAAATTTGGTAAATCGGATTACTTAAGAATTTGTTTATGTTGGACTTGAAGACAACCAAGTTGTAGTCAGCCGGGAAATAGGCAAACGGAAGAGAGTTCCACAGGCGTGCAGTTCTAATAAAAAGCTGTAGTAGTAGTAGTAGTAGTAGTTTTTGTTATTGTTGTTTTTGTTGTAATAGTAGTAGTAGTAGTAGTAGTAGTAGTAGTAGTAGTACATTACACAGGTGTTAACATGTAAACACTCGGAACCCAACATGTTGTAGACTCCGTCGCGAAGGAGACCAGTACAGAGAATAACTCGACTCACTTTTTTTCCGTTGAAACAACGGCATTTATTTCGTTGGTCTTTTTTTACCAAATAAAATATGGAAGCCCGTAATTAACCAAATGAACAATCGTACATATATAGTAAAACAATATTTCATATTTACTACACAAATGTTTATACTATTATTAATCATTAAACTGTGTAAATCTTAAAACAACAAAATTACGATATTTATTATTAATCGCAGTTTGAAGAAGATAAACAAAAGTTTTTTAAAAGATCATTAAGTCGCTTCTGTTGTTCCATACTTCGTATAGTTAACACAAGTCTGACGTCACGGAATTTTGTGCCCAGTTCTTTACAATCGCTTGGACGTCCCTAGGGATCAGACATATCTTGTTCAAATCGTATTGGGTTAAATTGTTTATACTAATACAGGATAAACCGATAAATTTGTCATCCTAAAGAAAACAACACTACAACTTTATTTTAAAATATTTATTGAAAAAAAAATCAATTCAGGTAACTTGATTATGTAGTGGCATCTATTCAATGTAGCCGACTTCAGCTTCAATCACCACCTCAATATGGGTCAAGAACTGGGAGCATACCTTTTCCACAAGCGCTGGCGGGAGCTCGACATATACTCGGCGAATGGTGACGATCAGTCTGGCTTTAGCGTTGTGGGAGGTCATGTTGGTGATGTTCTCGACGTATGACAAATACAGGGGGTTCAGGGCGTAGTAGTCCAGCGGGGTAGGAGAGGGCCAGTGAAAGAAGGGTACAAATTTGTACTACTCCTTTTGCAGCCAAGCCTGGGTCTCTTCGAACTTGTGGGCCGACGCTGACACCATGCTGCCACATCCAGGGTCTGCCAGCACCCACCTGATTGCAGCAAGTGAATGCCACACTTTAGCACATCCAGGTACAATTTAGTGTTGACTTTCAAACCGACTTTGAAGATGTGAGGTGGCATGATGTGCCCCTTACTTGAAATCGCACCAAAGACCAGAACCGTGGCCGGAAAATACCAAGCGCTGTATGTAGGAGGACGTTGACACCTTCCTACAAAAACTGCAAACCCATAACGTCGTTATCTTTCCTAAGCACTGTGAACCGCTTGTGAATTTGATATTCCATAGAATTTATTGATATTACCTAGACTTCTAGGAAAGACGTTTTGTTTTTGGAATTTATGTTAAGATTTGGACACAGATACACAGATATAAAGTGGGGAATATTGTTGGTAGTGGTTGTTTTATAAACAAGTGTCCGTAATAATTATGATTAAGCTAAGGGAGTATTCAGGAGAGATGGAGAAAATATAAAGGTTATGTAGACCGTCCAAAATCAAAAATCCAATAAATAACTGCTTTAAGATTGGAGATTTTCGGTTTAGTTTTAACAATTTTGTCAAATGCATTTTAATTGTAAAGACACCTTTTAAAAAAGTTAAATATTATGGAAAACTACTACTGGTGAAAGAAAGGGATAAAATAAAGCTGACGTGAAAAAACAGGGATTTTTTCCTCCTTTTTGTCTTCCCTTTGATGTCCTGCGTAAAAAAACCCTAATCTGAGAATCTTATGGCTGACAGAGAAACATAGTGGGTGAAACTTTGAATCTTTCTCCCCCTCCGCTCGAGGAGTATTTCACACCTACTATTGTTTTAACATGACCTCAAAGTTCATTACAAGTTTAATTAGAAAGATAGTGGTAGAAGTTGAGATGTTGCGGAACATTGGACAGAAATCCGGCGATAGGTGTCTCTGTATCTCGGAGTGTGCGCGTCTTGATGAAAAGATATGGGACAACGAGATTTTAAGCTAGGTAAGGGAGATAACTGTGAAAAAATATTAACATTTGTGGTCGATATTTAAAAAAAAAATCGCAATGCCTTTCGGGTGAGATTCTGTCAATTGGCGGTCAATTATAAAAAGAAAAAGATTAAACAGACAAAACTCCTCATCAAAACGAGAACAGAGAAAAAAAAGGAGAAATCAACTGGAATAGTTTTAAATTAATACTTAATCAAACAATTTGAAAACGGATAGATTACATGTGAAAAAGAGTTACTACATTTAATATCATAAATTAATATACGAAGGTACAATTTTATGCGTATTTACTTCAACAGTGCTCAATACATAGGTAGAGCTAGGTAGTAAGTTATGAAAATATATATGGCAATTAAACTACACAGAATATTCTGCGTTTCATTCTCGTGAGAATGAAACACGGTGTTCAGTGTAGCTTAATTGCAATATATATTTTTATAACTTACAATATATATATATATATATATATATATATATATATATATATATATATATATATATATATATAAAGCTGAACGTCTGTGTGTGTGTCTGGGCACGAATACGCTCCTATATGGGTGACTATTATCGAAAACAGATCACATATAATGATAGAAGATGTATAGAGAAACAGGAATGGGTATGTTTGATCTGGCATAATGATGATTCATTAAAATTGTGGGGTCTGCGTTCGCGCCTGGTCCACAAAGTATGGAAATATGAAAATTATAAATTAAAAAAAACGTTTACAAGTGTTTTTGATATAGATGTACATAATAATACTTTGATAAGTATGTTTTAACTTAAATAGGGATGGTATAATAAAATTGTGGGGTCTGCGTTCGCGCCTGGCCTCCATAAAATGGAAATAGGCACAAAGTTTAATAAAGACTTTTCATATCTATCTGCGTAAGTATACTTTGATAATTATGTTTCAGTTTGAAGAAATATGGTATAATAAAATTATGGGGTGTTCGTTCGCGCCTGACCTCCATAGAATGGAAATATGTCACAAAGTTTAACAAGGTTTTTTAATATAAATCTACAGAATATTGTGATAAGTGTTTCAGTGTGAACAGGTATGGTATAATAAATTATGGGGTTATCTATTTTATTTTTACTTTCATAATATTTTGCTTTGGTTTTGATACCCCGAAATTCGAAGCTATCTCTTTACAACCCTTCCTTTTCATAACCTATCATACTTTCATAAATCAGAGTCCATTTTCTGTAGGCTGTTTTTGAACCCAGTCAACGACGGGTAATTTGCTAGTATATATATATATATATATATATATATATATATATATATATATATATATATATATATATATAAGGATGAAAAAGTAAAAAAAAAAAAATTTAACTAGAAAACGGGTATCCTCAGCTGCCTACCATGTAGCTGATTCGGAGATTTAGGAACAGGACAGCTGTAAAATACATGACTCTCCAGTGGAAAATACCACTTCCTCAATAAGAAAATGTAGAACAATACGGTTATATATATATATATATATATATATATATATATATATATATATATATATATATATAAGAACTAGCTTGGCTACCCAGCCTTGTCCGGGGCAATGGACAATATCGAAAAGCTAAAATGTTTCCATGTTTCCTTTTGATACTTTTTTTTACATGGAGGTCACCACTTATCAAGGCCCAGAAGCCACTTGGGGACTTCTCTCTGTGTCTCCTATCTATCTGCTTCCTTCGCCTCCACTTTTCTTATTTCTCTCCTATCCCACCAGCTCTGTCTGTCTCTCTCTCTCTCTCTCACACACACACACACACACACACACACACACACACACACACACACACACACACACACACACGCACACTATTTCACATTAATAGTTAATAGAAAATAGGACGAACTCCCAGACTAATTTTTTCTTCTGAAAGAATGAATATTACTGTTACGGGGTAGTCTGAAATACCTCGTTATGGAATAATAGATTTGACCAGAGACAATAAATATAGTTATATTAAACTAAAGAAATGGATGAATATTAAATGCGTTATTGGGTAGCGATTCGTTGCAGTTATGACTTCAGAATCATGAATTGTACTTTTTAAACATGTTTTTGCTACTACATTTTCCGTTAACTATATCACTGTGATTTTCTTGATTAATACAAGCCTGCAAGACTACAACAGTATATATATATATATATATATATATATATATATATATATATATATATATATATATATATACTCGGGTTTTTTTATATTCAAAAGTAATGAATTCAACGAGGTTGTTAGATAGTGCTCAATAAAAAGAGTTGATAATACTTGTTTATTGTTATATAAACATGCTCACATCCCGCTGCTACAAATAGCCACTTGTTTCAATCAAACAATAGATATCATCAGGCAGCGACTTGACTATTCAAAAGTTCAATCAATTATTCATTGAACTTTTGAATAGTCAAGTCGCTGCCTGATGATATCTGTTGTTTGATTGAAACAAGTGGCTATTTGTAGCAGCGGGATGTGAGCATGTTTATATAACAATAAACAAGTATATATATATATATATATATATATATATATATATACATATATATACATATGCATATATATATATATATATATATATATATATATGGAGAGAGAGAGAGAGAGAGAAAGAGAGAAAGAGAGAGAAAGAGAAAGATTTATATAAAACTTTATCCATATTCTGTCAGAGTCAAGGCTGGAAAGCATATATCAATTTTGTCGGTGACTTGTGTAGTTTCTAACTTTTAGATGGACACACACACACGCACGCACAGAAAAAGGGAACAATTTTTTATATAATAGATTAGAAGTTTAACCGCCCCAGTATGTCTTTATAAGGCATATATTTTGTCAAGCAGAAGAAATTTTAATTCGAAAGCCAATCCGCAATGGTGAGCTGTTCATCTCCATCCCACCGAGACATGATGCGGCACAAAAGTCGGAAAAGTGAGGTTTGAAAAGCCAGCGCCCAAGAGGAAGCACACTTTTGCCTGTAAAAAAATGCTTGGGCAGATCAGCCGGTATTTACTAGTAAGGGCGTCTCAGGAAGTTAGCAATAAATTAACCTCTTCTCAAAGATAACATTTATATAAGCGGACCTTCTAAAACTGCCCATGACTAATCAGGCGATTCGCAATTATGTAACTCATTCTCAAAGTGAGAAGGCAAAATATGGGAAGGTGGACCTCCTAGAATTGCACAGAACAAAAGATATACCTTAGTCAACAGGGAGCAAAACATCTCAATAATGGCATAGAATTTGCTGGCTTTGGTACCGGAGGAAATCTATTTGAGCTGGTGATATTCACAAATATTATATATATTACATATGGATATGTTTTAAAGCAGCCGATATAATCTCTTATTTTAAGACATGTTCAAAAGACAGTCTCCAATCCAACCACATGTCTCATCACCCCCAGCGTTGCATTCTTATGCCTGTTTTAACGAGTAATTTAATGAAATGTGCTCCGAGGAACGGTACTCCATACTAACCTGGCAGGCAGTAAAATCCCACCCTTTCACTGCAGAGGTCCTTGGATGCCGGAAAGTTTTCTACTCTGTTTCCCTCCCCCTAACTGCTAGACTTTGAAATTCCCTCCCTATTTCCAGCTTCCATGACAGTACTAGCATGAAGAAATTTAAATGTAATACAAACAAACATCTCGGTAATATGAATTGTTTGGGTAATTCCTCATTCACATGAAACGTTCCCGGATTCTTATTATCTATTGCTCCTTTACTTTTGGCTGTCTTGACCAGTGATCAATAAAATCGATATGGTTTTGGATTGATAGACTTTGTAATTTTTTCTTTCGTGTTGTCTTTGCCTCAGGGAAATTGTTTATAAAAATCAGCAATAAAACTGGTCTAAATATCGATTAACGATTCAAATACTTTAGGGAAGAATGAGAAGAGACTGATAGGACGATAATTTTGCGGCTAAGTCCTTATTCTCGACAGTCCAACAATAACCGATTCATGATGAACAACTAGAACATGTTGACAAGTCACTGGAGATACCCTAGTCGTCGGTTCTTATTCGATTGTGTCGCTCTATTTTTGCTTGAGAAGATTTAGCAGTTATGATCTTTTTTTTTCTTTTCTTCTGATCGTTTGATGGTGCTGTTCGTGAGATGTCCAACGTAAATCTGGGCGAGGATTTATGTTGTTCAAAGAATATCGCATCTAAATAAATACATGACAGATTGGAAAAATAACCGGAGAGGCGATCAGATTAGGAACTTAGTTTTCGCTATTTTTCAAAGAAAAACCAGAAAGCAGATTTGGTCAAGTTTCATATTCGGTATCTTCAGTTTTTGGATTATAGAAATTCACTCTTTCTTTCTGATATATATATATATATATATATATATATATATATATATATATATATATATATATATATATATATATATATATATATATATATATATACTAACAGGCCGCCTGGTATTGCCCGGTCGTAAAATACGCTCCAATGTGATATCTTGATAAGTGCAGATTTCGTATTTATTATTATATTATATTGGACCCAATGTATAGTAATGATTTAAAAAGTTTAAAAAAAAATGACTCATGCGCCACCACCGAGAATCGAAACCAAAACGTTTAGCTTACGATTTACTTTTTCCTTTGACGTTAATGCCTGAGCTAAGAAGACACATTTGCTGCAAGGCTAAAAAATTAAAAAAAT